>NC_086449.1:67799025-68146525 GCF_028390025.1 Pseudophryne corroboree | reverse complement strand
ATGTGCCAGAATTAGAAACACGCAACACCATTCAATTGATATCTGTGAATCCCACCACTAGAGGTTGCCTGCTGGCAGCAATTCACACATGCTTCCAGTGCCAACATTTTTGCCTGCAAGATAGTTAGCAGAAATGTGCAAAAAGTACCCAGTTTGGGTGCCCAAACAGCACTTTCTGTGGCCTTGCAAGGACTTTAGTTGGGTGCTTTTGGGCGTGTCAACAGTAATGGGAGCCCGATCGGAGCAACAATTGAATTGCTCAGATGGGTGCCGTATTTTGTAAACATGTATAGAGAGGACCGGATTGCTGCCTTGCATAGCTGTTCGCCAGAAGCCACCAGCACTTATAGCATGATTAGAATAAGCCTGGATGGTCTGTGACACAGGCTTCTAGGGAGACACATGCCTTTTTGAAAAAAGTGGTAAGTCATCTTACTACCATTTGGTTACTGGCCAACCACATTTATAAGCATCATACAGAATACAGAGAAAGTCAATTTTATGAATGGACGCAGTCCGCCGTCACTACTCTATCTGTCAGGGAATTCCAAACACGTATTGTCCTTACTGTGAAGAAACCTTGTTGCCTCGGTGTGCGAAATCTACAGATGACCAGGTTGCTGCCCTGCACAACTGATTCAAATGTGCACCATGACGCACAGCCGAAGAAGCCCCAATAGCACACATTGGGTGGAATTCAATTGTTTGAAAAGTCGGTTGGGTGTGTTTTTTCCTGTCTATTAGATTGGAAAAAACAGACACCCAACTGACTTTTCAAATAACTGAATACTCCCCATTGAGCCTGAAAGGTGTCTGGAACAGTTACAGTGGAACAAATGGCTGCAGTAATAGATGTTTTTGAAGCTGGCCAGCCTAGTTTTTGGGGCATCTGCTAATACCAACAAAGATTAAGTACATCACACAAGTGATCTCTGGTTGCCATCTATGATGCTCACACCAAGAAACATATTTCGTCCACATACAATGATAAATCCTAGAAATAACTGTTTTTTTGCATGGATCATGATTTCCACAACTTTACTAGAAAACCCCTTGGCTCTCAATATCTTGGTTTTAAGAACCAAGCCATCAAGGCCAACCAACACCAATCTGTGTGTAGACATGGACCCTGATGAAGATGTGGAAGATCTGATAGCATAAAAGAGAGTCTGGAAGCAGCAGTGACAGGTGGTTATCCGTGCGCAGGAGAGGTGATTGCTACAGGCTGACCAGAGCGGGCAGGGGCAAGAGTGGAGGGGGATCACACTGGAGATGTGGGTGGGTTAGGAGCGGGTAAGTGCTAAGTAGGAGAGAGTGAGGAATTTAGATTGAATTCTTAAGGGTATTAGGAGGCAGTGTGAGGATTGGCATAGTGAGGAGCAGAAACATGCGACAAAGATCAGTCTTAAGATCAGCATTAAGAAGGAACTGAACTGCAGAGTGATGGGTGCTGGGAAGACCAGAGAAGAGTCACCTACAACAGTTAAGAGATAAGGGACTGGAGCAATGTTTTGTAGCGGAGGGGAGGAAGACGCTTACCATGGCAATGTTCTGGAGATGGGAGTGAGTGACTGAAAGACTTAAAGCACTGTAAATATTCTGGTGTTGTCAACAGTGAGGCCAAGGTGGAGAAGAGTGGAAAACAACAAGATCAGTACTGGATATATTAAGCTTGAGCGTGGGTTAAGACATTCGTGAAGCGATGGTAGACAGAGATACATAAAGACAGTACTATACAGATGATGTCCCCACTCCTAATCCACATGGAGGGTGGGTATCCACAATCTGTATGTGTCGTCTACGATGCAATAGTCCCAGATTGAATCAATCATGATATATCCATAACAAGGTCATAGTGAAAATTTGTTCAAATAATCATACAATATAAGCGGGAAATATGATCCCAACCGGTGGCAGCTGCAGCAGCATCGACCACACAATGCATGAGGGGGGGGTTAGCGCGTATAAACATACATGCTATGCTGTATGTAAATATATGCGCTGGCTGGTTACCCCTGGGATCGGCATAGCTATATATCAAAGCTCCCGCTGCACCCGGGACTCCAGTACCGATTCCTTGCACAGTGGGAATAAATGGTATAAATTGGTCAAAAAGTACAATAAATTGGTCAAAAAGGTGTGGGAATAAATGGTATAAATTTGTCACAATGATCTACCAGTGCTGAGTGCAGTGACTGTTCTATCAAATCATAACTGTATCATTTTCAGTATGGCAGTCATTAGTAAGAGCTACTGACCCCCGACAAGTAAACCTCAGCTATATATATATATATATATATATATATATATATACATACATCCATCCAAGGAAAATACAGGCACTCACCACTTCCTTATTGTAGAAGAAATTTAATCACAGGTATATCTCACATAGAGATGGTCAACAGCATGTCAGCAAATTGTGTCGACGTTTCGGCTCCATCTGAGCCTTTTTCAAGACAGACAAAGTAACAACAGGTTCACACCCAACAACCCATAACATCCACCAAACCCTGGATCACTTATATAGCAAAGCCACATTACAGACCCCGCCCATCAATCACCCAACAGGAAGTGACTAAAACACTAATTCTATGATATCTGGTGAGGACCAAACTTAAGAACCAGAAAAACAACTGCTGTATACTAATCATGAGATTAACAAATAGCTTTCAATCTAGATGCGCTGGCTATGTTAATCGAAAAACGGCTGATCGCGGTTAATTGCCGCGATGCCGGAAGTCGCGTGCGTTCCATACACACGTGACGCGCAGACGATGTTATAATGGCGGAAACGGTATGCGTTTCACAACCGTGAAGCGCAACCATGTGACCAAATCATCTAAAGCTACAAAAAACTGCTGCCACCCACTCGTACGCAGCCAATATAAGTACTGATGCTCAATAGCATGTCACATGGCGCCTTCATGACAGCATTTAAATGGTTACTTAAAACATAAACAGCTAAATGTTGGATGTAATGAGACTGCACGAGGACCACATATTAGTACCAGGTGTACATATTGAAAAATATATATATATGTATACAATCATTCCGCATAGACACAGGCTATAATTTGTGTTACACAAAACACCTATGTTAGACCAACAATATTGCCATAGTAGATAAAGCCATGCTCCTGTCTTGAAACCATGGTCACTAGATATTATACAAGTGGCCCAACCCATCTCCCCCATAAATGAAACTATTCAGAAGCAATCATAAGGAGAGGGGTGTACAAAAAAGATAAAGAACATGGGTATGTACACTTAGGGACTAAATGTGATCCATGAAGGGTCTGTGATATGGCCTCCGCCAAAAAAATGGCCCAGGGTGGACACCAACATATAGGACATACACAAAACATATATTTCATCAAGCACGTAGGAATCATGCATAGGAAATTATGTTAGAATTAAGATTAAAAAAACCTCCAATGATAGCCCTATCCTAGAAAAATATTAAAAGGGATTAGCCTCGTTTAGCCCCCGAGGTGCTAAAGTATCCAACTCATAAATCCATTTGGTTTCTCGTTGTCGTAACTGCCTTTCCCAGTCACCCCCTTGTGATGGTCTTGGTACATAATCTATCAACATGCACTTCCGGCTAGATATTAAATGTCCTCTAGTTGCAAAATGTTGCGCCACCGGTTTGTCAGATGTCTTTGAGACCAGTGCAGCTCGAATCGACGTACGTTGGTTTGCCATTCTGTCTCGAAAGTTCCTTGTCATACCGACGTAGTAGTACCCACATGGACAGACAATGATGTAAATTACATGGTCCATGGTACAATGTAACCGATGGTGGATTTTAATCTGTTGACCACTATGTGGGTGTGCGAAGCTTGTCCCAGTCATCATTGATCGGCACGTAGTACAGCTGGGGCACCGATAACAACCTTTTTTAGTTTCCGAAAGCCAGGTCTTATTACCGGCTGATGGTTGTAAGGTCGGTCGCATCAGCAACTGTCGGAGATTTTTGCCGCGTCTGTAGGCACAAAGCGGTGGCTGCAAATTTAACCCTTTAAGCACAGGGTCAGTGGCCACAATCGGCCAGTGTTTACGCAGCACTTTCTCAGACTTTGACGAAGCAACGTCATATGTAGATGCAAATATCATTCTGTTAGCCTGTCTTTTGTCACAATGGTCGTTGGAGTGGGAGTGCCTGTGTCTTGCTTTGTTTAAGCATCTTGTAACGGTTTTCTTCGTATAACCCCGTTCATAGAACCTCTTGGCCATCGCCTCGATCTGCGTCTCCGTGTCATCATGGATGGTATTATTACGCAGCACTCGCATGAACTGCGAGATCGGTAGGCTCTCTTTGAGGTGAGCTGGGTGGTGACTGGAGGCGTGAAGGAGTGTGTTTCTATCAGTCTCCTTTCTATAGAGGGTTGTAGCGAGTCTTCCTTCATGTCGAAAAAGGGTCACATCCAAAAAATTAACCTTATCACGGTTGATGTGATAGGTAAAACGGATAGGGCTATTCAGACTATGGAGGTAGTCAATCATCGCATAAAACTCAGTGTCGGTCCCCAGCCAAATAATAAAGACATCATCGATATAACGAACAAAAAACAAACACTTGGGCCCAAACATTGGCATAATGTTATCAGATTCATATTTATGCATATAAAGATTGGCATACGATGGGGCCAAATTTGACCCCATCGCAGTACCACTGCATTGAATGTAAAAATCTTTCCCATAAGCAAAATGGTTCTTTTTTAACACTAAACCTGCAAGGTCAAGTAAGAATTCAGATGGAGGACCTTCATGGGGCCCCACAGTCAGGGCATCACGCATAGCCTCAAGGCCCTCTGTATGCGGAATGACTGTGTACAAGGACTGAATGTCCATAGTTACTAGCCATGTATCTTCAGGTATTGGGCCAAGTGAATCAATTTTATCAAGCAAATCCGCAGTATCCCTGATATAGCTAGGCATCCTTGTTACAAGTGGTTGGAGAAAGGAATCTATAAAGATTGCTAATGGCTGTAAAACAGAACCCATTGCCGAGATGATCGGACGACCGGGAGGATCATTCATAGATTTATGTATTTTCGGTAGTGTGTAGATGATTGGACATACTGGACTATCCACTGTTAGGTAGCCAGCTATCTTGTGGTCCAACCATCCACACACCAAAGCTTGGTTAATAGTAGTGTCAACAAGTTTCTTGATCTGTAACATGGGACTACCTCTACATTTCACATATACATTGGAGTCAGCCAATTGCCTGAGTATCTCAGCGTTATATTTACACCAGTCCTGCACCACCACGGCACCGCCCTTATCAGCTTGTCGAATCACTATCTGATCATTGTTTTTCAAACTCATCAATGCTTCCCTCTGTATTGAGGAAAGATTGTTGTACCGTGGTGGTGCAGTCCCAGCTCGCATATCGCTGTCAGTTAATCGAAGAAATGTGCGTATACTTGGATTAGTGGACTGGGGATCAAAGGCACTTGGTCTAGCTAATCCAGTTACTTGAGTAACTTCATTATTTTTATCTGAAAAAAACTCTCGCAATCTGAGCTTTCTCCCAAACTTATAATGGTCCACAGCCCACCCAAATCTATTATGCGGGACAGTGGGAACAGATGAAAGGCCCAGTGCTAAAATCTCTGTCTCTACTTGTGAAAGCTTGTGAGTTGACAAGTTGAAAACCGCATCTATTGGTATTTTCTTGGACGTCCCCTTCGCCTTGTAGCCACCCCTTCTCGAGGGGAACCGCGTTCTATGTTTCTGTTGGGGTTTATATCGGTCCGAACATTCCTCCCTAAAAAAGCACCAGAGGGAGGTCTATTGTCAATCACTTCGCTCTCAGAATTCGATTGGGATGAGGAATTGTCCAAGGGGCCCTGATATCTACTTCTGTTATATGGACGCTGTCTTCTACCTGTATAACCCTTGGATTCGCCTCTCAACCACCTGTACACCTGATTATTACTGTAGTCAGAATTAACAGTAACCAATTTTTTTCGTTTAAACGTAATGAGTTCTTGTTCATAAGTATTGACCTGCTCAGTCAGGTGGTCAACCCATTTATCAGCGGTATCAATCACCAGTGTAGGCAAATGCAATGAATTGAACCTGGCCAAGTCCTCTCGCACTTGTTTTAATTCCGTCCCCACCTCCTCAATCACGAGGAGGATGAGGTCTAACGAGCACTTATTTAAAACACCACACCATTTGGTGCAAAAGGTTGGACTATTGCGTCCAATGGTGGGTATGTTGTTAACACGAAATCCTCTGGGGATTTTTTTATTCCTATAGTAGTCCGAGAGGAATTGGCCATGTAAAGTGAGATCTACTTCACGCTTTCTTAATCTCAACAGTTTGTGAAACAAGTCTAACGGTGTCTCATCTGGCAATTTAGAGAATTCTGTATGATCAAATAACACCTTTTCAGCGTCGTCATCAGTAAGAGATAAAAAAGTGCTGTGTGCTAACTGAAAGGTAGCCTCATCAATCACTTGATTAGGATCAATTGACATATTAATAGCAACACAGCTGGACAAACCCACAAATCAAATGATGCTTGATTAGTCAGATCTAAAACCACAGAATATAGACCAGGGGCCGACACTAGAGTTCAGCGATGACCGACCAAACACAAATACAAAAATTATAACAAAAAACATATATATTCATAAAGAATACTAAAAAATACTAAAAGATCACCATATGTTAGTGAAGAAATGGCATAGAGGCATGTTGGAAAAAGATCTTTGTATGAAGAAAAATACTTATGTAGACAAATCCAAGGCGGGTGTCGGACTAAAGAAGCGGATTGTAACACAAGCCGTTCCCAAATATATCTATTCAATCCACACTCACTGCTGCAGTCCACAACATAGGCGGTGCTCCATAAAGGGCTCCCAAGAAGTCCAAAATATATCCAAGGAAAATACAGGCACTCACCACTTCCTTATTGTAGAAGAAATTTAATCATAGGTATATCTCACATAGAGATGGTCAACAGCATGTCAGCAAATTGTGTCGACGTTTCGGCTCCATCTGAGCCTTTTTCAAGACAGACAAAGTAACAACAGGTTCACACCCAACAGCCCATAACATCCACCAAACCCTGGATCACTTATATAGCAAAGCCACATTACAGACCCCGCCCATCAATCACCCAACAGGAAGTGACTAAACCACTAATTCTATGATATCTGGTGAGGACCAAACTTAAGAACCAGAAAACCAACTGCTGTATACTAATCATGAGATTAACAAATAGCTTTTCAATCTAGATGCGCTGGCTATGTTAATCGAAAAACGGCTGATCGCGGTTAATTGCCGCGATGCCGGAAGTCTTGTGCGTTCCATTAGATAATTGGAAAGCCCTGTGTGAGCTAGGATGTTCCGCTCAACCTCCATGCCATCAAACGAAGCTGCCGTAAGTCTGGGTAGATGAACGGTCCTTGTTGAAGAGCTCTTCGTAGTGGTAGAGGCCAAGGGTACTCTACGGACATGTGCAGAAGGGCCGTGTACCGCGCTCTTCGGGGCCAATCCAGGGCAATCAAGACTGCTTCCACTCTCAGGTGTCTGATCCACTTGAGCACCATTGGGATCACAGGAATCAGAGGAAACAGGTAAACCAGCTGGTAGGGCCAAGGCGAGGTCAACGCATCCACTGCGCTCCCCAGATGGTCCCTGGTCCGTGAGCAGTAACAGTGAAGCTTCTTGTTGAGATGAGAGGCCATCAGGTCGATCTGTGGGCAACCCCAACTGTCGATGATCAGTTGGAACACCTGAAGGTGTAGTCCCCACTCCCCCGGGTGGAGGTCGTGGCGACTTAGGAAGTCCGCCTCCCAGTTGTTCACTCCCGGAATGAAGATTGCGGACAGCGCTCTTGCATGTTTATCTGTCCAGAGGAGTATCCTTGACACTTCTCGCATGCAGGCCCTGCTTTTTATCTCTCCATATTGGTTGATGTAGGCCACTGCCGTGGCGCTGTCCGACTGCACCTGGCTCACCCGATCCCTTAGTAGAAAAGATCGGGTTGGGTGTGCACCATCATGCTGAAGTGTTTGCGGAAGCAGAATTGGTGTTCTGGTTCTGAGACCCAGCAACTGCTGGTTTCCTAGGTTTTCCCCTGGAGCCTCTTTCTGCGTTGGAGGCTCCTCTGGCTCTGGATCGAAATCTGGAGGACTGATTAGACGGTCCCCGATAGGTACGTCTAGCAGGAGGGGCCCCCGAAGGGAGAAACGTGGATTTCCCGTCCGTAGCCTTCGAAATCCAGGTGTCCAGGTCACCTCCAAAGAGCCATTCACCTGTGAAGGGAAGTTATGCCACATTATGTTTTGAGTCAGCATCAGCAATCCACTGACGTAACCATATGGCTCTGCGCGCAGACACAGCCATAGCCGTGGTTCTAGCATTAATAGTACAAATCTCTTTTAAGGAGTCACAGATGACTGTGTCTTGAATGTGAGTCAGTAAGGCAACAGTGTCGACTAAGGTCATATTAACTGAGACCTTCCTTTATTTGACAAGCCCAGGAATGGATTGCATGTGTCATCCAGCAACCTGCAATGATTGGCCTTTGTGCTACGTCAGCAGCAACGTAAATAGATTTTAGAGTGGTCTCTATTTTTCTATCTGCGGGATCCTTAATCGTAATATTACCTATAATGGTCTTTAAAGACCATTATAGGTAATATTTAAATCTAATTTCTAAGTAACTAGTAGCTTTTAATTTAGTTCATCACAAATTTATCTCATTCACTCTTTTTAGCAAAGGTTGATATACACATAAGATATTGGATCATATTAGATCCGATTAATTCCCATCAAGCTACTCACACTTTGATATATCAATTCCCCTCAGATATTTATGATTAATCTCTAATGAAGGACAATTGATGAGACATTCACCATTAATTTTAATTAGGATCACTTAGCTAATTCACTTGAATTTATAGTTCAGTATATAATTCTCCATAAATAATTAATATAAAATATTTATTTATTGTAGATTTTCCCCGGACATAGGTCTTTCATCAATTTTAAAACCTTCTGATAGCTCCATAAGTGGATACCAGCCGGCCAAACGCTGCTAGGTGGGTACCCACTTTAAAAGTTTTTGAATCCTTACTTCCCTATATTTCCTTCCTTCCATAAAACTTATGTTTCTCTTCACCCAAACAGTTCTTTTATCCCCTGAAGAAGTCCGCTTAGGACGAAACGCGTAGGATTCATCGATCATTGTACACTATCCTTTTTGCTTCAAGTGTCCTCCTAGAGCTCACACCGTTAGGTGAGGGGGCCATTCTTGGTTTAACATCATAGCAATTTGATATGTGTCCAACTGGTCGGAATGTTTTATGAAATTAAGTGATTACATTGTATGTAATTTTGTATTAAAAATTATTTTAACAAAAAGTTCTGTTATTAATCTGTTATTTTCTGTTGGGTGAATATTTCTGGTGAGTGGGTTTCTCTAGGCCCCAACTGGGAAGACTCTGAGAGGAATAGACCCCAAGAGAACCTACTATATGTGGATGAATTGATTATCACTCAAACATCTTAGTTTACTAGCGCACTCTGTTTTTTCTGTGTTTCTATTAGCAGGGGGGCTTTCAGTTGTGCTGCTTATTTGTAAGCGCAGGAAAGGTATTGGAATTTATATATATATATATATATATATGTACTTTTATTATTTTCGCCAATTATTTTTTGGCAATGAATGGGTTAATTAACACTTTCTCCCCAACACATCAGAATGAATGTAAAAAAGATGGATGAGGGGGAAAGGGGGACGACGACACGACTTTTATGAAACAGATGGTCACATCCTCACTTCATTAATGTCAGTGGGAATTTCCCTCTGTTTGGGCCACTGTCTGTTCCTGCGGAACTCAGAAAACTTCAAGTTCTGTATGTGGGTTGGCGGGCTGTGGGCGGGAGGACAGGACAGCGCAGGACGGGCGGACCCGAGGGAGTGCGGTGTGACATCAGCGCGTCACACCGTGGCCAGGATCACAGTGCAGGGCGGGCAGGAGGGAACGCGGTGTGACATCAGCACGTCACATCGCGAGCCAGATGGTGCTGTGTCTCGGCAGCGCAACCGTCCATTACCCCTGTTCCCTGACCACTGATGAACACAGTAAATAAGAATTTACTCACCGGTAATTCTATTTCTCGTAGTCCGTAGTGGATGCTGGGGACTTCGTAAGGACCATGGGGAATAGACGGGCTCCGCAGGAGACTGGGCACCCTAAAGAAAGATTAGGTACTATCTGGTGTGCACTGGCTCCTCCCTCTAAGCCCCTCCTCTAGACCTCAGTTAAGGAAACTCTGCCCGGAAGAGCTGACATTACAAGGAAAGGATTTTTGGAATCCAGGGTAAGACTCATACCAGCCACACCAATCACCACCGTACAACTTGTGATAACCTTACCCAGTTTACAGTATGAACAAAACTGAGCATCACTCAACGGATGCCTCATAACAATAACCCTTTATTAAGCAATAACTATATACACGTATTGCAGAAAGTCCGCACTTGGGACGGGCGCCCAGCATCCACTACGGACTACGAGAAATAGAATTACCGATGAGTACATTTTTATTTTCTCTAACATCCTAGTGGATGCTGGGGACTCCGTAAGGACCATGGGGATTATACCAAAGCTCCCAAACGGGCGGGAGAGTGCGGATGACTCTGCAGCACCGAATGGTCGAACACAAGGTCCTCCTCAGCCAGGGTATCAAACCTGTAGAATTTTGCAAAAGTGTTTGACCCTGACCAAGTAGCAGCTCGGCAAAGCTGTAATGCCAAGACCCCTCGGGCAGCCGCCCAAGAAGAGCCCACTTTCCTTGTGGAATGGGCCTTTATCGAATTTGGTAACGGCAATCCCGCCATAGAATGAGCCTGCTGATTCGTGTTACAGATCCAGCGAGCAATAGTTTTCTTTGAAGCAGGGGCATCCAACCTGTTGGGTGCATCCAGGATAAACAGCGAGTCAGTCTTCCTGACTCCAGCCGTTCTGGTCACATAAATCTTCAAAGCCCGGAATACGTCCAGCAACTTGGAGTCCTCCAAGTCACGAGTAGCCGCAGGAAACACAATAGGTTGGTTCAAATGAAAAGATGACACCACCTTTTGGCAGGCATTGCGGAAAAGTCCTCAATTCTGTCCTGTCCATATGGAAAATCAGATAGGGGCTTTTACATGACAAAGCCGCCAATTCTGACACACGCCTAGCCGAAGCAAAGGCCAACAGCATGACCACTTTTCACATGAGATACTTGAGCTCCACGGTCTTAAGTGGCTCAAACCAGTGGGATTTCAGGAAATCCAACACAACGTTAAGATCCCAAGGTGCCACTGGTGGCACAAAAGGGGGCTGAATGTGCAGCACTCCCTTAACAAACGTCTGAACCTCAGGTAGTGAAGCCAGTTCTTTTTGAAAGAAAATGGATAGGGCCGAAATCTGGACCTTTATGGACCCCAATTTTAGGCCCATAGTCACTCCTGACTATAGGGAGTGCAGGAATCGACCCAGCTGGAATTCCTCTGTAGGGGCCTTCCTGGCCTCACACCAAGCAACATATTTTCGCCATATCCAGTGATAATGCTTTGCTGTCACGTCCTTCCTAGCCTTTATCAGCGTAGGAATAACTTCATCCGGAATGCCCTTTTCTGCTAGGATCCGGCGTTCAACCACCATGCCGTCAAACGCAGCCGCGGTAAGTCTTGGAAAAGACAGGGCCCTTGTTGTAACAGGTCCTGTCTGAGGGGCAGAGGCCATGGGTCCTCTGTGCATTTCTTGTAGTTCTGGGTACCAAGTCCTTCTTGGCCAATCCGGAACCACGAGTATTGCTCTCACTCCTCTTTTTCTTATGATTCTCAGCACTTTGGGTATGTGAGGAAAAGGAGGAAACCCATATAACGACTGGAACACCCATGGTGTTACCAGTGCGTCCACAGCTATCGCCTGAGGGTCCCTTGACCTGGCGCAATACCTTTTTAGTTTTTTTTTTTGAGGCGGGACGCCATCATGTCCACCCGTGGCAGTTCCCATCGATTTGTAATCTGTGTGAAGACTTCTTGATGAAGTCCCCACTCTCCCGGGTGGAGGTCATGCCTGCTGAGGAAGTCTGCTTCCCAGTTGTCCACTCCAGGAATGAACACTGCTGACAGTGCACTGACGTGATTCTCCGCCCAGCGAAGAATTCTGGTTGCTTCTACCATCGCCACCCTGCTCCTTGTGCCGCCTGGGCGGTTTACATGAGCCACTGCGGTCTGACTGTATCAGAACCGGTTGGTCGCGAAGCAGGGTCTCTGCTTGACTTAGGTTGTAAATGGCCCTTAGTTCCAGGATATTGTGAAGGCAAATCTCCTGCCTTGACCACAGCCCTTGGAAATTTCTTCCCTGTGTGACTGCCCCCCACCCTCGGAGGCTTGCATCCGTGGTCACCAGGACCCAGTCCTGAATGCCGAATCTGCGACCTTCGAGAAGGTGAGCACTCTGCAGTCACCACCGGAGACACACCCTGGCTCTGGGGGATTGGGTGATTAACCGATGCATCCGAAGATGTGATCCGGACCAGTTGTCCCAATGTAAGGTCCTCGTATGGAACCTGCCGAAGGGAATGGCCTCGAATGATGCCACCCTCCTTCCCAGGACTCGAATGCAGTGATGCACTGACACCTGTTTTGGTTTTAATAGATTCCTGACCAGTGTCACAAGCTCCTGAGCTCTCTCTATCGGGAGATAAACCCTTTTCTGGTCTGTGTCTAGGATCATGCCTAGGAGAAGCAGATGAGCTGTAAGAACCCACTGCGACTTTGGAATATATAGAAACCAGCCGTGTTGCCGTTTCAACTTCCAGAGAAAGTGATACGCTGTTCAGCAACTGCTCTCTTGATCTCGCTTTTATGAGGAGATCGTCCAAGTACGTGATAATAGTGACACCTTGCTTCCGCAGGAGCAACATCATTTCCGCCATTACCTTGGTGAATAATCTCAAGGCCGTGGAGAGACAAAACGGCAACGTCTGAAATCGGTAATGACCATCCCGTACCGCAATTCTGAGGTACCCCCCGATGAAGTGGATAAATGGGGACAAGAAGGTATGCATCCTTTATGTCCCGAGTCACCATAAAATCTCCCCCTTTCAGGCTTGCAATAACCGCTCTTAGCGATTCCATCTTGAACTTGAAACCTTTCAGGTATATGTTCAGGGATTTTAAATTCAATATGGGTCCGACCGAACCATCTGGTTTTGGGACTACAACCTGGTCGAAAAACAATCCCCTCCTTGTTGAAGGAGGTGAACCTTGACCACCACCTGTTGAAGTTACAATTTGTGAATTGCAGTTAACACTGTTTTCCTCTCGTGGGGGGAAGGGGCAGGGTCGTCGGTGTGGGGGCATCTCTCAAAGTCCAGCTTGTATCCCTGAGACACAATATCTATTGCCCAGGGATCTAACAGGGAGCGAACCCACTTGTGGCTGAACTTCCGAAGGCGTGCCCCCACCGGGCCTAGCTCTGCCTGTGGAGCCCCAGCGACATGCGGTGGATTTTTGTAGAGGCCGGGGAGGACTTCTGTTTTCTCTGCCCCCGCCTCTGGCAAGAAAGGACGCATCTCGGACTTTGTTTCTTTATTCGAAAAGCTGCATTTGATAATGTCGTGCTTTCTTAGGCTGTGCAGTGATATAAGGCAACATATCAGAATTACCAGCTATAGCTGTGGAGACCAGTCCGAGAACCCTTCTCCCCACAACCCTCAGTCTTCCATATGCCTCTTAAGTCGGCATTATCTGTCTATTGCATATTGTACAGGACACGTCAAGCAGAAATCGACATAGCTGTGACTCTAGAACCCAGTATACTCATGTCTCTATGGGCATGTTTTATATATACATCTCTCTTAAGACACCATCATATATATATATCTACATACATACTAGGGTCTCAATCTCTGCTGATAAGGTACCTGTCCACGCTGCCACAGCGCTATAAACCCATGCCGACACAATCGCCGGTCTGAGTAGTGTACCAGAATGTGCACGCTATCTGCAGGATCCCAGAGAATAGCTGTAACATCAGGGCTGCCTTTTGTGACACCCTAGGGGAAGATTCCCATCATATCCTGGCCCTAGTGGGGAAAGGATACTGCCTGAGAATTCTTTGTGGGAAGCTGCAGTCTCTTGTCTGGAGATTCCCGCTCTTTTCCTCATGAGAGGAGGGAAATTTACCTCAGCTGTCTTTCCCTTAACATGTGTACCCTTGTGTCAGGGACAGATGAGTCATCAGTGATATGCAAATCATCTTTTATTACAATAATCATATATTGAATACCTTTCAGCCATCTTGGCTGTAACTTTGCATTATCGTAGTCGACACTGGAGTCAAACTCCGTGTCGACATTAGTGTTTATTATTTTTGGATAGTGAGCATTGTGAGACTCTGAAGGTCTCTGTGACAGAGGGACAGACATGGGTAGATTTCCTGTCTGTTCTCCAATCTTTTGTGCCATAAATTCACCTCAGCACTTACACATATCCAAACCGGTGTCGGCGTTGTCGACGGAGACACCCTCACACACACATATTTGCTCCATCTCCTCCTTAGGGGAGTCTTTTACCTCAGACATGTCGACACACACGTACCGACACACCACACACACAGGGGATGCTCTATTTGAAGACAGTTCCCCCATAAGGCCCTTTGGAGAGACAGAGAGACAGTATGCCAGCACACACCCCAGCGCTATATGACCCAGGAATCACACAGTAACTTAGTGTTAACCCTGTAGCTGCTGTATATATGGGGGGTAATTCCAAGTTGATCGCAGCAGGACATTTTTTAACAGTTGGGCAAAACCATGTGCACTGCAGGGGATACAGATATAACATTTGCAGAGAGAGTTAGATTTGGGTGGGTTATTTTGTTTCTGTGCAGGGTAAATACTGGCTGCTGTACTTTTACACTGCAATTTAGATTGTAGATTTAACTCACCACACCCAAATCTATCTCTCTCTGCACATGTTATATCTGCCTCACCTGCAGTGCACATGGTTTTGCCCAAATTGCTAACAGAATTCCTGCTGCGATCAACTTGGAATTACCCCCATTGTTTTTATGCCAATTTTATGTGCCCCCCCTCTCTTTTTCACCCTCTCTATCGTGCAGGGGAGAGCATGGGGAGTTTCTCTCAGCGGATCTTTGGAGAAAAACTGGCGCTGGTGAGTGCTGAGGAAGAAGGCCCCGCCCCCTCAGCGGCAGGCTTCTGTCCCGCGATTTTGTGTAAAATTTATGGCGGGGGCTCATGCATATAACAGTGTCCAACTGTATATATGCTGCTTTTGCCAGGAGGTACCCAATTGCTGCCCAGGGCACCCCCCCCTGTGCCCTGCACCCTACAGTGACCGGAGTGTGTGGGTGTAATGTGGGAGCAATGGCGCACAGCTGCAGTGCTGTGCGCTACCTCATGTGAAGACAGGAGTCTTCTGCCGCCGATTTCGATGTCTTCTTGCTTCTGCCGGTCTTCTGTACTTCTGGCTCTGCGAGGGGGACGGCGGCGCGGCTCCGGGAACGGACGATCAAGGTTAGGTACCTGTGTTCAATCCCTCTGGAGCTAATGGTGTCCAGTAGCCTAAGAAGCGCAACCTAGCTGCAGATAGGTAGGTTTGCTTCTCTCCCCTCAGTCCCACGTAGCAGTGAGTCTGTTGCCAGCAGAAGCTCACTGAAAATAAAAAACCTAACAAATACTTTCTTATTAGCAAGCTCAGGAGAGCCCACTAGGAGCACCCAGCTCTGGCCAGGCACAGATTCTAACTGAGGTCTGGAGGAGGGGCTTAGAGGGAGGAGCCAGTGCACACCAGATAGTACCTAATCTTTCTTTAGAGTGCCCAGTCTCCTGCGGAGCCCGTCTATTCCCCATGGTCCTTACGGAGTCCCCAGCATCCACTAGGACGTTAGAGAAAGATTAATGATTATTGTGCACAATAATAGCGTCTCTCCCCCACTATGCCCGGTACCGGTATACAGGGACAGTGTTTGGCGGAGTTGTGGAGGCTGCTGCAGCTGCTGTTCATGCAGAGGAAGGCACCAAAATGCAGCTGAGCCCGCCCTAATGTAGCTCCGCCCCCACCATGGCACCAGAGCTACTGTGCTATATTTATGCTGGCATGTCTCCATTTACATGTACAACCTCACATAAATGCTTGGTACACTGTAGTAAGCCAGTCTCACGGAGGGCTGTAGCGGGTCCCCCTCAGGAGAGACCCATACACTGCACCCGCGCTTTCAGCCGCACATTTGCCCGGGGGACCCTCCTAGCGGGGCCCCCCGGTAGGTACTCACCACCGGCGATCATTTTTAGGCAGTGTTAGGGGTGTGCGGCGTGCTGCAACAGCCAAGGCGCCATGTCCTGCTGAACGAACAGCCCCTCAGGATGGTGGTCCTGCAGCGGAGAAGCAGCTTTGCACCTCAGGAGGCCGGTGATCCCCCCTTAACTCCAACGGCGAAGGTATGCTGTTGCCCAAACAGCATACCGAAATAAATAAAATTAGAAGTAAAATGAAGAAAAACTCTGGAGCATCAGCGTGTGTAACCTCTCCTGAGGGCACTTTTTCTAAACTGAGCTGTAGGAGGAGGCATAAAGGGGAGGAGCCAGCACAGACAGTGAAGAATTTTAAAGTGCACTAGCTCCTTTGGACCCGTCTATACCCCATCGTACTAATTCTGTCCCCAATATATGTTATGGATGCTAGAGAAAAAAGGAGTACATACCTCCCAACTGCCTGCTTTGCTAAAGAGGGACACACTCGCTCCCGAAAAGGGGGCATGGCTTCGCGGGAGGACCTGCGATCGCGAGCCAAGCCCAGTTTTTCTCACTGAGGGGGCATGCCCAGCGCTCCGTGAGCCGCTGGCATGCCCCCTCTCCTCCTGTCTCCACTGAATAGATACTGAATAATCTATTCACCGCTGCTCTGCGAGTGCAGGAGACTCCCAACTGCCCCCCCCCCCCCCCAGAGGTACAGTCCCAAGAAAAAGGGACTTTCCCGTGAAAATCAGGACAGTTGGGAGGTATGGGAGTACATAAAGACTCTGCACAGAGACAATTCCCTGCAGCACAAGATTGCTGAGAAGATGATGGCCCTCATTCCGAGTTGATCACACGCTAGCTGCTTTTAGCAACAGTGCAAACGCTAAGCCGCCGCCCTCTGGGAGTGTATCTTAGCTTAGCAGAAGTGCAAACAAAAGGTTAGCAGAATGGCTCAAAAATCTTTTCATGTAGTTTCTGAGCAGCTGAAAACCTACTCCTACCTTGCGATCACTGCAGTTTAGGTCATGGTTAGACGTCACAAACACGCCCTGCGTTCGGACAGCCACTCCCCCGTTTTCCCAGGCACGCCTGCGTTTTTAGCACACTCCCTGAAAACGGCCAGTTACCACCCAGAAACACCCACTTCGTGTCAATCACTCACCGATCAGCAGAGCGACAGAAAAGCATCACTCGACCTTGTGTAAAACTGCACAGTTGTGTGTGAAAGTACTTCGCGCGTGCGTGCTGCGGCCCATGCGCAGAAATTCCGCTTTTTCACCTAATCGCCGCGCTGCGAACGAAAGCAGCTAGCGATCAACTCGGAATGAGAGTCGATATACAGATTCAGTTGCACAAAATTAATTGCAAAGACACTGGGCACATAATTAATCCGCAAAGAAACATATGCCTCCATGGCTGAGCAATAAGGCAGTACAGGAGTCTGTGGTGGTAAGTACATACAGAACGTGCACAGATTCAAAAGAACTTACATCAAGTAAATTGCAGTAACGGTCATTATATAACATCTGCCTGGAGAGAAATCCCTGGAGGCTGAGTGGTTATAATACAGCACAAAGGGGGTAATTCTGAGTTGATGGCAACAGGAACTTTGTTAGCAGTTGGGCAAAACCATGTGCACTGCAGGCGAGGCAGATATAACATGTGCAGAGAGAGTTAGATTTGGGTGGGTTATTTTGTTTCTGTGCAGGGTAAATACTGGCTGCTTTATTTTTACACTGCAATTTAGATTGCAGATTGAACACACCACACCCAAATCTAACTCTCTCTGCACGTTATATCTGCCCGACCTGCAGTGCACACGGGGGGGGTCATTCCGAGTTGTTTGCACGTTGCCGATTTTTGCTATACTGCGAATAGTCGCTTACTGCGCATGAGCAAGGTACGCAGAGCGCATGCGCTTAGTTATTTTACACAACAGTTAGGTATTTTACTCACAGCATAACGAAGCTTTTTCATCGCTCTGCTGATTGTAGTGTGATTGACAGGAAGTGGGTGTTTCTCGGCGGAACTGGCCGTTTTATGGGTGTGAGCGGAAAATCGCAGGCGTTCGAGTTGCAAAACGCAGGAGTGGCTGGAGAAACGGGGGAGTGGCTGGGCAAACGCTGGGTGTGTTTGTGACATCAAACCAGGAACGAAAAGGACTGAGCTAGTCGCAATGGCTGAGTAAGTCTGGAGCTACTCAGAAACTGCAGGGTAATCGTTACGAGAAAATTAGCGAAGCTTTCGTTAGCAATTCTGCTATGCTAAGATACACTCCCAGTAGGCGGCGGCTTAGCGTGTTCCTGCTTCGATCAACTCAGAATTACCCCCAAAGTCAACTGCATAAGGTAAATTGTAACAGCAGTGAGTACATAAAGATGCGGGCACAGACTAACATGCTTGAAGGTATGAGGTATATGCACAATGTACAGGGATGTCACATACAGACGGAACTTTAATAAATATTTCTCTTGCGTCCTAGAGGATGCTGGGGACTCCAAAAGGACCATGGGGTATAGACAGGATCCGCAGGAGACATGGGCACACTAAAAAGACAGGGTGTGAACTGGCTCCTCCCTCTATGCCCCTCCTCCAGACCTGTTAGATTATGTGCCCAGGAGTGACTGGACACACACTAGGGGAGTTCTACTGAGTTTCTCTGGTAAGACTTTTGTTAGGTTTTTTATTTTCAGGGAGACCTGCTGGCTACAGGCTCCCTGCATCGTGGGACTGAGGAGAGAGAAGTCAGAACTACTTCTTCTTAGTTAAGGGCTCTACTTCTCGGCTACTGGACACCATTAGCAACAGAGGGTTCGATCACTTGGTGCGCCTAGCTGCTTGTTCCCGGAGCCACGCCGTCACCCCCCTCACAGAAGCCAGAAGTCGGGTGAGTATGAGAAGATCAGAAGACTTCAGACGGCAGGAGACTTCAGTGACGGAGGTACAGCGCAGCGGTAGCGCTGCGTTCCATGCTCCCACACACACCAACGGCACTCACAGGGTGCAGGGCGCTGGGGGGGGGAGCGCCCTGGGCAGCAGTTACTGAAGGCTTTTTTACACTGGCCAAAGGCATATTCGGTGTCCGGGCACCGTATACGATACCCCCGCCAGTATATAAAATTCAAATTTGAGCGGGACTACAGCGTGCTGGGAAGGGGCGGGGCTTAGCCGCACAGCTTACGAGCGCCATTTTCTCTCTCCACAGCCGCTGCAGAGACACTGGCCCGGACCTCCAAGCTCCTTAGAAGTAACAAGGGAGCAAAACGGGGGAGAGGGGGCGGGGGGGGGCACATGCAATTTGGTGCTTAGATGTGTATTTTACAGCGCCAACAACATATATTATTTGTTTGTAGTATATGGGCGCTGGGGTGTGAGCTGGCATACTCCCTCTGTGTTCTCTCTACAGGCTTCCCTGTGGGTCTGTCCCCTTTATTTGGCCGGTGCGAGGAAGTTACTGGGGGCGCAGAAAAGGATTTGGGAATGACTCTGTCAGCACAGCCGACGGCTGATTGGGTGAATATGTTGAGTACACTGAATACAAATGTGGCTTTATTGTCTATGAGGCTGGATAAATCTGATTCTCAGACACAAACATGCAGGAAATCCATGGTGGACGCTTTGTCTCAGGTACAGACCCCCTCAGGGTCACATAAACATTCATTTACCCAGATGGCAGATACAGATACCGACACAGACTCTGATTCCAGTGTCGATTTCAATGAGGCTACTCTACATCCAAAGGTAGTTAAGAGTATTCAGTACATGATTGTGGCTATTAAAGATATTTTACATATTTCTGAAGAACCTCCTGTTCCAGATACAAGGGTTTATTTAAAGGGAAAAAGCCTGAGGTGAAGTTTCCCCCCTCTCATGAACTGAACGCTCTTTGTGAAAAGGCTTGGGAGTCGCCTGACAAAAGGTGGCTGATTCCCATGAGAATTTTTATGGCATATCCTTTCCCCTCTGACGACAGGGAGAAATGGGAATCGTCTCCAAATGTGGACAAGGCTCTGTCCCGACTGTCCAAAAAGGTGGCACTTGCGTCTCCTGACATGGCTACCCTCAAGGATCCGGCAGATCGCAAGCAGGAGACGACATTGAAGGCCATTTTTATTACTGCTGGTGCATTACTCAGGCCTGCTGTGGCGTTGGCTTGGGTGAGTAGTGCTATTGCTAAGTGGGCTGATAATTTGGCATCTGACATGGATACCCTTGATAAGGATAACATTCTTTTGACTCTTGGTTATATCAAGGACTCTGCAGATTACCTAAAGGATGTGGCGAGGGATATTGGCCTCTTGGGATCAAGAGCCAATGCCACGGCGGTCTCAGCCAGGAGGGCGCTGTGGATTCATCAATGGAATGCTGATGCCGACTCCAAGAAAGCTATGGAAGCTCTTCCTTTTAAAGGTAGTGTCTTGTTTGGTGATGGCCTTGCTGACCTGGTGTCTACCGCTACTGCGGGTAAGTAATCTTTTCTTCCTTATGTTCCCGCACAACAGAAAAAGGCGCCCCATTATCAGATGCAGTCCTTTCGGCCTAATAAATACAAAAAAGGAAAGGGCTCGTCCTTCCTCGCTTCAAAGGGTAGAGGAAGGGGGAAGAGGTCACCTGCTGTGCCTGGCACCCAGGACCAAAAGTCCTCCCCCGCCTCTACCAAGTCCACCGCAGCACGCTGGGGCTCCCCTCCGGGAGTCCGTGGCGGTGGGGGGCCGTCTCCGATTCCTCAGTCAGGTCTGGGTTCAATTGGCCCTGGATCCTTGGGTCTTAGACATAGTCTCCCAAGGGTACAGACTGGAGTTTCAGGAGATACCCCCCCCGCCGCTTTTTCAAGTCGGCCTTGCCAGTTTCTCTTCCAGAAAGGGAAGTAGTAAATGCTGCAATACAAAAGCTGTGTCAACAGAGGGTCATTGTACCGGTTCCCCCTGTTCCAATGGGGGGAAGGGTTCTATTCGATCCTCTTTGTCGTGCCGAAGCCGGACGGCTCGGTCAGACCGATTCTGAACCTAAAATCCCTCAATCCATACTTGAAAACTTTCAAGTTCAAGATGGAATCTCTTCGAGCTGTGATCTCCAGCCTAGAAGGGGGGGATTTTATGGCGTCAGTCGACATAAAGGATGCCTACTTACACGTCCCGATATATCCTCCTCATCAGGCCTTCCTAAGATTTGCGGTGCAGGATTGTCATTACCAATTGCAGATGTTGCCGTTTGGGCTTTCCACAGCCCCGAGGGTTTTTACTAAGGTAATGGCGGAAATGATGGTACTGCTTCGCAAGCAGGGGGTCACAATTATCCTGTACTTGGACGATCTCCTTATAAAGGCGAGATTAAAGGAAAAGTTGCTAAGAAATGTGGAACTCTCCCTGTCGGTTCTGCGACATCACGGTTGGATTCTAAATTTGCCGAAGTCTCAGTTGATCCCGACAAATTGGCTGCCCTTCTCGGGCATGATCCTAGACAAGGAACTACAGAGAGTGTTTCTTCCGGCGGACAAAGCTCTGGAAATCCAGACCATGGTCAAGGAACTTCTGAGACCGGCAAGAGTGTCGATTCATCAATGCACTCGAGTGCTAGGGAAGATGGTTGCGGCTTACGAAGCAATTCCGTTTGGCAGGTTTCATGCCCGGGTGTTTCAGTGGGATCTGCTAAACAAATGGTCCGGGTCTCACCTGCACATGCACCGGAAAATAAGTCTATCTTCCAGGACCAGGATTTCTCTCCTGTGGTGGCTGCACGGTTCTCACCTTCTAGAGGAACGCCGTTTCGGAATCCAGGACTGGGTCCTGCTGACCACAGATGCAAGTCTCTGAGGCTGGGGTGCCGTCACACAAGGAAGAAGTTTCCAGGGAAAATGGTCAAGCCAGGAGTCTTGTCTCCACATAAATGTTCTCGAGCTAAGAGCCATTTACAACAGCCTCCTGCAGGCGAAGAACCTTCTTCAGGGTCTCCCTGTCCTGATCCAGTCGGACAACATAACAGCGGTGGCGTACGTAATCTGCCAAGGCGGTACAAGGAGCAGGGCGGCAATGGCAGAGGACACAAGAGTTCTCCGCTGGGTGGAACAGCACGTGAGCGCTTTGTCAGCAGTCTTCCTTCCGGGCGTGGACAACTGGGAAGCAGACTTTATCAGCAGACACGATCTACATTCAGGAGAGTGGGCTCTTCATCAAGATGTATTTGCAGAAGTAACAAGGAATTGGGGAATTCCTAAAATAGACATGATGGCGTCTCGCCTCAACAAGAAGCTTCCAAAGTATTATTCCAGGTCGAGGGACCCCCAAGCCAGTGCAGTGAACGCCCTGGTAACTCCGTGAGTGTTTCAGTCGGTGTACGTGTTCCCTCCTCTTCCTCTCATTCCAAGAGTGTTGAAGATTATAAGACGAACAAGGGTTAAGGCAATACTCGTCATTCCCGATTGGCCACGGAGGGCCTGGTATCCGCATCTTCAGGAGTTATTAGTAGAAGATCCTTGGCCGCTTCCTCTACGAGAGGACGTCTTACTGCATGGGCCCTGCATGTTTCCCGACTTACCACGGCTGCGTTTGACGGCGTGGAGGTTGAACGCCAGATCCTAGCTCGGAAAGGTATTCCCGGGGAGGTCATCCCCACTCTCCTTAAGGCTAGGAAGGAGGTCACGGCGAAACATTATCACCGTATTTGGAGAAAATATGTGTCGTGGTGTGAAACCAAAGCGGCTCCTGTGGAGGAGTTTCATTTGGGCCGTTTCCTCCATTTTTTTGCAGGCAGGTGTGGATGCAGGCCTGAAATTGGGTTCCATCAAAGTGCAAATTTCGGCTTTATCTATTTTCTTTCAAAAAGAATTGCCCGTCCTTCCTGAGGTTCAGACTTTCGTGAAGGGAGTGTTGCATATCCATCCTCCGTTTGTGCCACCCGTGGCACCGTGGGATCTGGAAGTGGCGTTACAGTTTCTTATGTCTCACTGGTTTGAACCTTTGCGAAAGGTTGAGTTAAAGTTTCTCACTTGGAAAGTGGTTACGCTTTTGGCTTTGGCGTCTGCCAGACGAGTGTCAGAATTGGCGGCTTTGTCGCACAAAAGCCCATATTTGATTTTTCATGTGGGTAGAGCGAAATTGAGGACTCGTCAACAATTTCTGCTTTTCACATAAATCAACCTATTGTGGTATCTGTAGCTACGAAGGCAGTGGCAGTCCCAAAATCTCTTGATGTCGTAAGAGCTTTGAAAATTTATGTCGCCAGGACGGCTCTTGTTAGGAAAACGGATCCACTGTTTGTCCTGTATGCTTCCAACAAGATTGGAAATCCTGCTTCCAAGCAGACCATTGCACGCTGGATTTGTAATACAATTCAGCAAGCTCATTCTTCGGCTAGGTTGTCGTTGCCGAAGTCAGTAAAGGCCTATTCTACAAGGAAGGTGGGCTCGTCTTGGGCGGCTGCCCGAGGGGTCTCGGCACTTCAACTTTGCCGAGCAGCTACGTGGTCGGGTTCAAACACTTTTGCTAAGTTCTATAAGTTTGATACCCTGGCTGAGGAGGACCTCAGTTTTGCTCAATCAGTGCTGCAGAGTCGTCCGCACTCTCCCGCCTGGTCTGGAGCTTTGGTATAGACCCCATGGTCATTTTGGAGTCCCCTGCATCCTCTAGGACGTAAGAGAAAATAGAATTTTAATACTTACCGGTAAATCCTTTTCTCCTAGTCCGTAAAGGATGCTGGGCGCCCATCCCAGCGCGGACTGTTTCTTGCAGTTTGTATTGATACTTGTTTTCGGTTGCACAAAGGTTGTGTATCAGTTGTGTTCAGCTTGTTCCTGTTAGTTCATACTGTTATCTGGTATTCCTGCTAATCCAGTTGTACGGTGTATTTGTGGTGTGGGCTGGTATGTCTCTCGCCTTAGTTTAACAAAAATCCTTTCCTCAAAATGTCCGTCTCCCCTGGGCACAGTTCCTATAACTAAGGTCTGGAGGAGGGGCATAGAGGGAGGAGCCAGTTCACACCCATTCAAAGTCTTATAGTGTGCCCATGTCTCCTGCGGATCCAGTCTATACCCCATGGTCCTTTTGGAGTCCCCAGCATCCTCTAGGACGTAAGAGAAAATAGGATTTTGGTACTTACCGATAAATCCTTTTCTCCTAGTCCATAGAGGATGCTGGGCGCCCGTCCCGGTGCGGACTATTACTTGCAGGGTTTTCTTGCTGGTTAAATTAGTTTATACACGGGTTGTGTATTGTTTTGTTTCAGCTTGTTGCTGGTGTTAATGCATACTGTTATCTGGTTTAACGTTACTCCGGTTGTACGGTATGTTTGTGGTGTGGGCCGGTCGGTTTGTAGGCCTTAGTTTAAACAAAAATCTTTTCCTTGAAATGTCCGTCTCTCTTGGGCACAGTTCCTATAACTGAGGTCTGGAGGAGGGGCATAGAGGGAGGAGCCAGTTCACACCCAGATTAAGTCTTTTTAGTGTGCCAAAGCTCCTGCGGATCCCATCTATACCCCATGGTCCTTTTGGAGTCCCCAGCATCCTCTACGGACTAGGAGAAAAGGATTTATCGGTAAGTACCAAAATCCTATTTTTCTAGCCTGAAGAAGTGTGGAAATGACCACACTGGGAATACCCATTCGGACTAGGATATGGCATTCAACCGCCATGCTGTCAAACGCAGCCGCGGTAAGTCCTGATACACGCCCCGATCTCGATGTAAGAGTTCCTCCCGTAGAGGAAGAGGCCAGGGATCTTCTATGAATAAATCTTGAAGAACTGGATACCAAGCCCTCCTTGGCTAGACAGGAACAATGAGGATCGCCAGAACCTCTGACCCTCTTACATTTATCACCTTCAGCAGAGTGAATGCGGAAGGGACACATATACCGACTAAAAACACCCAAGCTGTCACGAGGGCGTCCACTGTTATAGCTTAAGTGTCCCTTAACCTGGAACCATATTCCTGAGGTCTCTTGTTGAGGCGAGACGCCAACATGTCCAACTGAGGCACTCCTCAAAGACTTGTCACTTCTGTGAAAACTTCTCGATGACGACTGTATTTCTCCCGGATGGAGATCGCGTCTGCCGAGGAAATCTATTTCTCTGTCGTTTACATCCGGAACGAAGACTGCTAATATAGCGTTCACCCATCTTTCCACCCAGCGGAAAACTTTTGCGGCTTCTGCCATTGCCGCTTTTTTCCTTGTTCCGCCCTAGCGGCTTACTTACGCCACTGCTGTCAAGTCGTCCGACAGAATTAACACGGGCAGATCACGAAGAACATGTCCGTTGAATGTAGCTCTTAAATCAAGAAAGCTTACTGCAGACAAGCTTCCCAGCCTGACCTTTTCCTCTGGAAAAACTTCCCTTGCAAAGACTGCTCCCCAGCCTTGGAGATCCGCATGCATGGACACTAGGATCTAATCCTGGATCCCAAACCTTCGTCCCTCTAGGAGGTAAGAACTGTGCAGACACCACAGGAGCGATATCCTGGCCACTAGGATTATATTCCGGTGCATGTGTAGGCGAGACCCGGACAACATTCCCAACAGGTCCCGTGAAAATCACTCTGGCCTTCGACCTGCTCACCGAAAAGGCCTCCTAGGCCGCACCCAACCTCTTCATCAACGGAACATATTGATGGCGTGGCACTGCAAATCTGATCCGACTCAGGATCCTCAGACTTCTTTCCACAGGAAAACACAGAACCTCAACCGTTCAGCATCAACCCTGATACCACCTCCGACATCTGCGTCGTTGGGAACAACAGCCCTTCCTTGTGTTGAAGAACAGTCAGAGAGAAACAACGATTTGCACCACTTGTTTCTTGACCTCGCCTTCATCAGGCGAACATCTCAGTACAGAATAACAATGGCTCTTACTATTGAAAGAAAATCATCATACTACCATCACTCCAGTGAAATGGCAAAGACCATCCTGGCTATCCCTCCAGGTAATGTGAATGCGTAGAACAACGCAGGTAAACTTTTTTTTTTTATAACCGGGACAGGAGGACAAGACCCTGAACCTGGCGCACCTCTGTATGGCGTCGCGTACTACCTCCCCTTCCAGAGGGGCAACGGCAATATCCATTAGACAATCAGTGAGGTGACACATCTGTAACTCCAGAATGTCCCCCTTTGGATTCCATAAATAACTCACCGGTCCTAGTCTATTCCCAGACTAAGTGAAAGTAGTAACGGAGTCCTCACCGGAGCAGGTCCCGCCATACAGACTCTGTGACATGCAGTGTATGTGGGAGAAACAGAAACGACATCCTCTTCTGCGAACCTAATAAGGCTGCAGAACTCTTAGCTTTTCACCTTCCACAGGCTGTACAGAAAAGGAAAAAAGTGTATCGAACCGATTAAAATTACTGCATCCCACAAAAGAATGCGTCACCAACCGTTGTGAGGGAAACTAATTCCCGAAGTTAGACTTACCAGGAATATCCCCCGAGATTGACTGAACTGAGGCATCCCCCCAAACAGGGGGACACCGTCCCAGGGAAAAAGTCCAGTAACTCTTGGAGTTAGCCTCAGCATTCCCCCGGCCACACTTCCTGTATACGTACGGCAGCCTGCCGCAATGTTATAGAGAAGAACCAACATAAGGAACCTCCCCTGTCTCTTTAGGGTAAATCTATCTGATGTCTTACCGAATACAAACACTCTCTCATGTGCATGCAATGCAAATAAGCCCACAGCATAGAAAATAAGAATTTACTTACCGATAATTCTATTTCTCATAGTCCGTAGTGGATGCTGGGACTCCGTCAGGACCATGGGGATTAGCGGGCTCCGCAGGAGACAGGGCACATCTAAAAAAGCTTTTAGGTCACATGGTGCGTACTGGCTCCTCCCCCCATGACCCTCCTCCAAGCCTCAGTTAGGTACTGTGCCCGGACGAGCGTACACAATAAGGAAGGATCTTGAATCCCGGGTAAGACTCATACCAGCCACACCAATCACACCGTACAACTTGTGATCTGAACCCAGTTAACAGTATGATAACACAAACGAAGTAGCCTCTGAACAGATGGCTCACAACAACAGTAATAACCCGATTTTTGTAACAATAACTATGTACAAGCATTGCAGACAATCCGCACTTGGGATGGGCGCCCAGCATCCACTACGGACTATGAGAAATAGAATTATCGGTAAGTAAATTCTTATTTTCTCTAACGTCCTAGTGGATGCTGGGACTCCGTCAGGACCATGGGGATTATACCAAAGCTCCCAAACGGGCGGGAGAGTGCGGATGACTCTGCAGCACCGAATGAGAGAACTCCAGGTCCTCTTTAGCCAGAGTATCAAATTTGTAAAATTTTACAAACGTGTTCTCCCCTGACCACGTAGCTGCTCGGCAAAGTTGTAATGCCGAGACTCCTCGGGCAGCCGCCCAGGATGAGCCCACTTTCCTTGTGGAATGGGCCTTTACAGATTTAGGCTGTGGCAGGCCTGCCACAGAATGTGCAAGTTGGATTGTACTACATATCCAACGTGCAATCGTCTGTTTAGACGCAGGAGCACCCAACTTGTTGGGTGCATACAATGTAAACAACGAGTCAGATTTTCTGACTCCAGCTGTCCTTGAAATATATATTTTTAATGCTCTGACAACGTCCAGTAACTTGGAGTCCTCCAAGTCGCTAGTAGCCGCAGGCACCACAATAGGCTGGTTCAAGTGAAATGCCGAAACCACCTTAGGGAGAAATTGAGGACGTGTCCTCAATTCTGCCCTGTCCGAATGGAATATCAGATATGGGCTTTTGTATGACAAAGCTGCCAACTCCGAAACTCTCCTGGCTGAAGCCAGGGCCAACAGCATGGTTACCTTCCATGTAAGGTATTTTAAATCTACCGATTTTAAAGGCTCAAACCAATGAGATTTGAGAAAATTTAGAACCACGTTCAAATCCCACGGTGCCACTGGAGGCACTATTGGGGGTTGTATATGTAGTACACCTTTGACAAAAGTTTGTACTTCAGGCACTGACGCCAATTCCTTCTGGAAGAAAATTGATAAGGCCGAAATTTGAACTTTAATGGACCCCAATTTGAGGCCCATAGACAATCCTGCTTGCAGGAAATGTAAGAATCGACCCAATTGAAATTCTTCCGTTGGAGCCTTCTTGGCCTCACACCACGCAACATATTTTCTCCAAATGCGGTGATAATGTTGTGCGGTCACTTCTTTCCTGGCTTTAATTAAAGTAGGAATAACTTCCTCAGGAATGCCCTTCTCTTTTAGAATCCGGCGTTCAACCGCCATGCCGTCAAACGCAGCCGCGGTAAGTCTTGGAACATACAAGGTCCCTGCTGAAGCAGATCCCTTCTTAGAGGTAGAGGCCACGGATCCTCCGTGAGCATCTCTTGAAGTTCCGGATACCAAGTTCTTCTTGGCCAGTCCGGAGCTACCAGTATTGTTCTTACTCCTCTTTTCCGTATAATTCTCAGTACCTTTGGTATGAGAGGCAGAGGAGGGAACACATACACTGACTGGTACACCCACGGTGTTACCAGAGCGTCCACAGCTATTGCCTGAGGGTCTCTTGACCTGGCGCAATACCTGTCCAATTTTTTGTTGAGGCGAGACGCCATCATGTCCACCTTTGGTTTTTCCCAACGGTTCACAATCATGTGGAAAACTTCTGGATGAAGTCCCCACTCTCCCGGGTGAAGGTCGTGTCTGCTGAGGAAATCTGCTTCCCAGTTGTCCACTCCCGGGATGAACACTGCTGACAGTGCTACGACATGATTCTCCGCCCAGCGCAGAATCCTTGCAGCTTCTGCCATTGCACTCCTGCTTCTCGTGCCGCCTTGTCGGTTTACGTGGGCGACTGCCGTGATGTTGTCGGACTGGATCAACACCGGCTGACCCTGAAGCAGCGATTTTGCCAGGCTTAGAGCATTGTAGATCGCTCTTAGCTCCAGTATATTTATGTGAAGAGACGTCTCCAGGTTTGACCACACGCCCTGGAAGTTTCTTCCCTTTGTGACTGCTCCCCAACCTCGTAGGCTGGCATCCGTAGTCACCAGGACCCAGTCCTGTATGCCGAATCTGCGGCCCACTAACAGATGGGCAGTCTGCAACCACCACAGGAGAGACAACCTTGTTCTCGGTGACAGTGTTATCCGCTGATGCATGTGCAGATGCGATCCGGACCATTTGTCCAGCAGATCCCACTGAAATGTTCGTGCATGGAATCTGCCGAATGGAATCGCTTCGTACGAAGCCACCATCTTTCCCAGGACTCTTGTGCATTGATGTACTGACACAGTTCCTGGTTTTAGGAGGTTCTTGACAAGTTCGGATAACTCCCTTGCTTTCTCTTCCGGGAGAAATACCTTTTT
The DNA here is from genome assembly GCF_028390025.1 of Pseudophryne corroboree. Taxonomy (NCBI): domain Eukaryota; kingdom Metazoa; phylum Chordata; class Amphibia; order Anura; family Myobatrachidae; genus Pseudophryne; species Pseudophryne corroboree. The sequence continues at coordinate 68,116,915 of NC_086449.1, read as the reverse complement.
CTGAACCGTGTCCAGAATCATGCCCAGGAACAGCAGATGTGTTGTCAGGGTCAATTGAGATTTTGGAAGATTTAGAATCCACCCGTGTTGCTGAAGCACTACTTGTGTTAGCGCTACACCGACTTCCAGCTGTTCTCTGGACTTTGCCCTTATCAGGAGATCGTCCAAGTAAGGGATAATTAATACGCCTTTTCTTCGTAGAAGAACCATCATTTCGGTCATTACCTTGGTAAAGACCCGAGGGGCCGTGGACAACCCAAACGGCAGCGTTTGAAACTGATAATGACAGTCTTGTATCACGAACCTGAGATACCCTTGGTGTGAGGGGTAAATCGGGACATGTAGATAAGCATCTTTTATGTCCAAGGACACCATGAAGTCTCCTTCTTCCAGATTCGCTATCACTGCTCTGAGTGACTCCATCTTGAACTTGAATTTCTTTATGTACAGGTTCAAGGATTTCAGATTTAGAATAGGCCTTACCGAACCGTCCGGTTTCGGTACCACAAATAGTGTGGAATAATACCCCTTTCCCTGTTGTAGGAGGGGTACCTTGACTATCACCTGCTGAGAATACAGCTTGTGAATGGCTTCCAAAACCGACGTCCTTTCTGAGGGAGACGTTGGTAAAGCAGACTTTAGGAACCGGCGAGGGGGAGACCTTTCGAACTCCAGCATGTAACCCTGAGATACTATCTGCAGGACCCACGGGTCCACTTGTGAGTGAACCCATTGATTGCTGAAAATCTTGAGTCGACCCCCCACCGTTCCTGAGTCCGCTTGTAAAGCCCCAGCGTCATGCTGATGGCTTTGTAGAAGCCGGGGCGGGCTTCTGTTCCTGGGCAGGGGCTGCTTGCTGCCCTTTCTTACCCTTTCCTCTGCCTCGCGGCAGATAAGACTGTCCTCTTGGTCGCTTTTTATAGGAGCGAAAGGACTGCGGCTGAAAAGACGGTGTCTTTTTCTGTTGGGAGGGGGTCTGAGGTAAAAAAGTGGATTTGCCGGCAGTTGCCGTGGCCACCAGGTCCGAAAGACCGACCCCAAACAATTCCTCTCCTTTATATGGCAATACTTCCATATGCCTCTTGGAATCCGCATCACCTGACCACTGTCGCGTCCATAAACTTCTTCTGGCAGATATGGACATCGCGCTTACTCTTGATGCTAGAGTACAAACATCCCTCTGAGCATCTCGCATATAAAGGAAAGCATCCTTTAATTGCTCTAGAGTCAATAAAATACTGTCCCTATCCAGGGTATCAATATTTTCAGTCAGAGAATCCAACCACACTACCCCAGCACTGCACATCCAGGCTGAGGCTATTGCCGGTCGCAGTATAACACCAGTATGTGTGTATATACTCTTCAGTGTAGTTTCCAGCCTCCTATCTGCTGGATCCTTGAGGGCGGCCGTATCAGGAGACGGCAACGCCACTTGCTTTGATAAACGTGTGAGCGCCTTATCCACCCTAGGGGGTGTTTCCCAGCGCGCCCTAACCTCTGGTGGGAAAGGGTATAATGCCAATAACTTCTTGGAAATTAGCAGTTTTCTATCGGGGTTAACCCACGCTTCATCACACACGTCATTCAATTCCTCTGATTCTGGAAAAAATACAGGTAGTTTTTTCACCCCCCACATAATACCCCTTTTTGAGGTACCAGCAGTATCAGAGATCTGCAAAGCCTCCTTCATTGCCGTGATCATATAACGTGTGGCCCTATTGGAAAATACGTTTGTTTCTTCACCGTCGACACTAGATTCATCTGTGTCGGTACCCGTGTCGACTGACTGAGGTAAAGGACGTTTTACAGCCCCTGACGGTGTCTGAGACGCCTGAACCGGTACTAACTGGTTTGCCGGGCGTCTTATTTCGTCAACTGACTTTTGTAATGTGCTGACATTATCACGTAATTCCATAACTAAAGCCATCCATTCCGGTGTCGACTCCCTAGGGGGTGACATTACCATCATCGGCAATTGCTCTGCCTCCACACCAACATCGTCCTCATACATGTCGACACACACGTACCGACACACAGCAGCCACACAGGGAATGCTCTAATCGAAGACAGGACCCCCTAGCCCTTTGGGGAGACAGAGGGAGAGTTTGCCAGCACACACCAAAAGCGCTATAAATGTATATAAACAACCCTAGAAGGTGTTGTTTACTATATATGCGCTCTTAATATATAAATATCGCCAATTTATGCCCCCCTTCTCTTTGTTACCCTGTTTCTGTAGTGCAGTGCAGGGGAGAGACCTGGGAGCCTTCCTCACCAGCGGAGCTGAGCAGGAAAATGGCGCTGAGTGCTGAGGAGAATAAGCTCCGCCCCTTTTCCGGCTGGCTTTTCTCCCGGTTTTTAAGAAACTGGCCTGGGTTAAAATACATACATATAGCCTTAATGGCTATATGTGATGTATTTATTTTGCCACTAAAGGTAATTATATTGCTGCCCAGGGCGCCCCCAGCAGCGCCCTGCACCCTCCGTGACTGAGTCAGTGAGCCGTGTGACAACAATGGCGCACAGCTGCCGTGCTGTGCGCTACCTTCAAGAAGACTGAGGAGTCTTCTGCCGCCTGCTTTCCGGACCTCCGTTCTGCCGTCTCTTCAGCGTCTGTAAGGGGGATCGGCGGCGCGGCTCCGGGACGAACCCCAGGCTGACCTGTGTTCCGACTCCCTCTGGAGCTAAGTGTCCAGTAGCCTAAGACTCCAATCCATCCTGCACGCAGGTGAGTTGGAAATCTCTCCCCTAAGTCCCTCGATGCAGTGATCCTGTTGCCAGCAGGAATCACTGAGATTGAAACCTAAAAAAAAACTTTTCTAAACAGCTCTTTAGGAGAGCCACCTAGATTGCACCCTCTCGGACGGGCACAAAAACCTAACTGAGGCTTGGAGGAGGGTCATGGGGGGAGGAGCCAGTACGCACCATGTGACCTAAAAGCTTTTTTAGATGTGCCCTGTCTCCTGCGGAGCCCGCTAATCCCCATGGTCCTGACGGAGTCCCAGCATCCACTAGGACGTTAGAGAAATATAATATCACTTAGCTTTCCTGTATACGATCCTTTGAGATAGGGCCCGTGTCGACCAGGCATTGACCATCCCAGTATTCTATCCGTGGCGGGAAAAGAATAAACCTTCGGACTTCTGGAGAGGGTGTGAGTCACGGCCGACCTAGAGCTTTATCAACAGAGCGACCAGCACATGAGAAGGAATACTATTACTTCAGTATTCATTATAAATCATAATATGAATATACATCTTGTAATACACATATACACACACATATCCTAAATATATATATAACATACATATAAGCGGATTGTGCGGAGCCTTCGGGTCCCCCATGACATTAATGTGTTCCGAACGTGTATGACCATGTACTGAAAAGCCCCAGTTGTGGCTCTACCAGGAAACATTATAGTCGACAGAAAACCCTAGTATTCGTCGACAGCAGTGATTAGTAACCAGGCAAAATTTTATTCTTGCGACCCCAAGGGGTCCGAGGGAAGTATACCTATACAAATATCACTCCCCCACAAAAACTACAATGTCTGTGCTCAAGCTACAGGCCCATGGAACCTTACCATACATATACCTATAAAGTATATACACAGGTATAAGTCAGTTACCGCATGTCCATTTACACCCGGTGAAAACAGTTGGTGCCGACAGGGCCACCCACATACTACTGTGCCTCCCATATAGTATTTACTTTCCACAAGCATACCACTACCGACCTGATCAAGTACCCACATACGTCGGCGATGCCGTCAGTGAACCCCATAGGAGTTTATGACAGAACATTCACGCCTGTCGACACAAGTGAACTAAAGTGGGTATAACTGACAGGGAGCACACAGAAAAATACACACAAGAATGATTTCATACTCATCTCTGAATCAACTAGTGTTATATATGTCCAAATAACAATAAAAGACTGTGCTCCCCCCCCCTTTGGCGGGGACAGAGAGAAAATGTTGCTGACTCCAGTGTGTGTGAGGACTAAGCCCCGCCCCCCTCGGCGCACTCTAGCCCCATTATCTTATATATGCAGGCCGGGGATCGTATATAGTGTAAACACACTATATACCACCTGAAAATGCTGTTCAGGGTGCCCCCCTCTGCGCCCTGCACCCAAGTAAACCGTTGGTGTGTGGGAGAACCGGCGTGCCGCGCGACCGCCGCTATGTTCTGGCGGGGTATCGCACGCGGTGCCCGGGGCCCGTAGCCTCAGTAACTGCTGCCCAGGGCGCTCCCCCCCCAGAGCCCTGCACCCTATGAGTACCGCTGGCGTGTGGGAGGACGGAGCGCAGCGGGACCGCTGCTATGAAATGGCGGGGGAATCGTACGCAGCGCCCGGGGCCCGTATGCTCTTTTGCCAGTTAAAACTTGACCTCAGTAACTGCTGCCCAGGGCGTTCCCCCCCAGCACCCTGCACCCTGTGTGTGCCGTTGGTGTGTGGGAGCAAGGAGCGCAGCGCTACCGCAGCGGTTACCTCTGTTACTGAAGTCTTCTGCCGTCTGACGTCTTCTGTACTTCTCATACTCACCCGGCTTCTTTGTTCTTTCTTCTGGTTTCTGTGAAGGGGGTGACGGCGCGGCTCCGGGAACAAGCAGCTAGGCGCACCAAGTGATCGAATCCTCTGGAGCTAATGGTGTCCAGTAGCCTAAGAAGCAGAGCCTTGAACTAAGAAGAAGGTCTGACTTCTCTCCCCTCACTCCCACGATGCAGGGAGCCTGTAGCCAGCAGGTCTCCCTGAAAATAAAAAAACTAACAAAGTCTTTTCAGAGAAACTCAGTAGAGCTCCCCTAGTGTGTGTCCATTCACTCCTGGGCACAAAGTCTAACTGAGGTCTGGAGGAGGGGCATAGAGGGAGGAGCCAGTTCACACCCAGTTTAAGTCTTTATAGTGTGCCCAAGCTCCTGCGGATCCGTCTATACTCCATGGTCCTTTTGGAGTCCCCAGCATCGTCTAGGACGTAAGAGAAACATGGGTTAATGCGCACTCCCGTGCATTTACCCGTGTTTTTTGAGCTAGTGGAAAAGGGGCATAAAGGTAATAGTTGGAGGCGTGGATAGTGGAGGAACTATCCCGCTGGCCTAGCTCCTCCCCCTTTTGTTGTGACTCCTCCCCCTGACAGAAAAGGTCCCTTTGCCCACTTGGATCTAGCCGCAACCGTCACTCTACCCCTCAGGCTAGCAGTGGGAACAGTTGGGTGACGTCATCCTGTGCACTGGCGTGCGCAGCACATTTTATTAGGGGGTGCACCATCGGAGGGGTGTGTCTAGCACCGCCTTTTGGGCGTGTTTAGTACCTTCTATTGATGGTCAACACATATAAAATATCTTTGTACCAATCCTAATACAGCAGATACATTGTCAGATGTTGTGGTGTGCACCAAACAAGCACCCCTGATGGCACTCACTGCAATTACACTGCTCCTCCTCAGCCTGGTCATGCTGCCCCTCTCTTTCCCCTGCAAACTCCTAAGAGGAACGCTGGCTGCATGCTGCTCCTTATCAGTGGCTGGCGTTGGCATAGAATAGAAGGAGAGAGGTATGTATGTGGCGGGTGTGACGGGTGGGCATGCGAGCAGCATGACATAATCACATCACTTCACACTGTTTTTGTACATGGAGGTGGAGCTGGGAATTTGAAAGCTGGTGGCAGTGGCACCCTTGATTAACCCAGGCGTCCAGTCAGTAATGCATTCCCGACATGGTGTAGCGCAGAGGGGACAGTAATCAGCCTGCTCGGCGATCGCTGCATCAGGCATGTGAGATCGGGGGGGGGGGGGGGGGGGGGGGCAGACATTAGGGGGTGATCCTGTGGGTTATAACGTGCACTTTATTATAGCGCAGCAGCACAGACACAGGCCGCAGGCAGGCCTAGCTCCTCCCCCTGACGTCATAGGTCACGTAAGCCACTTGGATCTGGCATCTACCCAGGCCGCAGCCGCACATCCCGCCCGCCCATCACTCGCCACCCATCCCTGTGCGGGAAGCCGCTCACACACACCAAGCATGGGCTCTAATACACCGGGCACAGCGCTCACCTCACTGCCGGTCACCGCCTTCCCGAATCCCGCCGCCACATCCAGCTTACGTCACCAGCTCCGGCCGAGAGATCAGAGGGGAGGAGAGTGGGCGGAGACACAGAGAAGGGGGAGGAGACTCGGCTGTCACTCAGAGTCCATGAGAAGACGGGGCGGGGACACGAGAGATGGGGAGGAGGCTGGATAGAAACACGGGATGAGTTTAACTGCTAATGAGATACCTGCTCGTCACGCGTTCCCGCCCTTCCTCTTCCTCAGAGCCCCGCCCACTCTCCTCATCCCGCGTTTCTATCCAGCCTCCTCCCCATCTCTCGTGTCCCCGTCTTGTCATGGACTCTGAGTGATAGCCGGGTCTCCTCCCCCTTTCCTGCGTCTCCGTCCAGTCTCCTCCCCTCTGATCTCTCGGCCGGAGCTGGTGACGTAACCTGGATGTGGCGAGGGCGGGGAATCGCGAGTGACGGTGACAGGCAGTGAGGTGAGCGCTATGCCCGGTGTATCAGAGCCGCCATGCTTGGTGTGTGTGAGCGGCTTCCCGCACAGGGATGGGGGGTAAGTGAGCGGCGGGCTGGGGATGTGAGGCCTGTGTCTGTGCTGCTGCGTCATAATAAAGTGCACGTCATACCCCACAGGATGACGTCACCCAGATGTACTCACTGCCAGCCAGAGGGGTATACTGACAGCAGCATCACCTCCAGCCTCTGCACATAACACACGTGACGCCCTATGAGAAAAATGTGATGTGATATATATATATATATATATATATATTTCTCTAACGTCCTAGTGGATGCTGGGAACTCCGAAAGGACCATGGGGAATAGCGGCTCCGCAGGAGACTGGGCACAACTAAAGAAAGCTTTAGGTCACCTGGTGTGCACTGGCTCCTCCCCCTATGACCCTCCTCCAAGCCTCAGTTAGATTTCTGTGCCCGGCTGAGCTGGATGCACACTAGGGGCTCTCCTGAGCTAGAAAGAAAGTATAGTTTAGGTTTTTTTATTTACAGTGAGACCTGCTGGCAACAGGCTCACTGCATCGAGGGACTAAGGGGAGAAGAAGCGAACCTACCTAACTGGTGGTAGCTTGGGCTTCTTAGGCTACTGGACACCATTAGCTCCAGAGGGATCGCACACAGGACCCGACCTCGTCGTCCGTTCCCGGAGCCGCGCCGCCGTCCCCCTTACAGAGCCAGAAGCAAGAAGGTCCAGGAAATTGTCGGCTGAAGACTTCTGTCTTCTCCAAGGTAGCGCACAGCACTGCAGCTGTGCGCCATTGCTCCTCATGCACACCACACACTGCGGTACTGATGGGCGCTGGGGTGGGGCGCCCTGAGCAGCAATATTTACACCTTGGCTGGCGAACTAACACCATTTATAACCCCAGGGGCTATATAGGTGAAAAAATACCCCTGCCAGACTTACTAAAAAAGCGGGAGAAAGCCCGCCGAGAAAGGGGCGGAGCCATCTCCCTCAGCACACTGGCGCCATTTTCCCTCACAGCTCCGCTGGAAGGATCGCTCCCTGGCTCTCCCCTGCAGTCCTGCACTACAGAAAGGGTAAAAAAGAGAGGGGGGGGCACTAAATTTAGGCGCAGTATATTAATATATATAGCAGCTATAAGGGAAAACACTCTGCATAGGTGATATCCCTGTGATAGATAGCCCTCTGGTGTGTGCTGGCATACTCTCCCTCTGTCTCCCCAAAGGGCTTTGTGGGGTCCTGTCCTCTGTCAGAGCATTCCCTGTGTGTGCTGTGTGTCGGTACTGCTGTGTCGACATGTATGAGGAGGAAAATGATGTGGAGGCGGAGCAAATGCCTGTGAATGTGATGTCACCCCCTGCGGGGTCGACACCTGTGTGGTTGAACTTATGGAAGGAATTACGTGAAAGTGTCAACTCCTTACATAAAAGGTTTGACGACATAGGACAGCCGGCTACTCAGCTTGTGCCTGTTCCAGCGTCTCAGCTGTCATCAGGGTACTTAAAACGCCCACTACCTCAGGTGACAGACACAGATGTTGACACGGATACCGACTCCAGTGTCGACGACGATGAGACTAGTGTACCCTCCAATAGGTCCACCCGTTACATGATTGAGGCAATGAAAAATGTATTACACATTTCTGATAATACCCCAGGTACCACAAAAAAGGGTATTATGTTTGGTGAGAAAAAACTACCTGTAGTTTTTCCTGCATCTGAGGAATTAAATGAGGTGTGTGAGGAAGCGTGGACTTCCCCCGATAAGAAATTGATTATTTCTAAACGGTTATTGGCAGCGTACCCTTTCCCGCCAGAGGATAGGTCACGTTGGGAAATACCCCCTAGGGTAGAAAAAGCGCTCACACGCTTATCAAAAAGGGTGGCACTAACGTCTCCGGATACGGCCACTCTGAAGGAACCTGCTGATAGAAAGCAGGAGGTTACCCTAAAGGCTATATACACACACTCGGGCATTATATTGCGACCAGCCATTGCTTCGGCATGGATGTGCAGTGCTGCCGCTGCGTGGTCAGATTCCCTGTCGGATAATATTGATACTATGGATAGGGACAATATTTTGCTGACGATAGAGCATATAAAAGACGCAGTCTTATACATGCGTGATGCACAGAGGGATATTTGCCGGCTGGCATAAAAAATAAGCGCTATGTCCATTGCCGCCAGACGAGGGTTATGGACTCGGCAATGGTCAGGTGATGCCGACTCGAAGCGGCACATGGAAGTTTTGCCCTATAAGGGGGTGGAACTGTTTGGGGATGGTCTTTCAGACCTCGTTTCCACAGCTACTGCTGGGAAATCGACATTTCTCTAACGTCCTAGTGGATGCTGGGAACTCCGTAAGGACCATGGGGAATAGCGGGCTCCGAAGGAGGCTGGGCACTCTAGAAAGATCTTAGACTACCTGGTGTGCACTGGCTCCTCCCACTATGACCCTCCTCCAAGCCTCAGTTAGATTTCGTGCCCGGCCGAGGTTGGATGCACACTAGGGGCTCTCCTGAGCTCTTAGAAAGTTATAGTCTTAGAATTTGTTATTTTCAGTGAGACCTGCTGGCAACAGGCTCACTGCAGCGAGGGACTAAGGGGAGAAGAAGCGAACTCGCCTGCTTGCAGCCGGATTGGGCTTCTTAGGCTACTGGACACCATTAGCTCCAGAGGGATCGACCGCAGGCCCAGCCTTGATGTTCGGTCCCGGAGCCGCGCCGCCGTCCCCCTTACAGAGCCAGAAGCAAGAAGATGGTCCGGAAAATCGGCGGCATGAAGACTCTGTCTTCACCAAGGTAGCGCACAGCACTGCAGCTGTGCGCCATTGCTCCTCTCACACACTTCACACTCCGGTCACTGAGGGTGCAGGGCGCTGGGGGGGGCGCCCTGAGGCAGCAATAAAAACACCTTGGCTGGCTAAAATACCTCAATATATGGCCCCAGGGGCTATATATGAGGTAAATACCCCTGCCAGAATTCCATAAAAAACGGGAGAATAGGCCGCGAAAAAGGGGCGGAGCCTATCTCCTCAGCACACTGGCGCCATTTTTCCCTCACAGCTCGGCTGGAGGGAAGCTCCCTGGCTCTTCCCTGCAATTCTACAGTACAGTAAGAGGGAAAAGAGAGGGGGGGCATTAAAATTGGCACTGTATACAGTATATTATATAAAAGCTATTAGGGACATAACTCAGTTAGTCCCTGTATATATATAGCGCTCTGGTGTGTGCTGGCATACTCTTACTCTGTCCCCCCAAAGGGCTTTTGTGGGTCCTGTCCTCGTTTAGAGCATTCCCTGTGTGTCTGTGGTGTGTCGGTACGGCTGTGTCGACATGTTGAATGAGGAGGCTTATATGGTGACAGAACAGAGGCCGATATATGTGATGTCGCCCCCTGTGGGGCCGACACCAGAGTGGATGGATAGGTGAAAGGTATTAACCGACAGTGTCAACTCCTTACATAAAAGGGTGGATGACGTAACAGCTGTGGGACAGCCGGCTTCGCAGCCCGCGCCTGCCCAGGCGTCTCAAAGGCCATCAGGGGCTCAAAAACGCCCGCTCTCTCAGATGGCAGACACAGATGTCGACACGGAGTCTGACTCCATTGTCGACAAGGTGGAGACATATACACAATCCACTAGGAACATCCGTGACGTGATCCCGGCAATAAAAAATGTGTTATACATTTCTGACTTTAACCCAAGCACCTCTAAAAATGGGTTTTAGGTTTGGGGAGAAAAAACAGGCAGTGTTTTGTTCCCCCATCAGATGAATAAATGAAGTGTGTGAAAGCGTGGGTTCCCCCGTTAAGAAACTGGTAATTTATAAAAAGTTACTGATGGCGTACCCTTTCTCGCCAGGTGGATAAGTTACGCTGGGAGATATCCCCTAGGGTGGATAAGGCGCTCACACGTTTGTCAAAAAAGGTGGCACTGCCGTCTTAGGATACGGCCACTTTAATAGGTACCTGTTGATAAAAAACAGGAGGCTATCCTGAAGTCTGTATTTACACACTCAGGTACTAGACTGAGACCTACAGATAGTGCTGCTGCAGCGTGGTCGGTGACCCTGTCAAACAGGGATACTAGTTGGCAAACATAAAAACATATTAAAGACGTCGTCTTATATATGGGGGATGCACAGAGGATATTTTGCCGGCTGGCATCCAAAATAAATGTAATGTCCATTCTGTCAGGAGGGTATTAGAGACCTGTCACTGGACAGGTGATGCTGACTTAAAAAGCGCATAGAGAGCCTTATAAGGGTGAGGAATTATTTGGGGATGGTCTCTGGGACCTCGTATCCACAGCAACTGCTGGGAAGAAATAATTTTACCTCAGGTTTCCTCACAGACAAAGGTACAGTCCTTTCGGCTTCAGAAAAGCAAGCGGGTCAAATGGCGCTTCCTTTCTGTACAGAGACAAGGGTAGAGGGAAAAAAGCTGCACCAGTCAGCCTGTTCCCAGAATCAAGATTCTTCCCCCGCCTCCTGTGAGGCCACACCATGACGCGGGTGCTCCACAGGTGTAGTCAGGTACGGTGGGGGGCCGTCTAAAAAAATTCAGCAATTAGTGGGCTCGCTCACAGGTGGATCCCTGTTTCTTTCAAGTAGTATTTCAGGGGTACAAGCTGGAATTCGAGATGTCTCCCCCCAGCCGTTTCCTAAAATATGCCTTGCTGACAACTCCCTCAGGCAGGGAGGCTGTGCTAGAGGCAATTAATAAGCGGTATTCCCAGCAGGTAATACTCAAGGTGCCCCTACTTCAACAAGGACGGGGTTACTATTCCACACGGGTTGGGGTACCGAAACCGCATGGTTCGGTGTGACCCATTTTATATTTAAAATCCTTGAACACAAAAATTCAAGTTCAAGATGGAATCGCTCAGGGCGGTTATTCCAAGCCTGGACGAGGGGGATTACATGGTATCCTGGGACATCAAGGATGCTTACCTGCATGTCCCCATTTACCATCCTCGCCAGGAGTACCTCAGATTTGTGGTACATGATTACCATTACCAAGTCCAGACACTGCCGTTTGGACTGGACATGGCACCGAGGGTGTTTTATCAAGGTAATGGCCGAAATGTTGATACTCCTTCAAAAAAAGGGAGTTGTAATTATCCCGTACTTGGACAATCTCGTTATAAGGGCGAGGTCCAAGGAGCAGTTGGTAGTCGGGGTAGCACTATTTTGGAAAGTGCTACAACAGCATGGTTGGATTCTAAACAGTCCAAAGTCACAGCTGGTTCCTATGACACGTCTACTGTTCCTGGGGATGGTTCTGGACATAAACCAGAAATAGTGTTTCTCCCGGAGGAGAAAGCCAAGGAGTTGTCATCTCTAGTCAGAGACCTCCTGAAGCCAAAATAGGTAGCGGTGCATCATTGCACGCGAGTCCTGGGAAAAATGGTAGCTTCCTACGAAGCAATCCCATTAGGCAGGTTCCATACAAGAACTTTTCAGAGGGACCTGTTGGACAAGTGGTCCGGATCGCATCTTTCGATGCATAGGCTGATAACCCTGTCTCCAAGGACCAGGGTATCTCTACTGTGGTGGCTGCAGAGTGCCCATCTTCAAGAGGGCCGCAGGTTCGGCATACAGGACTAGGTCCTAGTGACCATGGATTCCAGCCTTTGAGGCTGGGAGGCAGTCACACAGGGAAGAAATTTCCAGGGACTTTGGTCAAGTCAGGTTATTTCCCTACACATAAATATTCTGGAACTGAGGGCCATTTACAATGCCCTGAGGCCGGCAAGGCCTCTGCTTCAAAACCAGCCGGTACTGATCCAATCAGACAACATCACGGCAGTCGCCCATGTAAACCAACAGGGCGGCACAAGAAGCAGGATGGCGATGGCAGAAGCCACAAGGATTCTCCGATAGGCGGAAAATCATGTGTTAGCACTGTCAGCAGTGTTCATTCCCGGAGTGGACAACTGGGAAGCAGATCTTCTCAACAGACACGACCTCCACCCGGGAGAATGGGGACTTCCTCCAGAAGTCTTCCAATAGGATTGTACACCATTGGGAAAGGCCACAGGTGGACATGATGGCGTCCCGCCTCAACAAAAAGCTATAAAAGATATTGCACCGGATCAAGGGACCCTCAGGCGATAGCTATGGACGCTCTGGTAACACCGTGGGTGTACCAGTCGGTTTATGTGTTCTCCCCTCTGCCTCTCATACCAAAGGTACTGAGAATAATAAGAAGGCGAGGAGTAAGAACGATACTCGTGGATGGCCAAGAAGAGCTTGGTACCCAGAACTTCAAGAATTTATATCAGAGGACCCATGGCCTCTGCCACTCAGACAGGACCTGCGGCAGCAGGGGCCCTGTCTGTTCCAAGACTTACCGCGGCTGCGTTTGTCGGCATGGCGGTTGAACGCCGGATCCTGAAGGAAAAGGGCATTCCGGAGGAAGTCATTCCTACGCTTACTAAAGCCAGGAAAGAGGTTACAGCAACTCATTATCACCGCATATGGCGAAAATATGTTGCATGGTGTGAGGCCGAAAGGGCCCCAACAGAGGAATTTCAACTAGGTCGATTTCTGCATTTCCTGCAAGCAGGAGTGACTATGGGCCTTAAATTGGGTTCCATTAAGGTACAGATCTCGGCTCTGTCGATTTTCTTTCAAAAAGAACTAGCTTCAGTACCTGAAGTTCAGACATTTATAAAAGGAGTGCTGCAGAGTCAGCCCCCGTTTGTGCCTCCTGTGGCACCTTGGGATCTCAACGTGGTGTTGAGTTTCTTAAAATCACATTGGTTTGAACCACTAAAAACCGTGGATCTGAAATATCTCACGTGCAAGGTGGTTATGTTATTGGCCTTGGCTTCTGCCAGGCGAGTATCAAAGTTGGCGGCTTTGTCTTGTAAAAGCCCTTATTTGATTTTCCATATGGATAGGGCAGAATTGAGGACTCGTCCCCAGTTCTCCCAAAGGTGGTGTCAGCGTTTCACCTGAACCATCCTATTGTGGTGCCTAGGCTACTAGGGACTTGGAGGACTCCAAGTTGCTAGACGTTGTCAGGGCACTGAAAATATATGTTTCCAGAACGGCTAGAGTCAGAAAATCTGACTCGCTGTTTATCCTATATGCACCTAACAAGCTGGGTGCTCCTGCTTCTAAGCAGACTATTGCTCGTTGGATTTGTAGTACAATTCAGCTTGCACATACTGTGGCAGTCCTGCCACAGCCAAAATCTGTCAATGCCCATTCCACAAGGAAGGTGGGCTCATCTTGGGCGGCTGCCCGAGAGGTCTCGGCTTTACAACTTTGCCGAGCAGCTACTTGGTCAGGGGCAAACACGTTTGCAAAATTCTACAAATTTGATACCCTGGCTGAGGAGGACCTGGAGTTCTCTCATTCAGTGCTGCAGAGTCATCCGCACTCTCCCGCCCGTTTGGGAGCTTTGGTATAATCCCCATGGTCCTTACGGAGTTCCCAGCATCCACTAGGACGTTAGAGAAAATAAGAATTTACTCACCGGTAATTCTGTTTCTCGTAGTCCGTAGTGGATGCTGGGCGCCCATCCCAAGTGCGGTTTATCTGCAATACTTGTACATAGTAATTGTTAACTAAATCGGGTTATTGTTGAGCCATCTGTTGAGAGGCTCTATTGTTTCATACTGTTAACTGTGTTTCATATCACGAGTTGTACGGTGTGATTGGTGTGGCTGGTATGAGTCTTACCCGGGATTCAAAATCCTTCCTTATTGTGTACGCTCGTCCGGGCACAGTATCCTAACTGAGGCTTGGAGGAGGGTCATAGTGGGAGGAGCCAGTGCACACCAGGTAGTCTAAGATCTTTCTAGAGTGCCCAGCCTCCTTCGGAGCCCGCTATTCCCCATGGTCCTTACGGAGTTCCCAGCATCCACTACGGACTACGAGAAACAGAATTACCGGTGAGTAAATTCTTATTTTTTTGCCACAGGCTGCCCCACCACAAAAGAAAGCACCGTATTATCAGGTACAGTCCTTTCGGCCCCAGAAAAGCAAGAGGGCTAGAGGCTCATCCTTTCTGCCAAGAGGCAAAGGTAGAGGAAAAAAGCTGCAACACACAGCTAGTTCCCAAGAGCAGAAGTCCTCCCCTGCGTCCGGTAAGTCCACAGCATGACGCTGGGGCTGCTCAGGCGGACCCGAGTACGGTGGGGCCCGTCTCAGAAATTTCAGCGTACAGTGGGCTCTCTCACAGGTGGATCCCTGGGTCCTTCAAGTAGTGTCTCAGGGGTACAGGCTGGAATTCGAGACGTCTCCCCCCCGCCGTTTCCTGAAATCTGCCTTACCGGCAACTCCCTCCGCCAGGGAGGCAGTGTTGGTGGCTATTCAAAAACTATATTCACAACAAGTGATTGTCAAGGTACCCCTCCTTCAGCAAGGAAAGGGTTACTATTCCACAATGTTTGTGGTACCGAAACCGGACGGTTCGATGAGACCCATCTTAAATTTAAAATCCTTGAACACATATATCAAAAGATTCAAGTTCAAGATGGAATCGCTCAGGGCGGTTATTGCGAGCCTGGAAGAGGGGGATTACATGGTATCTCTGGACATCAAGGATGCATACCTGCATGTCCCCATTTATCCTCCTCACCAGGAGTACCTCAGATTCGTGGTACAGGACTGTCGTCATCAGTTCCAGACGCTGCCGTTTGTGTTGTTCACGGCACCAAGGGTCTTTACCAAGGTAATGGCCGAGATGATGATACTCCTTCGCAAGAGAGGAGTTTCAATTATCCCATACTTGGACGATCTCCTGATAAAGGCGAGGTCCAAAGAACAGTTGGTAGTGGGAGTAACACTTTCTCGGGAAATGCTACAACAGCACGGCTTTATTCTCAATATCCCAAAGTCACAGCTGGTCCCGACGACACGTCTTCTGTTCCTGGGAATGATTCTGGACACAGACCAGAAAAAAGTGTTTCTTCCAGTGGAAAAAGCCGAGGAGTTGTCATTTCTAGTCAGAAACCTCCTAAAACCAGGACAGGTGTCGGTACATCAATGCACACGAGTCCTGGGAAAAATGGTAGCTTTATACGAAGCAATTCCATTCGGAAGATTCCATGCAAGGATCTTCCAGTGGGACCTGTTGGACAAATGGTCGGGGTCCCATCTCCAGATGCAGCAGCGGATAACTCTGTAGGCAAGGACCAGGGTGTCGCTACTGTGGTGGCTGCAGAAGCCTCATCTACTAGAGGGCCGCAGATTCGGAATACAGGACTGGGTCCTAGTAACCACGGACGCCAGCCTTCGGGGCTGGGGTGCAGTCACTCAGGGAAGAAACTTCCAAGGACTGTGGTCAACTCAGGAGAGTTTACTTCACATAAATATTCTGGAGCTAAGGGCCATTTACAATGCCCTAAGCCAAGCAAGGCCCCTGCTTCAAAATCAGCCGGTACTGATCCAGTCAGACAACATCACGGCGGTCGCCCATGTAAACAGACAGGGCGGCACAAGAAGCAGGAGGGCAATGGCGGAAGCCACACGGATTCTCCGATGGGCGGAGAATCACGTGTTAGCACTGACGGCAGTTTTCCTTTCCGGGAGTGGACAACTGGGAAGCAGACTTCCTCAGCAGGCACGACCTCCACCCGGGAGAATGGGGACTTCATCCAGAAGTCTTCCAACTGCTGGTGAACCGTTGGGAAAAACCACAGGTGGACATGATGGCGTCCCGCCTCAACAAAAAGCTAAAAAGATATTGCGCCAGGTCAAGGGAACCTCAGGCTATCGCTGTGGACGCTCTAGTAACACCGTGGGTGTAACGGTCGGTTTATGTGTTTCCTCCTCTGCCTCTCATACCAAAGGTACTGAGAATAATACGACAGCGAGGAGTAAGAACTATCCTCGTGGTTCCGGATTGGCCAAGAAGAGCTTGGTACCCGGAACTTCAAGAGATGCTGTCAGAGGACCTTGGCCTCTGCCACTCAGACAGGACCTGCTGCAGCAGGGACCCTGTCTGTTCCAAGACTTACCGCGGCTGCGTTTGACGGCATGGCGGTTGAACACCGGATCCTGAAAGAAAAAGGCATTCCGGAGGAAGTCATCCCTACCCTGATCAAAGCCAGGAAGGATGTCACGGCAAAACATTATCACCGCATTTGGCGGAAATATGTTGCCTGGTGTGAGGCCAGGAAGGCCCCAACGGAGGAATTTCAACTGGGTCGATTCCTGCATTTCCTACAAGCAGGAGTGACGTTGGGCCTCAAATTGGGGTCCATTAAGGTCCAGATTTCGGCCCTGTCTATTTTCTTCCAAAAAGAACTGGCTTCATTGCCTGAAGTTCAGACTTTTGTCAAAGGAGTTCTGCATATTCAGCCTCCTTTTGTGCCACCAGTGGCACCTTGGGATCTCAATGTGGTTTTGGAGTTCCTGAAATCACATTGGTTTAAACCACTTAAGACAGTGGAGCTCAAATATCTCACGTGGAAGGTGGTCATGTTATTGGCCTTGGCTTCGGCAAGGCGTGTATCGGAATTGGCGGCTTTGTCATGTAAAAGCCCTTACCTAATTTTCCATACAGATAGGGCAGAGTTGAGGACTCGTCCTCAGTTTCTCCCGAAGGTGGTATCAGCGTTTCACCTGAACCAATCTATTGTGGTGCCTGCGGCTACTAGGGACTTGGAGGATTCCAAGTTACTGGACGTAGTCAGGGCCCTAAAAACTTATGTTTCTAGGACGGCTAGAGTCAGGAAAACTGACTCGCTGTTTATCCTGTATGCACCCAACAAGCTGGGTGCTCCTGCTTCGAAGCAGACTATTGCGCGCTGGATTTGTAGCACTATTCAGATGGCGCATTCTGCGGTGGGATTACCGCAGCCTAAATCTGTAAAAGCCCATTCCACAAGGAAGGTGGGCTCATCTTGGGCGGCTGCCCGAGGGGTCTCGGCTTTACAACTTTGCCGAGCTGCTCCTTGGTCAGGGGCAAACACGTTTGCTAAATTCTATAAATTTGATACTCTGGCTGAGGAGGACCTGGTGTTCTCTCATTCGGTGCTGCAGAGTCATCCGCACTCTCCCGCCCGTTTGGGAGCTTTGGTATAATCCCCATGGTCCTTTCGGAGTCCCCAGCATCCACTAGGACGTTAGAGAAAATAAGAATTTACTCACCGGTGATTCTATTTCTCGTAGTCCGTAGTGGATGCTGGGTGCCCATCCCAAGTGCGGATTGTCTGCAATACTTGTAAATAATTATTGTTACAAAATCGGGTTGTTATTGCGAGCCATCTGTTCAGAGGCTCCATTGTTATCATACTGTTAACCGGGGTTCCTATCACGAGTTATATGGTGTGATTGGTGTGGCTGGTATGAGTCTTACCCGGGATTCAAAATCCTTCCTTATTGTGTCAGCTCTTCCGGGCACAGTGTCCTAACTGAGGCTTGGAGGAGGGTCATAGGGGGAGGAGCCAGTACACACCAGATAGTACTAAATCTTTCTTTAGATGTGCCCAGTCTCCTGCGGAGCCGTCTATTCCCCATGGTCCTTACGGAGTCCCCAGCATCCACTACGGACTACGAGAAATAGAATTACCGGTGAGTAAATTCTTATTTTTTCCCCCCATCTGAATAAGTAAATGAAGTGTGTGAAGAAGCGTGGGCTTTCCCCGATAAAAGATTGGTAATCTCTAAAAAGTTACTAATGGCGTTCCCTTTCCCGCCAGAGGATAGGGCACGTTGGGAAACACCTCCTAGGGTGGATAAAGCGCTCACACGTTTGTCTAAAAAGGTGGCACTACCATCTCCGGATACGGCCGCCCTCAAGGAGCCTGCAGATAGGAAGCAGGAGGCGATCCTGAAGTCTGTATATACACACTCAGGCATTATACTTAGACCAGCTATTGCGTCAGCATGGATGTGCAGTGCTGCCGCTGCGTGGTCAGATTCCCTGTCAGAAAATATTGACACCCTAGACAGGGACACTATTCTGCTAACCATAGAGCATATAAAAGACTCAGTCTTATACATGAGAGATGCACAGAGGGAGATTTGCCGGCTGGCATCTAAAATAAGTGCATTGTCCATTTCTGCTAGGAGAGGCTTATGGACTCGGCAGTGGACAGGGGATGCAGATTCTAAAAGGCACATGGAAGTTTTGCCTTATAAGGGTGAGGAATTATTCGGGGATGGTCTCTCGGACCTAGTTTCCACAGCAACAGCTGGGAAGTCAGCATTTTTACCCCATGTTCCCTCACAGCCTAAGAAGGCACCGTTTTATCAGGTACAGTCCTTTCGGACCCAGAAAAACAGGCGAGGAAAAGGCGGGTCCT
The DNA here is from genome assembly GCF_028390025.1 of Pseudophryne corroboree. Lineage (NCBI taxonomy): Eukaryota > Metazoa > Chordata > Amphibia > Anura > Myobatrachidae > Pseudophryne > Pseudophryne corroboree. The sequence goes on along the minus strand of NC_086449.1, from coordinate 68,098,118 downwards.
TTCTGTCCAGAGGCAGAGGTAGGGGAAAAAGGCTGCAACAAACAGCAGGTTCCCAGGAGCAAAAGTCCTCCCCCGCTTCTTCCAAGTCCGCCGCATGATGGTGGGGCTCCACAGGCGGAGCCAGGTACGGTGGGGGGCCGCCTCAAAAATTTCAGCGATCAGTGGGCTCGCTTACAGGTGGATCCCTGGATCCTTCAAATAGTATCTCAGGGGTACAAACTGGAATTTGAGGCGTCTCCACCCCACCGGTTCCTAAAATCTGCCTTGCCGATTACTCCCTCAGACAGGGAGGCTGTTCTAGCGGCAATTCACAAGCTGTATTCCCAGCAGGTGATAATCAAGGTGCCCTACTTCAACAAGGACGGGGTTACTATTCCACACTGTTTGTGGTACCGAAACCGGACGGTTCGGTGAGACCCATTTTAAATTTAAAATCCTTGAACACATACATAAAAAAATTCAAGTTCAAGATGGAATCGCTCAGGGCGGTTATTGCAAGCCTGGACGAGGGGGATTACATGGTATCCCTGGACATCAAGGATGCTTACCTGCATGTCCCCATTTACCATCCTCACCAGGAGTACCTCAGATTTGTGGTACAGGATTGCCATTACCAATTCCAGACGCTGCCGTTTGGACTGTCCACGGCACCGAGGGTGTTTACCAAGGTAATGGCGGAAATGATGATACTCCTTCGGACAAAGGGAGTTTTCTCTGACGTCCTAAGTGGATGCTGGGACTCCGTAAGGACCATGGGGAATAGCGGCTCCGCAGGAGACAGGGCACAAGAATAAAAGCTTTAGGATCAGGTGGTGTGCACTGGCTCCTCCCCCTATGACCCTCCTCCAAGCCTCAGTTAGATTTTTGTGCCCGAACGAGAAAGGTGCAGGCTAGGTGGCTCTCCTGAGCTGCTTAGAATAAAAGTGTATTTTAGGTTTTTTATTTTCAGTGAGTCCTGCTGGCAACAGGCTCACTGCATCGTGGGACTAAGGGGAGAAGAAACGGACTCACCTGCGTGCAGAGTGGATTGGGCTTCTTAGGCTACTGGACATTAGCTCCAGAGGGACGATCACAGGTTCAGCCTGGATGGGTCCCGGAGCCGCGCCGCCGGCCCCCTTACAGAGCCAGAAGAGCGAAGAGGTCCGGTGAAATCGGCGGCAGAAGACGATCCTGTCTTCAGACTAAGGTAGCACACAGCACCGCAGCTGTGCGCCATTGCTCTCGGCACACTTCACACTCCGGTCACTGAGGGTGCAGGGCGCTGGGGGGGAGCGCCCTGAGACGCAATATAACAGATAATACCTTAGGTTGGCAAAAGAAAACATCACATATAGCTCTTGGGCTATATGGATGTATTTTAACCCCTGCCATTTTTACAGAAAAGAGCGGGAGATAAGGACGTCGTGAAGGGGCGGAGCCTATCTCCTCAGCACACAAGCGCCATTTTCCCTCACAGCTCCGCTGGAAGGACAGCTCCCTGACTCTCCCCTGCAGACTTGCTACAGAATCAGGGTAAAAAAGAGAAGGGGGGGCACTATTGGCAGCTAAAAATTATATAAACAGCAGCTATAAGGGAATAACACTTATATAAGGTTATCCCTGTATATATATATATATATAGCGCTTGGTGTGTGCTGGCAGACTCTCCCTCTGTCTCTCCAAAGGGCTTGTGGGGTCCTGTCCTCTATCAGAGCATTCCCGGTGTGTGTGCTGTGTGTCGGTACGTGTGTGTCGACATGTATGAGGAGGAAAATGATGTGGAGGCGGAGCAATTGCCTGGGTTAGTGATGTCACCCCCTAGGGTGTCGACACCTGACTGGATGATCGTATTTAAAGAATTAAGTGATAATGTCAGCACTTTGCAAAGAACGGTTGATGACATGAGACAGCCGGCAAATCAATTAGTGCTTGTCCAGGCGTCTCAGACACCGTCAGGGGCCCTAAAACGCCCGTTACCTCAGTGGGTCGACACAGACCCAGACACAGATACTGAGTCTAGTGTCGACGGTGAGGAGACAAACGTAATGTCCAGTAGGGCCACACGTTACATGATCACGGCAATGAAGGAGGCATTGAACATTTCTGACACTACAAGTACCACAAAGAAGGGTATTATGTGGGGTGTGAAAAAAACTACCAATAGTTTTCCCTGAGTCAGATGAGTTAAAAGAGGTTTGTGATAAAGCGTGGGTTTCCCCCGACAAAAAACTGCTAATTTCTAAAAAATTATTGGCACTATATCCTTTCCCGTCAGAGGTTAGGACGCGTTGGGAAACACCCCCTGGGGTAGATAAGGCGCTCACACGTTTATCTAAACAAGTAGCGTTACCGTCTCCTGATACGGCCACCCTCAAGGAACCAGCAGATAGAAGGCTGGAAAATATTCTTAAAAGTATATACACACATACTGGTGTTATACTGCGACCAGCAATCGCTTCAGCCTGGATGTGCAGTGCTGGAGTCGCGTGGTCGGATTCCCTGACTGAAAATATTGATACCCTGGATAGGGACAATATACTGTTAACTATAGAGCATTTGAAGGATGCATTACTATATATGCGTGATGCACAGAGGGATATTTGCACCCTGGCATCAAGAGTAAGTGCTATGTCCATTTCTGCCAGAAGAGCGTTATGGACGCGACAGTGGTCAGGCGATGCGGATTCCAAACGACATATGGAAGTATTGCCGTATAAAGGGGAGGAGTTATTTGGGGCTGGTCTATCGGACCTGGTGGCCACGGCAACGGCTGGAAAATCCACCTTTTTACCCCAGGTCACTTCACATCAGCAGAAAAAGACACCGTCTTTTCAAACTCAGTCCTTTCGTTCCCATAAGTACAAGCGAGCTAAAGGCCATTCCTTCCTGCCCCGGGGCAGAGGAAGGGGAAAAAGACTGCACCATGCAGCCGCTTCCCAGGAGCAGAAGCCCTCCCCTGCTTCTGCCAAGTCTTCAGCATGACGCTGGGGCTTTACAAGCAGACTCAGACATGGTGGGGGCCCGTCTCAAGAATTTCAACGCGCAGTGGGCTCACTCGCAAGTGGACCCCTGGATTCTACAGGTAGTATCGCAGGGGTACAAACTGGAATTCGAGGCGTTTCCCCCTCGCCGGTTCCTGAAGTCTGCTCTACCAAAGTCTCCCTCCGACAGGGAGGCAGTTTTGGAAGCCATTCACAAGCTGTATTCCCAGCAGGTGATAATCAAGGTACCCCTCCTACAACAGGGAAAGGGGTATTATTCCACGCTGTTTGTGGTACCGAAGCCGGACGGCTCGGTGAGACCAATTTTAAATCTGAAATCCTTGAACACTTACATAAAGAGGTTCAAATTCAAGATGGAATCACTCAGAGCGGTGATAGCAAACCTGGAAGAAGGGGACTATATGGTGTCTCTGGACATCAAGGATGCTTATCTCCACGTCCCAATCTACCCGTCTCACCAAGGGTACCTCAGGTTTGTAGTACAAAACTGTCATTATCAGTTTCAGACGCTGCCGTTTGGGTTGTCCACGGCACCTCGGGTCTTTACCAAGGTAATGGCCGAAATGATGATTCTTCTTCGAAGAAAAGGCATCTTAATTATCCCTTACTTGGACGATCTCCTGATAAGGGCAAGGTCCAGGGAACAGTTAGAAGTCGGAGTAGCACTATCTCAGGTAGTGTTACGTCAGCACGGGTGGATCCTAAATATTCCAAAATCGCAGCTGATTCCTACGACACGTCTACTGTTCCTAGGAATGATTCTGGACACAGTCCAGAAAAAGGTGTTTCTCCCGGAGGAGAAGGCCAGGGAGTTATCAGAGCTAGTCAGGAACCTCCTAAAACCAGGCCAGGTGTCAGTGCACGAGGGTCCTGGGAAAAATGGTGGCTTCTTACGAAGCGATTCCATTCGGAAGATTACATGCAAGAACTTTTCAGTGGGATCTACTGGACAAATGGTCCGGATCGCATCTTCAGATGCATCAGCGGATAACCCTGTCGCCAAGGACAAGGGTGTCTCTTCTGTGGTGGCTGCAGAGTGCTCATCTACTAGAGGGCCGCAGATTTGGCATTCAGGATTGGATCCTGGTGACCACGGATGCAAGCCTGAGAGGCTGGGGAGCAGTCACACAGGGAAGAAATTTCCAGGGCTTGTGGTCAAGCATGGAAGCATCTCTTCATATAAACATTCTGGAACTAAGGGCCATTTACAATGCCCTAAGTCAAGCGAAACCCCTGCTTCAGGGTCAGGCGGTATTGATCCAATCGGACAACATCACGTCAGTCGCCCACGTAAACGGACAGGGCGGCACGAGAAGCAGGAGGGCAATGGCAGAAGCTGCAAGGATTCTTCGCTGGGCGGAAAATCATGTGATAGCACTGTCAGCAGTCTTCATTCCGGGAGTGGACAACTGGGAAGCAGACTTCCTCAGCAGACACGACCTCCACCCGGGAGAGTGGGGACTTCACCCAGAAGTCTTCCACCTGATAGTAAACCGTTGGGAAGAACCAAAGGTGGACATGATGGCGTCCCGTCTAAACAAAAAACTAGACAGATATTGCGCCAGGTCAAGGGACCCTCAGGCAATAGCGGTGGACGCCCTGGTAACGCCGTGGGTGTACCAGTCAGTGTATGTGTTCCCTCCTCTGCCTCTCATACCAAAGGTACTGAGAATCATAAGAAGGAGAGGAGTAAGAACTATACTCGTGGCTCCGGATTGGCCAAGAAGGACTTGGTACCCGGAACTTCAAGAGATGCTCACGGACGAACCGTGGCCTCTCCCTCTGAGAAAGGACCTGCTCCAGCAGGGGCCTTGTCTGTTCCAAGACTTACCGCGGCTGCGTTTGACGGCATGGCGGTTGAACGCCGGATCCTGAGGGAAAAAGGCATTCCAGATGAAGTCATCCCTACCCTGGTCAAGGCCAGGAAGGACGTAACCGCAAAACATTATCACCGCATTTGGCGAAAATATGTTGCGTGGTGTGAGGCCAAGAAGGCCCCTACAGAGGAATTTCAACTGGGTCGTTTCCTCCATTTCCTGCAAACAGGACTATCTATGGGCCTAAAATTAGGGTCCATTAAGGTTCAAATTTCGGCCCTGTCGATTTTCTTCCAGAAAGAACTGGCTTCAATGCCTGAAGTTCAGACATTTGTAAAAGGGGTACTGCATATACAGCCTCCTTTTGTGCCTCCAGTGGCACCTTGGGATCTCAATGTTGTGTTGAGTTTTCTAAAGTCACATTGGTTTGAACCACTCACCACTGTGGACTTTAAATATCTCACATGGAAGGTGACGATGCTGTTAGCCCTGGCTTCAGCCAGGCATGTGTCAGAATTGGCGGCTTTATCATATAAAAGTCCTTACTTAATTTTTCATTCTGACAGGGCAGAATTGAGGACTCGTCCTCAATTTCTACCTAAGGTGGTTTCTGCATTTCACATGAACCAACCTATTGTGGTACCTGCGGCTACTAGGGACTTGGAGGACTCCAAGTTGCTTGACGTTGTCAGGGCCCTGAAAATATATGTTTCCAGGACGGCTGGAGTCAGAAAATCTGACTCGCTGTTTATCCTGTATGCACCCAACAAGCTGGGTGCTCCTGCTTCTAAGCAGACGATTGCTCGTTGGATTTGTAGTACAATTCAGCTTGCACATTCTGTGGCAGGCCTGCCACAGCCAAAATCGGTAAAAGCCCATTCCACAAGGAAAGTGGGCTCATCTTGGGCGGCTGCCCGAGGGGTCTCGGCTTTACAATTTTGCCGAGCAGCTACTTGGTCAGGGGCAAACACGTTTGCAAAATTCTACAAATTTGATACCCTGGCTGAGGAGGACCTGGAGTTCTCTCATTCGGTGCTGCAGAGTCATCCGCACTCTCCCGCCCGTTTGGGAGCTTTGGTATAATCCCCATGGTCCTTACGGAGTCCCAGCATCCACTAGGACGTCGGAGAAAATAAGATTTTACTTACCGATAAATCTATTTCTCGTAGTCCGTAGTGGATGCTGGGCGCCCATCCCAAGTGCGGATTGTCTGCAATACTTGTATATAGTTATTGTTACAAAAATTCGGGTTATTATTGTTGTGAGCCATCTTTTTAGAGGCTCCTTTTCGTTTTATCATACTGTTAACTGGGTTCAGATCACAAGTTGTACGGTGTGATTGGTGTGGCTGGTATGAGTCTTACCCGGGATTCAATATCCTTCCTTATTATGTACGCTCGTCCGGGCACAGTATCCTAACTGAGGCTTGGAGGAGGGTCATAGGGGGAGGAGCCAGTGCACACCACCTGATCCTAAAGCTTTTATTCTTGTGCCCTGTCTCCTGCGGAGCCGCTATTCCCCATGGTCCTTACGGAGTCCCAGCATCCACTACGGACTACGAGAAATAGATTTATTGGTAAGTAAAATCTTATTTTAATTATCCCGTACTTGGACGATCTCCTAATAAAGGCGAGATCCAGGGAGCAGTTGTTGGTAGGAGTAGCATTATCTCAGGAGGTGCTACACCAGCACGGTTGGATTCTGAATATTCCAAAGTCACAGCTGGTTCCGACGACACGTCTACTGTTCCTGGGTATGATTCTGGACACAGTCCAGAAAAAAGTGTTTCTCCCGGAGGAGAAAGCCAAGGAGCTGTCATCTCTAGTCAGAGACCTCCTGAAACCAAAACAGGTGTCGGTGCATCACTGCACGCGAGTCCTGGGAAAGATGGTGGCTTCTTACGAAGCAATTCCTTTCGGCAGGTTCCATGCCAGAATCTTTCAGTGGGACCTGTTGGACCAATGGTCCGGATCGCATCTTCAGATGCATCGCCTAATAACCCTGTCTCCAAGAACCAGGGTGTCTCTGCTGTGGTGGCTGCAGAGTGCTCATCTCCTAGAGGGCCGCAGATTCGGCATACAGGACTGGGTCCTGGTGACCACGGATGCCAGCCTTCGAGGCTGGGGGGCAGTCACACAGGGAAAAAACTTCCAAGGACTATGGTCGAGTCAGGAGACTTCCCTACACATAAATATTCTGGAACTAAGGGCCATTTACAATGCCCTAAGTCAGGCAAAACCCCTGCTTCTACACCAGCCGGTACTGATCCAGTCAGACAACATCACGCAGTCGCCCATGTAAACCGGCAGGGCGGCACAAGAAGCAGGATGGCAATGGCAGAAGCCACAAGAATTCTCAGATGGGCGGAAAATCACGTACTAGCACTGTCAGCAGTGTTCATTCTGGGAGTGGACAACTGGGAAGCAGACTTTCTCAGCAGGCACGACCTCCACCCGGGAGAGTGGGGACTTCATCCAGAAGTCTTCACACTGATTGTAAATCGTTGGGAACGGCCACAGGTGGACATGATGGCGTCCCGCCAAAACAAAAAATATTGCGCCAGGTCAAGGGACCCTCAGGCGATAGCTGTGGACGCTCTAGTGACACCGTGGGTGTACCAGTCAGTTTATGTGTTCCCTCCTCTGCCTCTCATACCAAAGGTTCTGAGAATAATAAGAAAATGAGGAGTAACAACAATACTCGTGGTTCCGGATTGGCCAAGACGAGCGTGGTATCCGGAACTTCAAGAGATGGTCTCAGAGGACCCATGGCCTCTGCCGCTCAGACAGGACCTGCTGCAGCAGGGGCCCTGTCTGTTCCAAGACTTACCGCGGCTGCGTTTGATGGCATGGCGGTTGAACTCCGGATCCTAGCGGAAAAGGGCATTCCGGAGGAAGTCATTCCTACGTTGATTAAAGCCAGGAAAGATGTAACTGCAAAACATTATCACCGCATATGGCGGAAATATGTTGCTTGGTGTGAGGCCAGAAAGGCCTCAACAGAGGAATTTCAACTAGGTCGATTGCTGCACTTCCTACAGGCAGGAGTGACTATGGGCCTGAAATTAGGCTCCATTAAGGTACAGATCTCGGCTCTGTCGATTTTCTTCCAGAAAGAACTAGCTTCACTAACTGAAGTTCAGACATTTGTAAAAGGAGTGCTGCATATTCAGCCCCCTTTTGTGCCTCCAGTGGCATCTTGGGATCTCAACGTGGTGTTGAGTTTCCTAAAATCACATTGGTTTGAGCTACTAAAAACCGTGGATCTAAAATATCTCACGTGGAAAGTGGTCATGTTATTGGCCTTGGCTTCGGCCAGGCGTGTATCAGAATTGGCGGCTTTGTCATGTAAAAGCCCTTATCTGATTTTCCATATGGATAGGGCAGAATTGAGGACTCGTCCCCAGTTTCTCCCTAAGGTGGTATCAGCCTTTCACTTGAACCAACCTATTGTAGTGCCTGCGGCTACTAGGGACTTGGAGGATTCCAAGTTACTGGACGTAGTCAGGGCCTTGAAAATTTATGTTTCCAGGACGGCTAGAGTCAGGAAAACTGACTCGCTATTTATCCTGTATGCACCCAACAAACTGGGTGCTCCTGCTTCTAAGCAGACTATTTCTCGCTGGATTTGTAGCACAATTCAGCTGGCGCATTCTGCGGCTGGACAGCCGCATCCTAAATCAGTAAAAGCCCATTCCACGAGGAAAGTGGGCTCATCTTGGGCGGCTGCCCGAGGGGTCTCGGCTTTACAACTTTGCCGAGCTGCTACTTGGTCAGGGGCAAACACGTTTGCAAAATTCTACAAATTTGATACCCTGGCTGAGGAGGACCTTGAGTTCTCTCATTCGGTGCTGCAGAGTCATCCGCACTCTCCCGCCCGTTTGGGAGCTTTGGTATAATCCCCATGGTCCTTTCGGAGTTCCCAGCATCCACTAGGACGTTAGAGAAAATAAGATTTTACTCACCGGTAAATCTATTTCTCGTAGTCCGTAGTGGATGCTGGGCGCCCATCCCAAGTGCGGATTGTCTGCAATACTTGTACATAGTTATTGTTAACAAAAGGGTTATTGTTGAGCCATCTGTTGAGAGGCTCAGTGTTTTCATACTGTTAACTGGGTATAGTATCGCGAGTTATACGGTGTGGCTGGTATCAGTCTTACCCGGGATTCAAAATCCTTCCTTATTGTGTCCGCTCTTCCGGGCACAGTATCCTAACTGATGCTTGGAGGAGGGTCATAGTGGGAGGAGCCAGTGCACACCAGGTGACCTAAAGCTTTCTTTAGTTGTGCCCAGTCTCCTGCGGAGCCGCTATTCCCCATGGTCCTTTCGGACTTCCCAGCATCCACTACGGACTACGAGAAATAGATTTACCGGTGAGTAAAATCTTATTTATATATATATATATATATATATATATATATATATATATATATATATATCTCTGTCTCCACCATCCCCCTCTTTCTTTTTATCTTTATCCCTCTCAGACTTTTTTATCTTTCTCACACCACCCCAAAACTTCTTTCCACCCCCTACCACCAATGCCTGTCACTTGCCCGTCACTCTTGTGCATCTCTAACACAGTTGTGGGGCTCAGAGTTCAAGACAACTGTGGTTACATTCCAGTGTGATGACTTCATTTCTCTAACGTTCTAGTGGATGCTGGGGACTCCGTAAGGACCATGGGGAATAGACGGGCTCCGCAGGAGACTGGGCACTCTAAAGAAAAGATTAGGTACTATCTTTTGTGCACTGGCTCCTCCCTCTATGCCCCTCCTCCAGACCTCAGTTAGAATCTGTGCCCGGCCAGAGCAAGAGGCACCTAGTGGGCTCTCCTGAGCCTGCTAGATAAAGAAAGTATTTGTTAGGTTTTTTATTTTCAGTGAGCTTCTGCTGGCAACAGACTCACTGCTACGTGGGACTGAGGGGAGAGAAGCAAACCTACCTAACTGCAGCTAGGTTGCGCTTCTTAGGCTACTGGACACCATTAGCTCCAGAGGGATCGAACACAGGTACCATACCTCGATCGTCCGTTCCCGGAGCCGCGCCTCCGTCCCCCTCGCAGAGCCAGAAGCACTGAAGCCCGGAGAAGACAGAAGACGGCGAAATCGGCGGCATGAAGACTCCTGTCTTCATTAAGGTAGCGCACAGCACCGCAGCTGTGCGCCATTGCTCCCACAGCACACCTTCAAACTCCGGTCACTGTAGGGTGCAGGGCGCTGGGGGGGGCGCCCTGGGCAGGAATTTGCAATACCTTTGGCATAAATATGCATATATACAGTCATAGACTGTATATATACAAAACCCCCCGCCATCTTTACACAGGAGAAGCGGGACAGAAGCCCGCCGCTGAGGGGGCGGGGCCTTCTTCCTCAGCACACCAGCGCCATTACTCCTTCACAGCTCCGCTGGAAGCAGCTCCCCAGACTCTCCCCTGCAGTATCCAGGTACAAGACGGGCAAAAGAGAGGGGGGGCACATAAATTTAGGCGCAAAGAAGCAAATAATCAGCAGCTATTGGGTAAACACAGATTATAGTGTAAATCCCTGGGTTATATAGCGCTGTGGTGTGTGCTGGCATACTCCTTCTCTGTCTCACCAAAAGCCTTAGGGGGGTCCTGTCCTCAGTCAGAGCATTCCCTGTGTGTGTGCGGTGTGTCGGTACGTCAGTGTCGACATGTTTGATGAGGAAGGGTTCGTGGAGGAGGAGCAAGTGCATATGGATGGGGTGTCGACACAGTCTGTGCCGACACCGGATTGGATGGATATGTGGAAGGTGTTAAATGATAATATGAACTCCTTACATAAAAGGTTGGACAAAGCTGAAGCCTTGGGACAGTTAGGGTCTCACCCAGTGCCTGATCCCACAGTGCAGAGGCCCTCAGGGTCTCATAAGCGCCCACTATCCCAGTTAGTCGACACGGAGTCTGACTCCAGTGTCGACGACGATGAAGCTAAATTACAGCCTAAAATGACTAAAGCCATCCGCTACATGATTATAGCAATGAAAGATGTATTGCACATTTCTGAGGAAATTCCTGTCCCTGACAAGAGGATTCATATGTTTGGGGAGAAAAAACAAGAAGTGACTTTCCCCCCTTCACATGAATTATGTGAAAAAGCCTGGGAATCTCCTGAAAGGAAGGTAATAATTCCCAAAAGATTACTTATGGCGTATCCTTTCCCGCCAACGGACAGGTTGCGCTGGGAATCCCCTCCCAGGGTAGACAAGGCGTTAACGCGCTTATCTAAGAAGGTGGCCCTGCCGTTTCAGGATACAGCCGCCCTAAAGGATCCTGCACATAGATAGCAGGAAGCAATCCTGAAGGCTGTGTATACACATTCTGGTACTCTCCTGAGGCCAGCCATTGTTTCAGCATGGATGTGCAGCGCAGTAGCAGCATGGACAGATACTCTGTCGGAGGAGTTAGATACCCTGGACAGAGATACTATCTTGCTGACCCTGGGACATATCAAATACGCTGTTCTATATATGCGGGATGCCCAGAGGGACATATGCTCACTGAGCTCTAGAGTAAGCGCAATGTCCATTTCTGCCAGAAGAGTCTTATGGACTAGGCAATGGACAGGGGATGCTGATTCTAAAAGACATATGGAAGTTTTACCATATAAGGGTGAGGAATTGTTTGGGGACGGTCTCTCGGACCTGGTTTCCACAGCTACAGATGGGAAGACCAAATTCTTGCCGTATGTTTCCTCACAGCCTAAGAAAGCACCGTATTATCAAATGCAGTCCTTTCGTCCCCAAAAGAACAAAAAGGTTAGAGGAGCATCTTTTCTTGCCAGAGGTAAGGGAAAAGGGAAAAAGCTGCATCAGGCAGCCAGTTCCCAGGAGCAAAAGTCCTCCCCGGCCTCCTCTAAATCTGCTGCATGACGCTTGGGCTCCACAGGCGGAGCCAGGAGCGGCGGGGGCGCGTCTCAAGAATTTCAGCCACCAGTGGGTATGTTCACGGGTGGATCCTTGGGCGATACAAATCGTGTCTCAGGGATACAAGCTGGAATTCGAAGAGACGCCCCCTCAACGTTTCCTGAAATCTGCCTTGCCGGCTTCCCCCATGGAGAGGGAAGTAGTGCTGGCGGCAATTCACAAACTATATCTCCAACAGGTGGTGGTAAAGGTTCCCCTACTTCAGCAAGGAAGGGGTTACTATTCCACGTTGTTTGTGGTACCGAAACCGAACGGTTCAGTCAGGCCCATTTTGAATTTAAAGTCCCTGAACATTTACATGAGAAAATTCAAGTTCAAAATGGAATCGCTCAGAGCGGTCATTGCAAGCCTGGAAGAGGGGGATTTCATGGTGTCGCTGGACATCAAGGATGCTTACTTGCATGTCCCCATTTATCCTCCTCATCAGGAGTACCTCAGGTTTGTGGTACAGGACTGTCATTACCAATTCCAGACGTTGCCGTTTGGCCTGTCCACGGCACCGAGAATATTTACCAAAGTGATGGCGGAGATGATGGTACTCCTTCGGAAGTAGGGAGTTACAGTTATCCCATACTTGGACGATCTCCTCATAAAGGCGAGGTCCAGGGAGCAGTTGCTGATCAACGTAGCACGCTCTCAGGACGTGTTGCGACAGCACGGCTGGATCCTGAATATTCCAAAGTCGCAGCTGATTCCTACGACTCGTCTGCCCTTCCTGGGCATGATTCTGGACACAGACCAGAAGAAGGTGTTTCTCCCGGAGGAGAAGGCTCAGAAGCTCGTGACACTGGTCAGAGGTCTCTTAAAACCAAAACAGGTATCGGTGCATCACTGCACGCGAGTATTGGGAAAGATGGTGGCGTCATACGAAGCCATTCCCTTCGGCAGATTCCATGCGAGGATCTTTCAGTGGGATCTGCTGGACAAGTGGTCCGGATCGCATCTTTAGATGCACCGGCTGATCACCCTGTCCCCCAGGGCCAGGGTGTCTTTTCTGTGGTGGCTGCAGAGTTTTCATCTACTCGAGGGTCGCAGATTCGGCATACAGGACTGGGTCCTGGTGACCACGGATGCAAGCCTCCGAGGATGGGGGGCAGTCACTCAGGGAAGAAACTTCCAAGGACTGTGGTCAAGTCAGGAGACTTGTCTGCACATCAATATCCTGGAACTAAGGGCAATATACAACGCCCTGAGTCAAGCGGAGCCTCTGCTCCAAGACCAACCAGTGCTGATCAAGTCAGACAACATCACTGCGGTCGCCCATGTAAACCGCCAGGGTGGCACAAGAAGCATGGTGGCAATGGCGGAAGCCACAAGGATTCTTCGTTGGGCGGAGAATCATGTACAAGCACTGTCAGCAGTGTTCATTCCGGGAGTGGACAACTGGGAAGCAGACTTCCTCAGCAGACACGACCTACACCCGGGAGAGTGGAAACTTCATCAAGAAGTCTTCTCGCAGATTGTAAATCACTGGGAACGGCCACAGGTGGACATGATGGCGTCCCGTCTCAACAAAAAGCTAAAAAGGTATTGCGCCAGGTCAAGGGACCCTCAGGCAATAGCTGTGGACACTGTGGTAACGCCGTGGGTGTTCCAGTCAGTCTATGTGTTTCCTCCTCTACCTCTCATACCCAAGGTGTTGAGAATCGTAAGAAAAAGAGGAGTGAGAACAATACTCATTGTTCCGGATTGGCCAAGAAGAACTTGGTACCCGGAACTGCAAGAGATGCTCTCCGAGGACCCGTGGCCTCTGCCTCTCAGACAGGACCTGTTGCAACAGGGGCCCTGTCTGTTCCAAGACTTACCGCGGCTGCGTTTGACGGCATGGCGGTTGAACGCCGGATCCTAGCAGAAAAGGGCATTCCGGAGGAAGTTATTCCTACGCTAATAAAGGCTAGGAAGGACGTGACTGCAAAGCATTATCACCGGATATGGCGAAAATATGTTGCTTGGTTTGAGGCTAGGAAGGCCCCTACAGAGGAATTCCAGCTTGGGCGATTCCTACACTTCCTGCAGTCAGGTGTGACTATGGGTCTAAAATTAGGGTCCATAAAGGTCCAGATTTCGGCCCTATCCATTTTCTTTCAAAAGGAACTGGCTTCACTGCCTGAGGTTCAGACATTTGTTAAAGGAGTGCTACATATTCAGCCCCCTTTTGTGCCACCTGTGGCACCGTGGGATCTTAACATAGTGTTAGATTTCCTGAAATCCCACTGGTTTGAGCCACTTAAGACAGTGGAGCTCAAATATCTCACTTGGAAAGTGGTCATGGCTTCGGCTAGGCGTGTGTCAGAATTGGCGGCTTTGTCATGTAAAAGCCCCTATCTGATTTTCCATGTAGACAGGGCAGAACTGCGGACCCGTACACAATTTCTGCCAAAGGTGGTGTCATCTTTCCATCTGAACCAACCTATTGTGGTGCCTGCGGTTACTCGGGACTTGGAGGACTCCAAGTTACTGGACGTAGTTCGGGCTTTGAAGATTTATGTTTCTAGAACGGCTGGAGTCAGAAAGACCGACTCGCTGTTTATACTGTATGCACCCGACAAGCTGGGTGCTCCTGCTTCAAAGCAAACCATTGCTCGCTGGATCTGTAACACGATTCAGCAAGCTCATTCTGCGGCAGGATTGCCGCATCCAAAATCAGTAAAAGCCCATTCCACAAGGAAAGTGGGCTCTTCTTGGGCGGCTGCCCGAGGGGTCTCGGCATTACAACTTTGCCGTACAGCTACTTGGTCAGGGTCAAACACTTTTGCAAAGTTCTACAAGTTTGATACACTGGCTAAGGAGGACCTTGAGTTTGCCCATTCGGTGCTGCAGAGTCATCCGCACTCTCCCGCCCGTTTGGGAGCTTTGGTATAATCCCCATGGTCCTTACGGAGTCCCCAGCATCCACTAGGACGTTAGAGAAAATAAGAATTTACTCACCGGTAATTCTATTTCTCGTAGTCCGTAGTGGATGCTGGGCGCCCGTCCCAAGTGCAGACTTTCTGCAATACATGTATATAGTTATTGCATAATAAAGGGTTTTTTGTTATGAGCCATCCGTTCAGTAAGGCTCAGTTTATGTTCATACTGTTAACTGGGTAAGTTTATCACGAGTTGTACGGTGTGATTGGTGTGGCTGGTATGAGTCTTACCCTGGGTTTCAAATCCTTTCCTGGTAATGTCAGCTCTTCCGGGCACAGTTTCCCTAACTGAGGTCTGGAGGAGGTGCATAGAGGGAGGAGCCAGTGCACACCAGATATAGTACCTCATTTTTCTTTAGAGTGCCCAGTCTCCTGCGGAGCCAGTCTATTCCCCATGGCCCTTACGGAGTCCCCAGCATCCACTACGGACTACGAGAAATAGAATTACTGGTGAGTAAATTCTTATTTTTTCTCAGTTGTAGATTGTACTGTATAGAGAGTGTATCTGTTGCAGGAGGATGGAGTACTTTATACTGGAAATGGGATCCCATCAATTTAGACACATCTAAAAACAATGCTCAGTTAATGTGTCATATTTACTATGGTGTATAAACATATATGATGTTCCTTATACAATATAAAATTTCTAACAAAAAAATAGGTTTGCGCTGGTAATCCTCAAGCTTTTAAACGTTAACATACTTTTTTTTTTTTTTTTTGCAGGTGAAAGGGACATTATTTTCTAATCAAGCGAACTAAAGACATCATTTATTGAAGGCTCTGAAAGGTGTACAAAAACTCTTGTCGTTTGGAGCATAGTAGAAACCTATTATAACTAAGTTGTTACTCATCGAAGAAATGAAGAACAAAAGAGAGAAAACACTTCAGTGCTCAGAGTGTGACTTACGCTTTGCAGCTAAAACACATCTTCTCATACATCAGAGGATTCACACGGGAGAGAAACCATATCTGTGCTCTGAGTGTGACAAAACCTTCACACGTAAATCACAGCTTGACATACATCAGATGAGTCACACAGGAGAGCACCCATTTAAATGTTCTGAGTGTAGCAAGTGTTTTTCCCGGAAGTTCAGTCTTGTTACTCATCAGATGGTTCACACAGGAGAGAAACCATTTAAATGCTCTGAGTGTAGCAAGTGTTTTGCTAGAAAAAAAACACTCATTACGCATCAGATGATTCACACAGGAGAGAAACCATTTAAATGCTCTGACTGCAGCAAGAGTTACACCAAAAAGCGACATCTTGTTACACATCAGTGGAGTCACACAGGACAGAAACCATTTACATGTTCTGAATGTAGCAAATGTTTTTCTCAGAAGTCACATCTTGTTAGTCATGAAAGAAGTCACACAGGGGAGAAACCATTTGCATGCTCTGAATGTAGCAAATGTTTTGCTGAGAAGCAACAACTTGTTGTACATCAGAGGACTCACACAGGAGAGAAATCATTTATATGCTCTGAATGCAGCAAGTGTTTTATTGAGAAGTCGCATCTTGTTAGACATCAGATGATTCACACAGGCGAGAAACCATTTAAATGCTCTGAATGCAGTAAGTGTTTTATCAGTAAGCAACAACTTATTAGCCATCGGAGAAGTCACACAAGAGAGAAACCATTTACGTGCTCTGAATGTGGGAAGTGTTTTTCGGAGAGGTCAAATCTTGTTAGACATCAGAGGAGTCACACAGGAGAGAAGCCATTTAAATGTTCGGAGTGCAACAAGTGTTATACCCTTAAAGAGAATCTAGTTAGACATCAGAAGAGTCACACAGGAGAGAAATAATTAACATGTTCTGAATGCAGCAGGTGTTTTACCAAGAAGAAAGCACTTATTACTCACACGAGGAGTCACTGTAATGCTTAGAATGTGGCAAGTGATTCATAAGTTAAATTGTATAATGACAATTGACATAATTCTGAGATGGAAGCACAGCATGAGAAAGCCGGTCACTTTGCACCAGGACAATCCATGTTGCTTTTCAACGGGTGCAAATACATTTGTTATTTTTGCCAAGGAACAAGTAACTGTTTTTTGTTTTGTTTTTTGCTGTACTCTATGCTCTGAATTGCCCCCAATATGCCTTGAAGAAAGGCAATATTTATTTTCTTACAGTAACAGTAGTAGAGGAAAGCTTTCTGTCCAGTAGAGTGTTCCAGCAGCTCCTCTCAGTACTGGGATTCTCTGACTGGCAGAGCTATGATTACTGGTTATTTCTATAGAAACTCTGAATGCTTCTCTGTTTCACCCTATGGGTTATATTTACTAAACAGTTATTCAAAGCTGCCAATTCTTACTGCCTAATCCCTGCTGGATATTAAAGGCCAGTAGTAATATACACAAAATCAGACTTGTTTTGCTTGTATTTCTATTGCTCTTTTAGAATTGGTGGCTTTGAAAAAAGAATATTTAGTAAATATACCCCTACAAGTCTCTTATCTATTCTCTCTTATTCCGCCTTCTTTCCTGAATACCTTTATATTCTAGTATGAGTACTATGTACCTTTTTAGTAAAATTATGTGGGTAAAATCTACTTCGTCTGTATCCTTTAGCTACCAATCAAATAACATTTGTTAGTTTGCTGGTAGTATACAGTAAATAGCTGATATCAGGTTACAGTACATTGTTGATTTTAACTTCATGTTATTAAATAAGGCCCACGGAGGGCACATTGTTTGGTAAGCCTACTAATAAAGTCTCTTCATAATTATTATTTTATTTACTAGCACAGTAAAAGTGTTCATGTCTTGTACATTTTTCCACAGTTAGAAGATAGAACCAGGGGAGTATTCAGGGAGTCGGGTAGTACAGCCAGTCTAACAGCAAATACAAAAACTCTAAAATATCACTTATTTCTCTGACGTCCTAAGTGGATGCTGGGACTCCGTAAGGACCATGGGGAATAGCGGCTCCGCAGGAGACGGGGCACAAAAGTAAAGCTTTAGGATCAGGTGGTGTGCACTGGCTCCTCTCCCTATGACCCTCCTCCAAGCCTCAGTTAGATTTTTGTGCCCGAACGAGAAGGGTGCAGGCTAGGTGGCTCTCCTGAGCTGCTTAGAAGTAAAGTTTAAATAGGTTTTTTATTTTCAGTGAGACCTGCTGGCAACAGGCTCACTGCATCGAGGGACTAAGGGGAGAAGAAGCGAACTCACCTGCGTGCAGAGTGGATTGGGCTTCTTGGCTACTGGACATTAGCTCCAGAGGGACGATCACAGGTACAGCCTGGATGGGTCCCGGAGCCGCGCCGCCGGCCCCCTTACAGATGCTGAAGAGTGAAGAGGTCCAGAAATCGGCGGCAGAAGACGTTCCTGTCTTCATTAAGGTAGCGCACAGCACTGCAGCTGTGCGCCATTGCTCCCAGCACACTTCACACTGCGGTCACTGAGGGTGCAGGGCGCTGGGGGGGGGGGCGCCCTGGGCAGCAATGTAAATACCTCCTATGGCAAAAAATACATCACATATAGCCCCTGGGCTATATGGATGTATTTAACCCCTGCCAGTTTTCCAGATAAAAGCGGGAGAAGAGCCCGCCGAGAAGGAGGCGGGGCCTATCTCCTCAGCACACGGCGCCATTTTCCCACACAGCTCCGCTGGTAGGAAGGCTCCCAGACTTTCCCCTGCACTGCACTACAGAAACAGGGTACAACAGAGAGGGGGGGCACTTATTTGGCTAAAAATATATATAAGCAGCTATAAGGGATAGACACTTATTATAAGGTTGTCCCTATACAGTTTATAGCGCTTTGGTGTGTGCTGGCAAACTCTCCCTCTGTCTCCCCAAAGGGCTAGTGGGGTCCTGTCCTCTATCAGAGCATTCCCTGTGTGTGTGCTGTGTGTCGGTACGTTTGTGTCGACATGTATGAGGAGAAAAATGATGTGGAGACGGAGCAGATTGTCTGTAATAGTGATGTCACCCCCTAGGGGGTCGACACCTGAGTGGATGTACTGTTGAAAATTACGTGACAGTGTCAGCTCTGTATAAAGACAGTGGTTGACATGAGACAGCCGGCTACTCAGCTTGTGCCTGTCCAAACGTCTCATAGGCCGTCAGGGGCTCTAAAGCGCCCGTTACCTCAGATGGCAGATACAGACGCCGACACGGATACTGACTCCTGTGTCGACGGTGAAGAGACAACCGTGATTTCCAATAGGGCCACACGTTACATGATTGAGGCAAGGGAAAATGTTTACACATTTCTGATAATATGAGTACCACCAAAAAGGGGTATTATGTTTGGTGAGGAAAAACTACCTGTAGTTTTCCTGAATCTGAGAAATAAAATGAGGTGTGTGATGATGCGTGGGTTTCCCCCCGATAACAATTGATAATTTCTAAAAAGTTATTGGCAGTATACCTTTTCCCGCCAGAGGTTAGGGTGCGTTGGGAAACACCCCCTAGGGGGGATAAGGCGCTCACACGCTTGTAAGAACAGGGGCTCTACCCTCTCCTGAGATGGCCGCCCTTAAGGATCCTGCTGATAGAAAGCAGGAGGGTATCCTAAAATGTATTTACACACATACTGGTGTTATACTGCGACCAGCAATCGCCTCAGCCTGGATGTGCAGTGCTGGGTTGGCGTGGTCGGATTCCCTGACTGGAAATATTGATATCCTAGATAAGGACAGTATATTATTGCTTATAGAGCATTTAAAATATATGCGAGATGCACAGCGGAATATTGCCGACTGGCATCAAGTATAAGTGCGTTGTCCAATTCTACCAGTAAAGTGGTCAGGTGAGGCGGATTCTAAACGGCATTTGGAAGTATTGCCTTAAAAAATGGCATTTGGGGTCGGTTTTTCAGACCTGGTGGCCACGGCAACAGCTGGGATATCCACGTTTGTACCCCAGGTCGCCTCTCAAAATAAGACGCAGTATTATCAGGCGCAGTCCTTTGTTGGCAAGCGGACAAAAGGTTCCTCTTTTCTGCTCGTGACAGAGGGAGAGGAAAAAGGCTACAGAGATGAGCCAGTTCCCAGGAACAGAAACCCTTTCCCGCCTCTGCCAAGCCCTCAGTATGATGCTAGGGCTTTACAAGCTCAGGCACGGTGGGGGCCCGTTCTCAATGAATTTCAGTGCGCAGTGGGCTCACTCGCAAGTAGACCCCTGGATCCTTCAGGTAATATTTCAGGGGTACAAATTGGAATTCGAGACGTCTCCCCCTCGCCGTTTCCAAAAGTCGGTTTTACCGACGTCTCCCTCTGACAGGGAGGCAGTTTTGGAAGCCATTCACAAGCTGTATTCCCAGCAGGTGATAATCAAGGTACCCCTCCTGCAAAAGGAAACGGGGTATTATTCCACACTATTGTGGTACCGAAGCCAGACGGCTCGGTGAGACCGATTCTAAATCTAAAATCTTTGAATACAGAGGTTCAAATTCAAGATTGAGTCACTCAGAGCAGTGATTGCGAACCTGGAAGAAGGGGACTACATGATGTCTCGGGACATCAAGGATGCTTACCTTCATGTCAAAAAATTTACCCTTCTCACCAAGGGTACCTCAGGTTATGGTACAGAACTGTCACTATCAGTTCAGACGCTGCCGTAGGGATGGTCCACGGCACCCCGGGTCTTTACTAAAGTAAGGACCGAAATGATGATATTCCTTCGAAGGAAGGGAATTTTAGTTATTCTTTACTTGGACGATTCCCTGATAAGGGTAAGATCCAGGGAACAGTTGGAGGTCAGTGTAGCACTATCTCAGGTAGTGTTGCGGCAGCACGATTGGATTCTCAATATTCCAAAATCGCAGCTGGTTCCGACGACTTGTCTTCTGTTCCTAGGGATGATCCTGGACACAGTCCAGAAAGAAGGTGTTTCTCCCGGCGGAGAAAGCCAGGGAGTTATCCGAGCTAGTCAGGAACCTCCTAAAACCGAGCCAAGTCTCAGTGCATCAATGCACAAGGGTTCTGTGTAAAAATGGTGGCTTCCTACGAAGCAATCCCATTTGGCAGATTCCACGCAAGGACTTTCCAGTGGGACCTACTGGAAAAATGGTCCGGGTCGCATCTTCAGATGCATCAGCGGATAACCCTGTCACCAAGGACAGGGGTATCCCTCCTGTGGTGGTTGCAGAGTGCTCATCTTCTAGAGGGCCGCAGATTCGGCATTCAGGACTGGGTCCTGGTGACCACGGATGCCAGCCTGCGAGGCTGGGGAGCAGTCACACAGGGAAGGAATATCCAGGGCTTATGGTCAAGCCTGGAGACATCACTTCACATAAATATCTGAAGCTAAGGGCCATTTACAATGCTCTAAGTTTAGCAAGACCTCTGCTTCAAGGTCAGCCGGTGTTGATCCAGTCGGACAACATTACGGCAGTCACCCACGTAAACAGACAGGGTGCCACAAGAAGCAGGAGGGCAATGGCAGAAGCTGCAAGGATTCTTCGCTGGGCGGAAAACCATGTGATAGCACTGTCAGCAGTATTCATTCCGGGAGTGGACAACTGGGAAGCAGATTTCCTCAGCACGACCTCCACCCGGGAGAGTGGGAACTTCACCCAGAAGTCCTCCACATGATTATAAACCGTTGGGAAAAACTCGACAGGTATTGCGCCAGGTCAAGGGACCCTCAGTCAATAGCTGTAAAGGCTCTGGTAACACCGTGGGTGTACCAATCAGTGTATGGGTTCCCTCCCCTGCCTCTCATACCCAAGGTACTGAGATTGATAAGATGGAGAGGAGTAAGCACTATATTCGTGGCTCCGGATTGGCCAATAAGGACTTGGTAACCGGAACTTCAAGAGATGCTCACGGAGGATCCGTAGCCTCTACCTCTAAGAAGGGACCTGCTCCAGCAAGGACCCTGTCTGTTCCAAGACTTACCGCGGCTGCGTTTGACGGCATGGCGGTTGAACGCCGGATCCTGAAGGAAAAAGGCATTCCGGATGAAGTCATCCCTATCCTGATCAAAGCCAGGAAGGATGTAACCGCAAAACATTATCACCGCATTTGGCGAAAATATGTTGCGTGGTGCGAGGCCAGTAAGGCCCGACGGAGGAAATTCGACGATTCCTACATTTCCTGCAAACAGGAGTGTCTATGGGCCTGAAATTGGGGTCCATTAAGGTTCAAATTTCGGCTCTGTCAATTTTCTTCCAAAAAGAACTAGCTTCAGTCCCTGAAGTTCAGACGTTTGTAAAAGGGGTACTGCATATACAGTCTCCTTTGGTGCCTTCAGTGGCACCTTGGGATCTCAATGTGGTTTTTGGGTCCCAAAAGTCACATTGGTTTGACCCACTTAAATCTATGGAGTTAAAATATCTCACAGGAAAAGTGGTCATGCTGTTGGCTCTGGCCTGGGCCAGGCGCGTGTCAGAATTGGCGGCTTTATCCTGTAAAAGCCCTTATCTGATTTTCCATTCGGACAGGGCAGAATTGAGGACTCGTCCTCAGTTTCTCCCTAAGGGGTTTCAGCGTCCACCTGAGCCAACCTATTGTGGTGCCTGCGGCTACTAGGGACTTGGAGGACTCCAAGTTGCTAGACGTTGTCAAGGCCGGAAAATATATGTTTCCAGGACGGCTGGAGTCAGAAAATCTGACTCGCTGTTCATCCTGTATGCACCCAACAAGCTGGGTGCTCCTGCTTCTAAGCAGACGATTGCTCGTTGGATTTGTAGTACAATTCAGCTTGCACACTCTGTGGCAGGCCTGCCACAGCCAAAATCTGTTAAAGCCCATTCCACAAGGAAAGTGGGCTCATCTTGGGCGGCTGCCCGCGGGGTCTCGGCTTTACAACTTTGCCGAGCAGCTACTTGGTCAGGGGCAAACACGTTTGCTAAATTCTACAAATTTGATACCCTGGCTGAGGAGGACCTGGAGTTCTCTCATTCGGTGCTGCAGAGTCATCCGCACTCTCCCGCCCGTTTGGGAGCTTTGGTATAATCCCCATGGTCCTTACGGAGTCCCAGCATCCACTTAGGACGTCAGAGAAAATAAGAATTTACTTACCGATAATTCTATTTCTCGTAGTCCGTAGTGGATGCTGGGCGCCCATCCCAAGTGCGGATTGTCTGCAATACTTGTATATAGTTATTGTTACAATAACATCGGGTTGTTTATTGTTGTGAGCCATCTTTCAGAGGCTCCTACGTTTTATCATACTGTTAACTGGGTTCAGATCACAAGTTGTATGGTGTGATTGGTGTGGCTGGTATGAGTCTTACCCGGGATTCAAAATCCTTCCTTATTATGTACGCTCGTCCGGGCACAGTATCCTAACTGAGGCTTGGAGGAGGGTCATAGGGGGAGGAGCCAGTGCACACCACCTGATCCTAAAGCTTTACTTTTGTGCCCTGTCTCCTGCGGAGCCGCTATTCCCCATGGTCCTTACGGAGTCCCAGCATCCACTACGGACTACGAGAAATAGAATTATCGGTAAGTAAATTCTTATTTTTTATAAGGCAAATGTATTTTCTTTTGTCTTTTTTTTTTTTAAGTGTGTAATAGTGTTTTTTTTTATTGATTCTGAAAAATTTTGATAAATTAATCAGTGTACAATGTTGCGTATATAGATAAATCAAGAAATAAAGTTCATAAAATAAACTGCAAAATACAGAAATTGAGCAGCAAGACAGTGCTAGGAGACCCCCAATAAGGCTATAGGAAGGTCATTACTAGATGTAGTGAGTACTATGAGGTTGGTGAAAAGTACTGAATGAGCAGCCGTTATGCAGTGGGAGTTTAGCTATATAACTTTTCCAGACATGAAAAGATTTGGTGACTAGATTCTTCAGCCACGAAACCTCCAGCCAATCCATCCTAAACAAATAAAATTGTTTCCCAAACTCTGGTCAATCCAATTAGCTGTGTTGATCTCACAGGTGTGAGTCATTTCGGTAGGAGCCACACTTTACGGAGGCCCGAAGTCGCACAAAAGTGCTCGCCACACCATAGAGGTCTGAGCGATTGTGTGCCACTTGGGGCTGTTTTCAGCTTGCAAAGGGTGCAAGATTGGGTTCAGTTGGCGCATAAAACACTGTGTGGCAACAGCACATTGCACCATTGCTGTTAATTGTATTGACCCCACAGGGACTCCTAAAAGTGAATGTTTATAGGTACCTGCAAAACAAACACTGTTAAGGGTACCTGAGGAGTGAGTTTTGGAAATACTGCCATTAATGAGAGGAGGCATTCCTAGCTAAATCCTTACCTCCAGTATGATTTTTTTAGCTGTTGCACTCAGAGCAAGTAGGAGTTTTTGACTCCCAGGCAACACCTGCGGGACCGGAGGCAAGATCCCTAATATAGCTAATTTGGGAGTAAAGGCTAGAAAATTAACCAAATGCTCCAGAGCAATCCTGTTTCGAAGCCAAAAGGTTCTAACTAAAGAGCATGACCACAAACAGTGATACAGATCTGTATTATCCTCACAATGAGGACATCTATGGGAAGAAGAAACCATAAAAATCCACAATGTGGGTTAATAAAATCGCTACCTATAATCTATGGCTGGGAGAGACAGCAGTTAGAGCAAATTATAAGTTGTTACATTAAGGAAACATTGCAACCACTGAGGCAGTTATATCACAAAGAGAGAGAGAGAAATAACTGTCCATAATGGGTGCCCTATTTTAAAATATACCTTTTTATTATAACCATTTAAAATACTGTTCAATGTATAGCTAGTCAGAAAAATATTAAAATATAGAAAAAAATGTGAAAAGTGAATAATAAAAATATTTTCTTCTGAAACTGTTCACTCTTATTCGTCTTCTATTCCGTCATATAAGTATTTCAATAATGTACAATCTGCCCTCTACATAAATGGGACATACTGTATGTGAAATCTTATTACAGTGAGTGTTCCAATGACCTACATCTAAATAATGTCAAGAGGTAAAATATCACATAATATATCTACATTGATGAATGTTGAAATTCGTCCTTTTATAAAAATCATGTCTCGCTCCCATCAAGGTATACGTTCACATTTATATTCCTTTATAAGTCTTAGGTGGTCTTATGTCTCCATTTATGGGTTTCTGCACAGTACAGTTGGGACACCGTATAATATACAAGTATTAAATATGTAATTGGTAAACTCATTCCCCTTTTAATAATTATCCTGCATGGTCAATTCCCAGAGGTTACTCGACCATTATACACCCCCTAATAAATCATATCTGTCATATATATATAGAGAGAGAGAGAGAGAGAGAGAGAGCAATTGGGCATTAAATACCTTGTGATAGCTAACCTGTGCAGTTGGAGTCTATTAATTATAATTGGATTCAACACATAATTTTATTGTATTGGATATATATCAGTTGGTGCTTGGAGTCCTATTTTGATACATATATTGCTTACCCAATATTTCTCCAACGTCCTAGTGGATGCTGGGAACTCCGTAAGGACCATGGGGAATAGACGGGCTCAGCAGGAGACTGGGCACTCTAAAGAAAGATTAGGTACTATCTGGTGTGCACTGGCTCCTCCCTCTATGCCCCTCCTCCAGACCTCAGTTAGAATCTGTGCCCGGCCAGAGCTGGGTGCTCCTAGTGGGCTCTCCTGAGCCTGCTAGAAAAAGAAAGTATTTGTTAGGTTTTTTATTTTCAGTGAGCTTCTGCTGGCAACAGACTCACTGCTACGTGAGAGAAGCAAACCTACTTATCTGCAGCTAGGTTGCGCTTCTTAGGCTACTGGACACCATTAGCTCCAGAGGGATCGAACACAGGTACCTAACCTCGATCGTCCGTTCCCGGAGCCGCGCCGCCGTCCCCCTCGCAGAGCCAGAAGAAAAGAAGCAGCAGAGGCATGAAGACATCGAAATCGGCGGCAGAAGACTCCTGTCTTTACATAAGGTAGCGCACAGCACCGCAGCTGTGCGCCATTGCTCCCAGCACACCTTCACACTCCGGTCACTGTAGGGTGCACGGAGCTGGGGGGGGGGGGGGGGGCGACCCGGGCAGCAATTTGAATACCTTTTGGCATAAGAGTACATATATACAGTCAGAGACTGTATGTATGTACAAACCCCCGCCATTTTTTCCACACAGAAGCGCACCAGCGCCATTTCTCTTCACAGCTCCGCTGGAAAGAAGCGCCGCAGGCTCTCCCCTGCAGTATCCAGGTGCAAAAAAGGTTAAAAGAGAGGGGGGGGGGCCACATAAATTTAGGCGCAAAATTGTGGTATACAGCGGCTACTGGGTAAACACTAGGTGGTAGTGTAATCCCTGGGTTATATAGCGCTGTGGTGTGTGCTGGCATACTCTTTGTCTCCCCAAAAGCCTTTGTGGGGTCCTGTCCTCAGTCAGAGCATTCCCTGTGTGTGTGTCGGTACGTCAGTGTCGACATGTTTGATGAGGAAGGGTACGTGGAGGCGGAGCAAGTGCATATGAATGTGGTGTCGGCGCCGACACCTGATTGGATGGATATGTGGAAGGTGTTAAATGATAATGTAAACTCCTTGCATAAAAGGTTAGACAAAGCTGAGGCCTTGGGACAGTAAGGGTTTCACCCACTGTCTGATCCCACAGTTCAGAGGCCGTCAGGGTCTCATAAGCGTCCACTATCCCAGTTAGTCGACACAGATGTCGACACGGAGTCTGACTCCAGTGTCGAGGACGATGAGGCTAAATTGCAGCCTAAAATGACTAAAGCCATCCGCTACATGATTATAGCAATGAAGGATGTATTGCACATTTCTGAGGAAATTCCTGTCCCTGACAAGAGGATTCATATGTTTGGGGAGAAAAAAAACAAGAAGTGACTTTCCCCCCTTCACATGAATTAAATGAATTATGTGAAAAAGCCTAGGAATCCCCTGAAAGGAAGGTAATAATTTCCAAGAGATTACTTATGGCGTATCCTTTCCCGCCAACAGACAGGTTACGCTGGGAATCCCCTCCCAGGGTAGACAAGGCGTTAACACGCTTGTCTAAGAAGGTGGCCCTGCCGTTTCAGGATACGGCCGTCCTGGACAGGGACATTGTTTTACTAACCCTGGGGCATATCAAAGACGCCGTCCTATATCGTCTCAAAAATTTCAGCCACCAGTGGGTTTGTTCACAGGTGGATCCTTGGGCGACATAAGTTGTGTCGCAGGGATACAAACTGGAATTCGAAGTGACGCCTCCTCAACGTTTCCTAAAATCAGCCTTGCCAGCTTCCCCCATGGAGAGGGAGGTAGTGTTGGCGGCAGTTTACAAACTATATCTCCAGCAGGTGGTGGTAAAGGTTCCCCTACTTCAACAGGGAAGGGGCTACTACTCCACCATGTTTGTGGTACCGAAACCGGACGGTTCGGTCAGACCCATTTTGAAGTCCCTGAACATTTATCGGAGGAAATTCAAGTTCAAAATGGAATCGCTCAGAGCGGTTATTGCAACCTGAAAGGGGGATTTTATGGTGTCTCTGGACATCAAGGACGCTTACTTGCATATCCCTATTTATCCTCCTCATCAGGAGTACCTCAGGTTTGTGGTACAGGACTGTCATTACCAATTCCAGACGTTGCCATTTGGACTGTCCACGGCACAGAGAATATTTACCAAGGTGATGGCAGAGATGATGGTGCTCCTTCGGAAGAAAGGAGTTACAATTATCCCATACTTGGACGATCTCCTCATAAAGGCGAGATCCAGGGAGCAGTTGCTGATCAACGTGGCACACTCTCAGGAAGTGTTGCGACAGCACGGCTGGATTCTGAATATCCCAAAGTCTCAGCTGATTCTTACGACGCGTCTGCCCTTCCTGGGCATGATTCTGGACACAGACCAGAAGAAGGTGTTTCTCCCGGAGGAGAAGGCCCAGGAGCTCATGACTCTGGTCAGAGGACTCCTACAACCGAAACAGGTATCGGTGCATCACTGCACGCGAGTACTGGGAAAAATGGTGGCGTCATACGAAGCCATTCCCTTCGGCAGGTTCCATGCGAGAATTTTTCAGTGGGATCTGCTGGACAAGTGGTCCGGATCGCATCTTCAGATGCACCGGCTGATCACCCTGTCCCCCAGGGCCAGGGTGTCTCTTCTGTGGTGGCTGCAAAGTGCTCACCTCCTCGAGGGACGCAGGTTCGGGATACAGGACTGGGTCCCGGTGACCACGGATGCAAGCCTCCGAGGATGGGGGGCAGTCACTCAGGGAAGAAACTTCCAAGGGCTGTGGTCAAGTCAGGAGGCTTGTCTGCACATCAATATCCTGGAACTAAGGGCCATATACAACGCCCTGAGTCAAGCGGAGCCTCTGCTCCGAAACCAGCTGGTGCTGGTTCAGTCAGACAACATCATTGCAGTCGCCCATGTAAACCGCCAGGGCGGCACAAGAAGCAGGGTGGCAATGGCGGAAGCCACCAGGATTCTTCGTTGGGCAGAGACTCACGTGCAAGCACTGTCAGCAGTGTTCATTCCGGGAGTGGACAATTGGGAAGCAGACTTCCTCAGCAGACACGACCTCCACCTGGGAGAGTGGGGACTTCATCAAGAAGTCTTCTCGCAGATTGTAAATCGATGGGAACTGCCACAGGTGGACATGATGGTGTCCCGTCTCAACAAAAAGCTAAAAAGGTATTGCGCCAGGTCAAGGGACCCTCAGGCAATAGCTGTGGACGCTCTGGTAACACCGTGGGTGTTCCAGTCGGTCTATGTGTTTCCTCCTCTGCCTCTCATACCCAAGGTGTTGAGAATCGTAAGAAAAAGAGGAGTGAGAACGATACTCATTGTTCCGGATCGGCCAAGAAGAACTTGGTACCTCGGAACTGCAAGAAATGCTCACAGAGGACCCATGGCCTCTGCCTCTCAGACAGGACCTGTTGCAACAGGGGCCCTGTCTGTTCCAAGACTTACCGCGGCTGCGTTTGACGGCATGGCGGTTGAACGCCGGATCCTAGCAGAAAAGGGCATTCCGGATGAAGTTATTCCTACGCTGATAAAGGCTAGGAAGGACGTGACAGCAAAGCATTATCACCGGATATGGCTAAAATATGTTGCTTGGTGTGAGGCCAGGAAGGCCCCTACAGAGGAATTCCAGCTTGGGCGATTCCTACACTTCCTACAGTCAGGTGTGACTATGGGCCTAAAATTAGGGTCCATAAAGGTCCAGATTTTGGCCCTATCCATTTTCTTTCAAAAAGAACTGGCTTCACTGCCTGAAGTTCAGACATTTGTTAAAGGAGTGCTGCATATTCAGCCCCCTTTTGTGCCACCAGTGGCACCTTGGGATCTCAATGTAGTATTGGATTTCCTGAAATCCCACTGGTTTGAGACACTTAAGACAGTGGAGCTCAAGTATCTTGGTGCCTGCGGCTACTCATGATTTGGAGGACTCCAAGTTACTGGACGTAGTCCGGGCTTTGAAGATTTATGTTTCTAGAACGGCTGGAGTCAGGAAGACTGACTCGCTGTTTATACTGTATGCACCCAACAAGCTGGGTGCACCTGCTGCAAAGCAAACTATTGCTCGCTGGATCTGTAACACGGTTCAGCAGGCTCATTCTGCGGCAGGATTGCCGCATCCAAAATCAGTAAAAGCCCATTCCACAAGGAAGGTGGGCTCTTCTTGGGCGGCTGCCCGAGGGGTCTCGGCATTACAACTTTGCCGAGCTGCTACTTGGTCGGGTTCAAACACTTTTGCTAAATTCTACAAGTTTGATACCCTGGCTGAGGAGGACCTTGTGTTTGCCCATTCGGTGCTGCAGAGTCATCCGCACTTTCCCGCCCGTTTGGGAGCTTTGGTATAATCCCCATGGTCCTTACGGAGTTCCCAGCATCCACTAGGATGTTAGAGAAAATAAGAATTTACTCACCGGTAATTCTATTTCTCGTAGTCCGTAGTGGATGCTGGGCGCCCGTCCCAAGTGCGGACTTTCTGCAATACGTGTATATAGTTATTGCTTAATAAAGGGTTATTGTTATGAGGCATCCGTTGAGTGATGCTCAGTTTTGTTCATACTGTAAACTGGGTATGCTTATCACAAGTTGTACGGTGTGATTGGTGTGGCTGGTATGAGTCTTACCCTGGATTCCAAAAATCCTTCCCTTGTAATGTCAGCTCTTCCGGGCACAGTTTCCTTAACTGAGGTCTGGAGGAGGGGCATAGAGGGAGGAGCCAGTGCACACCAGATAATACTTAATCTTTCTTTAGAGTGCCCAGTCTCCTGCGGAGCCCGTCTATTCCCCATGGTCCTTACGGAGTTCCCAGCATCCACTACGGACTATGAGAAATAGAATTACCGGTGAGTAAATTCTTATTTTTTTTATTAACTTGAATCCTTGTTTGTTACTTAATGTGTCTAGATAGTTCCCAGTACAGTAGCTAGCTTTCTGCCAAAGGAAACAAAACATTAAAGAATACTCACTGATAATTCTCACCAGCATAGACAGGAAGTTTTTTCAGGGACCGCTCCCCTCGCCATATATTCTGGCTCATCCGTATTACACATGTCTTTTTGAGTGTCTCATTACAATGGTAACTGAAAAAAACAACACTCAAGGAAGGGATTATATTGGCTGCCATGGAGTCTCTCAAAGAAAAATAATTATCGATGAGTATAATCTGATGTTTTCTTTGTTTCTCCATGGCAGCCATAAATTAGGAAATACCAAGACTTTATATATTATATGGGTGGGGCAATAACAAACACATACTTGCTGCATAATTATTTTTATTTGCTTCTTGCAGAACTTTACTCCAAAATGAGAATCTGACACATACAAAGCATACTGAATTGTAAACCTGTGAACTCTTCTGTGTCAGCCCTTCACCTTTTAGATTGTAAGATCGCAGGAGCAAGGCCTTCTTTCCTCAGGTGCCTTTTCTTACTTACACTTATACTACATACGCCCTTTGATGGCACCTAATCCCTGGTTTTCCATACCTGTCCTATATTGTCTTGAACTGTAAGTGCTGTTTTCTTGTTTGCTCATTTGATTTTCTCTAACGTCCTTAAGGATGCTGGGACTCCGTAAGGACCATGGGGAATAGACGGGCTCCGCAGGAGATAGGGCACTTTAAGAAAGCTTTGGATTCTGGGTGTGCACTGGCTCCTCCCTCTATGCCCCTCCTCCAGACCTCAGTTTTACACTGTGCCCAGAGCAAGATGGGTGCACTGCATAGAGCTCTCCAGAGTTCTCTGCCTGAAAGCATTTTTGTTTGGATTTTTCTTTCTACTTTTTACTACTTTTTCACAGGGAGCACTGCTGGCAACAGGCTCCCTGCATCGAGGGACTGAGGAGAGAGGAGCAGACCTTCTTGTCAAAGATAGGCTCTGCTTCCTCGGCTACTGGACACCATTAGCTCCAGAGGGGGTGAACGCAGGTTCTTACTGGGTGTCCACCCACGGAGCCGCACCGCCGTTCTCCTCACAGAGCCAGAAGTACAGAAGTCAGAAGACGTCTCAGGCGGCAGAAGCCATCAGCTTCACTGAGGTAACGCACAGCACTGCAGCTGTGCGTCATTGCTTCCATACACCTCACACACTCCGGTCACTG
The DNA here is from genome assembly GCF_028390025.1 of Pseudophryne corroboree. NCBI lineage: Eukaryota > Metazoa > Chordata > Amphibia > Anura > Myobatrachidae > Pseudophryne > Pseudophryne corroboree. The sequence goes on along the minus strand of NC_086449.1, from coordinate 68,067,012 downwards.
TAAGGGTGCAGGGCGCAGGAGGGGGTGCCCTGGGCAGCAATATAAACCTCTGCATGGCAAAAAGTCTATATACATGTACAGGTGGGCTCTGTACATGTATATAAAAGAGCCCCCGCCATATTTTACTACGTTTGAGCGGGACAGAAGCCCGCCGCCGAGGGGGCGGTGCTTCTCCCTCAGCACTCACCAGCGCCATTTTCTCTCCACAGCACTGCTGAGAGGAAGCTCCCCGGACTCTCCCCTGCTTACACACGGTGAAAGGGTGCTTAACAGAGAGGGGGGGGGCACATCATTGGCGGTTTACATATTACACAGCGCTGCTGGGGAAAAACATTTTGTGTTGGTCTCCAGGGTTATTGCGCTGGGGTGTGTGCTGGCATACTCTCTGTCTCTCCAAAGGGCCTTGACAGGGATACTGTCTTCAGAAAAGGGGTTCCCTGTGTGTGTGAAGTGTCTGTACGCGTGTGTCGACATGTTTGACGAGGAAGGCTCGCTTACTATGGAGGGGGAGTGTTTGAATGTCAGAACGCCGACACCGGAATGGGTGGATATGCTGAATGTCTTGAATGCAAATGTCAATCTATTGCATAAAAGGTTAGACAAGGCAGAAGCTAGGGATCAGTCAGGTACCCAGTCCATGCTTGTCCCTGTGGCGCCAGGCCCGTCGGGGTCTCAGAAGCGCACCATATCCCAGATCGATGACACAGATTCTGACACTAGTGTCGACCTATGAAGATGCAAAATTACAGCCGAAGGTGGCAAAAGATATTCGGTACATGATTATGGCCATTAAAGAGGTTTTGCATATTACTGAGGAACCCCCTGTCCCTGACACGTGGGTACACATGTATAAAGAGAAAAGGCCTGAAGTCACTTTTCCATCACCATTTGAATTAAGTGAATTGTGCGAAAATGCTTGGGACTCTCCAGATAGGAGACCACAAGTTCCCAAAAGGATTCTTATGGCGTATCCTTTTCCACAAACTGATAGGATACGCTGGGAATCTTCACCAAAAGTGGACAAGGTGCTGACACGCTTGTCCAAAAAGGTGGCACTGCCTTCTCGGGATACAGCTTCCCTCAAGGAACCGGCTGATCGCAGGCAGGAAATTACCTTGAAGCACATTTACACTCACTCCGGTACTATTGCTAGACCGGCTATGGCGTTGGCCTGGGTTTGTAGTGCGGTTGTGGCATGGGCAGATTCTTTATCTACGGAAATTGACACCTTAGATAGGGATGCCATTCAAATGACCATAGAGCATATCAGAGATGCTGCCTTGTATATGAGAGATGCTCAGAGAGACATTTGTTTATTAAGCTCCAGAATAAATGCTATGTCTATTTCTGCTAGGCGACTCCTGTGGACCTGGCAGTGGACGGGAGATGCCGATTCTAAGCGGCACATGGAGTCCTTGCCGTACAAGGGGGAGGAGTTGTTTGGAGACGGCCTCTCGGACCTTGTCTCTACGGCTACGGCTGGTAAGTCGAATTTCTTACCTTATGTCCCCCCGCAGCATACTAAGAAGGCACCTCATTATCAAATGCAGTCCTTTCGTTCCAATAAAAACAAGAAGGTGCGGGGATCGTCCTTTGTTACCAGAGGAAAAGGCAGGGGAAAGAAGCTGCACACAGCTAGTTCCCAAGAGCAGAAGTCCTCCCCTGCATCTGCAAAGTCCACCGCATGACGCTGGGGCTTCCCGGGGGGAGGCAGATCTGGTGGGGGCTCGTCTTCGGAATTTCAGCCACGTCTGGGTTCAATCGCAGGTGGATCCCTGGGCAGTAGAGATTGTTACTCAGGGATACAGGCTGGAATTCGAAGACTTGCCTCCTCGCCGGTTTTTCAAATCGGCTCTGCCGACTTCCCCGTCAGAGAGGGAGTCAGTGTTGACAGCAATCCAAAAATTGTATGTTCAACAGGTGATTGTCACAGTTCCTCATCTCCAGCAGGGAGAGGGATATTATTCAACCCTGTTTGTGGTCCCGAAACCGGACGGTTCGGTCAGGCCCATTTTAAACCTGAAATCTCTGAACTTGTACTTGGAAAGGTTCAAGTTCAAAATGGAATCACTCCGGGCGGTCATCGCCAGCCTGGAGGGGGGGGGGGGGGATTGGATGGTGTCCCTGGACATAAAGGATGCATACCTTCATGTTCCAATATTCCCCCCCATCAGGCGTTCCTGAGATTTGCAGTGCAGGACTGTCACTACCAATTTCAGACGTTGCCGTTTGGGCTTTCCACGGCCCCGAGGGTTTTCACCAAGGTAATGGCGGAAATGATGGTGCTCCTGCGCAGGCAGGGGGTCACAATTATCCCATACTTGGACGATCTCCTAATAAAGGCGAGATCTCGGGAGAAGTTGCTGGACAGCCTGTCTCTGTCCATGAAGACGTTGCAGCTACACGGCTGGATTCTCAATATACCGAAGTCCCAGCTAGTTCCTACAACGCGTCTGACCTTTCTGGGCCTGATCCTAGACACAGACCAGAAAAAGGTTTTTCTTCCGATCGTAAAGGTTCAGGAACTCATGACCATGGTCAGGAACCTATTGAAACCAAAGAAGGTTTCAGTGCATCAGTGCACGCGGGTCCTGGGGAAGATGGTGGCTTCATACGAGGCCATCCCCTTAGGCAGATTCCATGCGAGGACTTTTCAATGGGACCTCTTGGACAAGTGGTCCGGGTCCCATTTACAAATGCATCAAAGGATCACCCTGTCTCCCAGGACCAGGGTATCTCTCCTGTGGTGGCTGAACAGTGCTCACCTTCTAGAGGGTCGCAGGTTCGGCATTCCGGACTGGGTCCTGGTGACCACGGACGCAAACCTCCGAGGCTGGGGAGCAGTGGCACTGGGAAGAAATTTCCAAGGTCTCTGGTCAAGCCTGGAGACTTGTCTCCACATCAACATCCTGGAGTTGAGGGCCATATAAAACGCCCTGCGTCAAGCGGAGAACTTACTTCGGAGAAGACCGGTTCTGATTCAGTCAGACAATGTCACGGCAGTGGCTCATATAAACCGCCAAGGCGGAACAAGGAGCAGAGTGGCCATGGCAGAAGCGACCAGGATTCTACGCTGGGCGGAAGGCCATGTAAGCGTGCTGTCAGCAGTGTTCATCCTGGGGGTGGACAACGGGGAGGCGGACTTCCTCAGCAGGCACGACCTGCATCCCGGGGAGTGGGGACTTCATCAAGAACTCTTTGCACAGATCGCGGATCGGTGGGGCTTGCCTCAAATAGACATGATGGCGTCCCGTCTCAACAAAAAGCTAAAGCGGTATTGCGCCAGGTCAAGGGACCCTCAGGCGGTAGCGGTAGACGCTCTGGTGACACCTTGGGTTTCCTCCTCTCATACCCAAGGTGTTGAGAATTGTAAGAATAAGCAGGGTCAGAACAATCCTCATTGTTCCAGATTGGCCACGGAGGACTTGGTATCCGGAACTGCAAGAGTTGCTCACAGAAGATCCGTGGCCTCTTCCTCTAAGGCAGGACCTGCTGCAGCAGGGGTCCTGTCTGTTCCAAGACTTACCGCGGCTGCGTTTGACGGCATGGCGGTTGAACGCTGGATCCTAGCGGAAAAAGGAATTCCGGAGGAAGTCATTCCTACCCTGATCAAGGCTAGGAAAGACGTGACGTTGAAACATTGTCACCGAATATGGCGGAAATATGTTTCTTGGTGTGAGGCCAGAGCTGCTCCTATGGAGGAGTTCCATTTGGGCCGTCTACTTCACTTCCTTCAAACAGGAGTGACCTACTGAGTACTGGGATTCTATCCATGACAGGCAGTGCTATAAGTACTGGTTATTTCTGTAGGAACTCTGTATGCGTCTCTCTTTCACCATATGTGTTATATTTAGTAAACTGTTATTCAAAGCTGACAATACTTAGTGTGTAACCCCTGCTGGATATTAAAGGTGCGTAGTACTACACACAAAATCATACTTGTTTTGCTTGTATTTCTATTGCTCTATTAAACCCAGCACTCAAGGTATTTAGAATCAGTGACTTTGAAAAAAGTGCTAAATATACCCCTACAAGTCTCGTCTATTCTGTCTTATACCTTTTATATTCTGCACATTTATTGGTAAGCTGCTCAATCAGATTGTGATGTCACTCAGGTGCTAAAAGGGAGGGGTAATTCTGTGTAAGAGAAAATAAGAATTTACTCACCGGTAATTCTATTTCTCGTAGTCCGTAGTGGATGCTGGGTACTCCGTAAGGACCATGGGGAATAGACGGACTCCGCAGGAGACTGGGCACTCTTAAAAGAAAGATTAGGTACTATATCTGGTGTGCACTGGCTCCTCCCTCTATGCCCCTCCTCCAGACCCCAGTTAGGGAAACTGTGCCCGGAAGAGCTGACATTACCAGGAAAGGATTTGGAATCCAGGGTAAGACTCATACCAGCCACACCAATCACACCGTACAACTCGTGATAAATATACCCAGTTAACAGTATGAACAACAAATGAGCCTCATTTAACAGATGGCTCATAACAATAACCCTTTAGTTAAGCAATAACTATATACATGTATTGCAGAGAGTCCACACTTGGGACGGGCTCCCAGCATCCACTTTTACTGATTTAGGATGCGGCAGTCCAGCCGCAGAATGTGCAAGCTGAATCGTGCTACAGATCCAGCGAGCAATGGTCTGCTTTGAAGCAGGAGCACCCAGCTTGTTGGGTGCATGCAGGATAAATAGCGAGTCAGATTTTCTGACTCTAGCCGTCCTGGAAACATAGATTTTCAGGGCCCGGACTACGTCCAGCAACTTGGAATCCTCCAAGTCCCGAGTAGCCGCAGGCACCACAATAGGTTGGTTCAAATGAAACGCCGATACCACCTTTGGGAGAAATTGGGGACGAGACCTCAATTCTGCCCTGTCCATATGGAAAATCAGATATGGGCTTTTACATGACAAAGCCGCCAACTCTGACACACGTCTAGCTGAGGCCAAGGCCAACAGCATGACTACCTTCCACGTGAGATACTTCAACTCCACGGTCTTAAGTGGCTCAAACCAATGTGATTTCAGGAAATCCAACACAACGTTGAGATCCCAAGGTGCCACTGGAGGCACAAAAGGGGGCTGAATATGCAGCACTCCCTTAACAAACGTCTGAACTTCAGGCAGTGAAGCCAGTTCTTTTTGAAAGAAAATAGACAGGGCCGAAATCTGGACTTTTATGGATCCCAATTTTAGGCCCATAGTCACTCCTGACTGTAGGAAGTGCAGAAATCGACCCAGCTGGAATTCCTCTGTTGGGGCCTTCCTGGCCTCACACCAAGCAACATATTTTCGCCATATGCGGTGATAATGTTTTGCTGTCACATCCTTCCTAGCTTTTATCAGCGTAGGAATCACTTCATCTGGAATGCCCTTTTCCGTTAGGATCCGGCGTTCAACCGCCATGCCGTCAAACGCAGCCGCGGTAAGTCTTGGAACAGACAGGGCCCCTGCTGTAGCAGGTCCTGTCGGAGCGGCAGAGGCCATGGGTCCTCTGAGATCATTTCTTGTAGTTCTGGGTACCAAGTTCTTCTTGGCCAATCAGGAACGATGAGTATAGTTCTTACTCCTCTCCGTCTTATTATCCTCAGCACCTTGGGTATGAGAGGAAGAGGAGGGAACACATACACCGACTGGTACACCCACTGTGTAACTAGGGCGTCCACAGCTATCGCCTGAGGGTCCCTTGACCTGGCGCAATATCTTTATAGCTTTTTGTTGAGTTGGGACGCCGTCATGTCCACCTGTGGTCGTCTCCAACGATTTACAACCATCTTGAAGACTTCTGGATGAAGTCCCCACTCTCCCGGGTGGAGGTCGTGCCTGCTGAGGAAGTCTGCTTCCCAGTTGTCCACTCCCGGTATGAACACTGCTGACAGTGCTAGTACGTGATTCTCCGCCCATCGAAAAATCCTTGTGGCTTCTGCCATAGCCATCCTGCTTCTTGTGCCGCCCTGGCGGTTTACATGGGCGACCGCCGTGATGTTGTCTGACTGAATCAGCACCGATTGGTTTTGAAGCAGGGGTTCTGCTTGACTCAGGGCGTTGTAAATGGCCCTTAGTTCCAGAATGTTTATGTGTAGGGAAGTCTCCTGACTTGACCACTGTTCTTGGAAGTTTCTTCCCTGAGTGACTGCCCCCCATCCTCGGAGGCTTGCATCCGTGGTCACCAGGACCCAGTCCTGTATGCCGAATCTTCGGCCCTCGAGAAGATGAGCACTCTGCAGCCACCACAGTAGAGACACCCTCGCCCTCGGGGACAGGGTGAGCAACCGATGCATCTGAAGATGCGATCCGGACCATTTGTCCAACAGATCCCACTGAAAAATCCTTGCATGGAACCTGCCGAAGGGAATTGCTTCGTAAGAAGCCACCATCTTTCCCAGGACTCGTGTGCAGTGATGCACCGACACCTGTTTTGGTTTCAGGAGATCCCTGACCAGAGATGACAATTCCTGGGCCTTCTCCACAGGGAGAAACACCTTCTTCTATTCTGTATCCAGAATCATGCCCAAGAACAGCAGACGCGTCGCAGGAATCAGCTGCGACTTTGGGATATTCAGAATCCAGCCGTGTTGTTGCAGCACTACCCGAGATAGTGCTACGCTGGCCAACAACTGTTCCGTGGACCTCGCCTTTATAAGGAGATCGTCCAAGTACGGGATAATTATAACTCCCTTCTTTCGAAGGAGTATCATCATTTCGGCCATTACCTTGGTAAATACCCTCGGTGCCGTTGACAGACCAAACGGCAACGTCTGGAATTGGTAATGACAATCCTGTACCACAAACCTGAGGTACTCCTGGTGAGGTGGGTAAATGGGGACATGCAGGTAGGCATCCTTAATGTCCAGTGATACCATAAAATCCCCCTCTTCCAGGCTTGCGATAACCGCCCTGAGCGATTCCATTTTGAAATTGAACTTCCTCAGATAAGTGTTCAAGGATTTTAAATTTAGAATGGGTCTTACCGTCTGGTTTCGGTACCACAAACATTGTGGAATAGTAACCCCGTCCCTGCTGAAGGAGGGGAACCTTGGTTTTCACCTGCTGAAGGTAAAGCTTGTGAATACCCGCCAGTACTACCTCCCGTTCCCTGGGAGCAGTTGGCAAGGCTGATTTGAGGTAACGGCGAGGGGGAGTCGCCTCGAACTCCAACATGTATCCCTGAGATACAACTTGTAAGGTCCAGGGATCCACCTGTGAGCGAACCCACTGGTCGCTGAAGTTCCGGAGACGCGCCCCCACCGCACCTGGCTCCACCTGTGGAGCCCCAGCGTCATGCGGTGGACTTAGTGGAAGTACGGGAGGACTTTTGTTCCTGGGAACTGGCTGTCTGATGCAGCTTCTTTCCTCTACCCCTGCCTCTGGGCAGAAAGGATGCGCCTCTGACACTCTTGCCTTTCTGAGGCCGAAAGGACTGTACTTGATAATACGGTGCTTTCTTAGGCTGTGAGGGAACCTGAGGTAAAAAAGTCGATTTTCCAGCTGTTGCTGTGGGTACCAGGTCCGAGAGACCGTCCCCAAACAATTCCTCACCCTTATAAGGCAAAACCTCCATGTGCCTTTTAGAATCAGCATCACCTGTCCACTGCCGAGTCCATAATACTCTCCTGGCAGAAATGGACATTGCATTAATTCCCGATGTCAGCCGGCAAATATCCCTCTGTGCATTTCTCATATATAAGACTACGTCCTTTATATGCTCTATGGTTAGCAAAATAGTATCCCTGTCAAGTGTATCAATGTTGTCTGACAGGGTATCGGACCAAGCTGCTGCAGCACTACACATCCATGCTGAAGCAATTGCAGGTCTCAGAATAGTACCTAAGTGTGTATATACAGACTTCAGGATAGCTTCCTGCTTTCTATCCGCAGGTTCTTTTAGGGCGGCCGTATCCTGAGACGGCAGTGCCACCTTTTTTGATAAGCGTGTGAGCGCTTTGTCCACCCTAGGGGACGTTTCCCAACGTACCCTATCCGTTGGCGGGAAAGGGTACGCCAGCAGTAACCTCTTAGAAATTACCAATTTCTTATCAGGGGAACACCACGCTTCTTCACACAATTCATTTAACTCATCAGATGGGGGGAAAAGTCACTGGCTGCTTTTTCTCCCCAAACATAATCCCCTTTTTTATGGTAACCGGGTTAATGTCAGAAATGTTCAATACATTTTTCATTGCCGTAATCATGCATCGGATGGCCCTTGTGGACTGTACATTTGTCTCATCCTCGTCTACACTGGAGTCAGACTCCGTGTCGACATCTGTGTCTGCCATCTGAGGTAGCGGGCGTTTTTGAGCCCCTGATGGCCTCTGAGACGCCTGGGCAGGCGCGGGCTGAGATGCCGGCTGTCCCAAGGCTGTTACGTCATCCAACCTTTTATGTAAGGAGTTGACACTGTTGGTTAATACCTTCCACATATCCATCCACTCCGGGGGCAACATCACACTTATCGGCTCCTGCTCCGCCTCCACGTAACCCTCCTCATCAAACATGTCGACACAGCTGTACCGACACACCACACACACACAGGGAATGCTCTGACTGAGGACAGGACCCCACAAAGTCCTTTGGGGAGACAGAAAGAGAGTATACCAGCACACACCACAGCGCTATATAATACAGGGATGTACACTATACTGAGTGATCTTTCCCCTATAGCTGCTTATTAATACAGTTTTGCGCCTAAATTTATGTGCCCCCCCCCCCTCTCTTTTTTACCCTTGAAGTCTGGAAACTGCAGGGGAGAATCTGGGGAGCGTCCTTCCAGCGGAGCTGTGAAGAGAAAATGGCGCTGGTGTGCTGAGGAAGATAGCCCCGCCCCTTCAGCTGCGGGCTTCTCCTGCGTTTTTAAATACATATTTGGCAGGGGTTATTGCACATATACAGTTTATTAGACTGTATTATGTGCTTTTTTGCCAATAAGGTAATCTAATTGCTGCCCAGGGCGCCCTCTACCCCCAGCACCTTGCACCCATCAGTGACCGGAGTGTGTGGTGTGCTAAGGGAGCAATGGCGCACAACTGCAGTGCTGTGCGCTACCTTAATGAAGACAGAAGTCTTCAGCCGCCGGTTTTCAACTTTCTCTTCAGTCTTCTGGCTCTGCAAGGGGGACGGTGGCTCCGGGAACGGATGATCGAGGTCGGGCCCTGTGTTTGATCCCTCTGGAGCTAATGGTGTCCAGTAGCCTTAAAAGCCCAAGCTAGCTGCAAGCAGGTAGGTTCGCTTCTCTCCCCTCAGTCCCACGTAGCAGTCTGTTGCCAGCAGATCTCGCTGAAAATAACAAACCTAACAATTACTTTCTTTTCTAGGAAGCTCAGGAGAGCCCCTAGAGTGCATCCAGCTCTGGCCGGGCACAGATTCTAACTGGGGTCTGGAGGAGGGGCATAGAGGGAGGAGCCAGTGCACACCAGATATAGTACCTAATCTTTCTTTTAAGAGTGCCCAGTCTCCTGCTGAGCCCGTCTATTCCCCATGGTCCTTACGGAGTACCCAGCATCCACTAGGACGTCAGAGAAAAACATTTTGCTATCCCTAATGCACACCGAGTGAGAAATAGCACTACAAAATAATCAGATAATACAGAGATCTTAGTTGCGTATATCTGCAGATACAGGGTGAAGCCCCCAGGCCGAACGGCAAGGCGACTCTGTCACTGGAGGTCCCTAATACTAGGTGTGGGCAGCACACAGGTGAAAATTAGTAAGGGTTAATAAGAAGCACATAAGTGCTATGTAAGTGAGGTGTGATTTAAAATAATACAAAAATATATACATATATGTGATAGGGAAAAACATGTTAATAAAGTGTTAGGGTGTGCCAACCTGAAGCAGCCCAGCCATACCGACACAGGGAAAATCGCACCCCAAACCCACCCCATAAATAATTACAAATATGGCTTGGTCTAATAGCCCAGTGTAAGGCCACATGATAATGGCTCCTACAGCATCTGAGAGCCAGCTTACCTGGAGACACCCCTAGCTTCTCCATGGCACTCTGGAGTCAGCAATCCCTCCTAATGCTGACCCATCCATGCCTCTCTAAATACAATGCACATTTCTTGGCAAGCTGCTCAGTCAGAATTTTATGTCACTCAGGTGCTAAAAGAGAGGGGCCATTCTGGGTAAGTGAAAAACATTTTGCTATCCCTAATGCACACCTTTTATATTCTATTATGCGTACTCATTAGTAAAATGGTTCAAGTTAATGCTGTTTGCCTGTATCCTTTAGCACAGGGGTGGGGAACCTCCAGCCCGCGGGCCGTATACGGCCCGCGAAGCCGTTTGGTCCGGCCCACCAGCTTGTGTCAGTGAGACACGCTGCCGCTCAGTCTGGCGGCAGCGTGTCTCAGCTGTCAGAACAGGGAGACGGAGGAGAGCGCGGCTGTCGGGTGGGAGCGGTGGCGTGTAGTACTTCAAACCAGCCGCCGGCCGTGAGCCAATCAGAGCTCGCGGACCGGCAGCCAATCAGGAGCCGCGGCTGCCGGTCCGCGAGCTCTGATTGGCTCTCGAACCGGCGGCTGATTTGAAGTACTACACGCCGCCGCTTTCACCCGACAGCCACGCTCTCCTCCGTCCACGGTAAGCAGCACGGAGGGGAGAGGGGAGGGGGGAGGGCATTTGTATACCTGGCACTGTGGGGGCATTTGTATACCTGGCACTGTGGGGGCATCTGTATACCTGGCACTGTGGGGGCATCTGTATACCTGGCACTGTGGGGACATCTGTATACCTGGCACTGTGGGGGCATCTGTATACCTGGCACTGTGGGGGCATCTGTATACCTGGCACTGTGGGGACATCTGTATACCTGGCACTGTGGGGGCATCTGTATACCTGGCACTGTGGGGGCATCTGTATACCTGGCACTGTGAGGGGCATTTGTATACCTGGCACTGTGGGGGCATCTGTATACCTGGCACTGTGGGGGCATCTGTATACCTGTCACTGTGAGGGGCATTTGTATACCTGGCACTGTGGGGGCATCTCTATACCTGTCACTGTGAGGGGCATTTGTATACTTGGCTCTGTGGGGGCATCTGTATACCTGGCACTGTGAGGGGCATTTGTATACCTGGCACTGTGGGGACATCTGTATACCTGGCACTGTGGGGGGCATTTGTATACCTGGCACTGTGGGGGCATCTGTATACCTGTCACTGTGAGGGGCATTTGTATACTTGGCACTGTGGGGGCATCTGTATACCTGGCACTGTGGGAGCATCTGTATACCTGGCACTGTGAGGGGCATTTGTATACTTGGCACTGTGGGGGCATCTGTATACCTGGCACTGTGGGGGAATTTGTATACCTGGCACTGTGGGGGCATCTGTATACCTGGCACTGTGGGGGCATCTGTATACCTGGCACTGTGGGGGCATCTGTATACCTGGCACTGTGGGGACATCTGTATACCTGGCACTGTGGGGGGCATTTGTATACCTGGCTTTGTATACCTGGCACTGTGGGGGCAATTGTGGATCTGGCACCGCACTATTGGGGGCATATGTGTATCACGTCCCATTCTAACTGGCCACACCCATTTTTCTGGCACGTGCGCGCCTCCGGCGCGCACACACAGTACCTCTAAGGGGCAGACCTACTGGGGGGCAGGGTAATTTTTTAAGTTGAAAATTTTTGTATGGCCCCCGAAGGATTTTATAAATATCCAAATGGCCCTCGGTAGAAAAAAGGTTCCCCACCCCTGCTTTAGCAGCTAATCAAATAGAAGGCTGATAGCTGATATCAGGTTTCCATGGGTTACAGTACATTGTTGATTTTAAATTCATGTGTTAAGCCCATCGGATGGCAAATTGTATGCCAAGCCTATTAATAAAAGTATCTTCATCATTATTTTATTTGCTAGCACATTAAAAGTATTCATATTTTGAACATTTTTCTTCAGTTTAGAAGATAGAACCAGGGGAGTAATTAGAGAGTTAGATAATACTGACAGTCTAACAGTAAATAAAAAAAACATAAAAGATCACTTATCATTGATATATTTATTCTGAAGAATCTCAAACAAAGAATTAGTGTACAGTGTTATAGCATACTTGCCTACCTGACCCTCTCCATGAGGGGGAAAATGCTCTGTTCCTGGACTTTCCTGGTAATGTATGATTGCCATCACTTGTGGTGAAACACCTTTCTTATCAATTAACTAGCTCACCACAGGTGATGGCAATCATACATTACCAGGAAAGTCCAGGAACAGAGCATTTTCTCCCTCGTGGAGAGGGTCAGGTAGGCAAGTGTGTGTTATGTGGATAAATAGATAATTCAAGAAATAAAATTCAAAACCTAAATTGAGCAGGAGAACAGCGCCATGCAGACTAGGAGACCCCCAATAAGGCTATAGGAGGGTCATTACTAGACGTAGAGAGTACCACAAGGTGGGTGAAAATGGATGAGCAGTCATTGGGTGAGATTCAAATGATATATCACGCCCAATTTCCTTTCTAAAATGATCTCTGTTATCGTGCATATTGCGCCCATAGTAATCAGGTTTACCGTGTAAAGAGTTGGGTGCCTCGCTACTCCGGGGTTAGCGAGCTGAAATAATGATACCACGCCCCTGAGGGCAGAAACGGTACGAGTGTGGAAAGGGGTGCAAAGAATTGAATCTCCCCCATTATGTCTGCAATGGGGGTATAGCTATATGACTTTTCCAAACATGAAAAGATTTGGTGACTAGATTCTTTAGCAAAATAAACCACCAGACAATCTATCTTAAATAAATTATGTTTCCTCAGAGCAAAGTTTCCCAAACTCAGTCCTAAGGGACCCCTAACTCAGACCCTCCAACATGACCCGCCCCACTAGGTACAAAATGCTCTGTTTCTGGACTTCCCTCTTAATTTATGATTTCCATCACCTGTGTTGAACTAGTTATATGATAAGAAAGCTGTTTCTTCACAGGTGATGGCAATAATAAATTAAGAGGGAAGTCCAGAAACAGAGCATTTTGTACCTAGTGGGGCGGGTCATGTTGGAGGGTCTGCTAACTGTGAATGCTTTGCAGGTCTCCTAGTAGGTACACAGGTGTATTCATTACTGGCTTGCACATTTTGAAAGATCCACAGGTGGAGCTAATTATTTCAATTGGAGACCTGGAAAACTTGTACTGTTAAGGGGGTACTCACGGAGCAATAATCTAAGCAATCTGACTAGATTGCTTAGATTTGAAGCATGATCTGTCCGTGTGTAACCCCCACAACGATAGCGATGCGCGTCCCCACTCGTCGCTATTGCCGGCGCTAGATTTGCCAGCAGGCTCATCCTAGCAGGTCGCTCATTTCACCCGCCCCCCTCATGCTCAGCACACGCTGTGCTGAGCGGGGGGGGGAGATGTGTGCTGAACGGTTCTGTCAGCACACATCTCTCCCCACATCTGCCCTGAGGACTGAGTTAGAGGAACACTGCCTTAGAGAGAGAGGAGGCATTCCTGGCTGAATCCATACCTGCAGTATGGTCTTTCCTACTTACTCTGTGTGCAGCAGCTAGAATTTTTGTTTCCGAGGCAACACCTGCGGGCAAGATCCCCAATATGGCCCATTCAGGAGTAAAGGGTAGAAACCTAAGTAAATGCTCCAGCGTAAACCTGCAAATCCGAAGCCAAAAGGCTCTAACTGGAGGGCAAGTCCGCAAACAGAGATCTCGATCTGCATTATCCTACTCACAATGAGGAAATCAAGGAAATCCTGTGGGAAGAAGAAGAAACCATCGACAAACCATGATGCACTCTTTATAATTGTTTGCAAGGAGAAGGCAAGAGGAGTCAGCACGGGCTCTGAGTAAATTGTCCGTTACATTTAGGAAACATTGCAACCACTGAGGCAGTTACATGAGAAAGAAGTGTCTATAACAGGGGTGGGCAATTATTTCAGCTGAGGGGCCACTTGACACTTTCCTGTCAGTATTCGAGGGCCGCACACAAAATAGCAGCTCCCCCACGTGCCAAAAATATAAAGACGTGGCTTCATGGGGAAGGGGTGTGGCCAAAAAATAATACAGATTCATATTAGGCTGCACAATAGTCTCCATTATTCAAATTACGCCACACAGTAGCGCCACTTACACACATTGCTCCAGGTAGAGCCCCGTCACACATTACGCCAGGTAGAGCGCTCTTTTACACATTACAGCAGGCAGAGCCCCCTTTTACACATTACGGAAGGTAGAGCCTCCTTTTACACATTACGGCAGGTAGAGCCTCCTTTTACACATTACGGCAGGTAGAGCCTCCTTTTACACATTACGGCAGGTAGAGTCCCCTATTACACATTACGGAAGGTAGAGCCCCCTTTTACACATTACGGAAGGTAGAGCCCCCTTTTACACATTACGGCAGGTAGAGTCCCCTTTTACACATTACGGAAGGTAGAGCCCCCTTTTACACATTACGGCAGGTAGAGCCCCCTTTTACACATTACGGAAGGTAGAGCCTCCTTTTGCACATTACGGCAGGTAGAGTACCCTTTTACACATTAACATTTTATTTGGGATAATCATTGACCAGCAAGCAAATTATCCAGTGTCTTATGGCCCCTGGGGAAAGGTGTGACACAGTGACAGAACATGGGGTGGGACACGGTGATGGAACACGGGGATGGGGGTGACGCCGTGACAGAACACGGGGGGGGTGACACGGTGACAGAACACGGGGGTTGGATGCAGTGACGGAACACGGGGGGGTTGACTGACAGAACACAGGGGTGGGACGGTGACAGAACACGGGGGGTGACACGGTGAGGGTGACACTGACAGAACATGGGGGGGTGACAGAACACGGGGGGTGACAGTACACGGGGGGTGACACAGTGACAGAACATGGGGGGTGACAGAACGTGGGGGGGTGTCACGGTGACAGAACACGGGGGTGACAGAATACGGGAGGTGACACGGTAACAACACAGCAGGGTGACTTAGTGACAGAACACGGGGGTGACACGGTGACAGAATTGGGAGGGTAACACAGTGACAGAACACTGGGGGGAGTGACACGGTGACAGTACACGGGGGGTGACAGAACACCGGGGGGGGGGTGACACGGTGACAGAACACTGGGGATGACTCAGTGGCATAACACGGGGGTGACACAATGACAGAACGTGGGGGGGTGTCACGGTGACAGAACACGGGAGGTGACACGGTAACAACACAGGGGGTGACTTAGTGACAGAACATGGGGGATGAAACGGGGAAAGAATGGGGGGGGGGTTTGGGGGTGGTACAGCGAGCGTTAAAGATCTCCCCCCTAACCCAAAAACAGTCTGACGCAACTGCCCGCACACACAAACATATACACAGACACTAACACACACTCTCTCATACACACAAACACACACACACACACACACACACACACTTTCCCTCACTTTTTTCATTAACTTACTGATCGTGTCTGGCTGCCAGTGGCAGAAAGGATGGATCTGTAGCAGTGGCTTATGTCCCGAGTAGCTCCGCCCCCTGAGGTCCCGAGTAGCCCCGCCCCTCATTGTCGCATAGCCCCGCCCCCTTTTCGTCTGATCACTGCCTTTGTCACTGGGGACTCTGGAGGCTGGAGAAGGAGGATGAGTGTGTCAGGCGCCGTGCAGCAGCAGCAGGGGAGACACGCCGGCAGCTTGGAGGTACTGCAGAGCAATGACAAGCAGCTCAGTCGGTCGGGCTGCTTGTCATTGCACGCTGGTGTGAAGCAGTGGGCCGGGCAAGATCAGTTTGCGGGCCGCATCCGTCCCACGGGCCGTATTTTGCCCACCCCTAGTCTATAATGAGTTGCACAATTTTAAAATATACTTTTTATTATTACAGTTTCAAATTCTATTCAATGTATAGCTGGTCAGCAAAATATTAAGATATAGAAAAGAATGTGAAAAGTAAATAATAAAAATATTTTTTTTTCTGAAGCTACTCTTATTCATCTATTTCTCATACGTCCTAGAGGATGCTGGGGTCCACTTCAAGACCATGGGGTATAGAGGGTTCCGCAGGAGCCATGGGCACTCTTAAGACTTTTCAATGGGTGTGAACTGGCTCCTCCCTCTATGCCCCTCCTCAAGACCTCAGTTTTAGAAATGTGCCCAGGCAGACTGGATGCACTCCAGAGGAGCTCTACTGCGTTTCTCTGAAAAGACTTATGTTAGGTTTTTTATTTTCAGGGACTGAGGGGGCAGAAGTAGGAACCAACTTCCTGAAGAGTTTCATGGCTCTGCTTCTGGCTGACAGGACACCATTAGCTCCTGAAGGGTACTGAACGCTAGCCGTGTCTAGATGCTCACTCCCACAGCGCGCCGTCACCCCCTCACAGAGCCAGAAGACAGGTGAGTGTAAGAAGATAGATCTTCAATCAAGTAAAGTGACGGCTAAGGACTGGCGGGAGCGCAGCGTGCCTTTGCTGCCCACACACACAGGCACTGCGGGGGGGGGGGGGGGCGCGCCCTGGGCAGCAATATACCTAAATAAACTGGCTAAAAGGGGGCATAAGATGCCCAGGCACAGCCCTACCCCTGCCAGTATAAATATTGTGTAAATAATCTGAGGTAAAAATGCGCCATTGCAGGGGCGGAGCTTCTTCCTCAGGCAGCCAGCACACTGCTCAGTGCCATTTTCTCAGGCTGCAGAGACATCGCTGGTCCTCCACTTCTGACTACAAGTATCAGGGTGCAAAACGGGGTGGGGGGGCACAAGCGAATTTGGTGCTTTACAAGTGTGTTTACTGTGTAAAACAGCGCTGCATGTCAGTGGTAATTTTGTGTTCACAGGCATTAGATACTGGCGCTGGGGTTGTGAACTGGCTGCTTCTAAACTGTGTCCCTCTGACAGATTTTACTGTGGGTCTGTACCCTATAAGTCCCAGTGTGTCTGTCTGTGTGTTGTGCACATGTGTAAGACATGTCTGAGGCAGAGAGTTCTTCCCCAGAGGAAACCATTTTAGGGACACAGAAGTGTAATGTGGTGGCGCTGCCGGCACACCAAGATCCTGCATGGGTGAAAGAAATACGTGATAGTATGCATCATATCAATAGGAGATTAGATAATTCTGAATATCATGCAGAATGCTGAAGAAAATCTGTGGAAGATGTGATTTTTCAGGGTTCTGTTCTTCCATCCGCAGGCGACCCCTCTGGGTCACATAAGAGACCGTTTGCAAATATTGTGAATACTGATACCGACACGGACACTGATTCCTGTGTCGACGATAGTAACTCCAGGGAAATAGATCATAAATTGGAACAGTGATAGAGTCGGTGATTTTGATCTGCGCTTATAGGTATAGAGGCAGCCTGTATGGTACAAAGGGCCTTCACCAAGACCCCAATATAGGACAATAGATACAAGAAAGTGACCACACCTGGCGCCACCATACACCAACAACAAATGAAATAACTTACTTAAATATCAACCAATTGGAATTGATAGCCTCTTTTATATTGGGAGTTATTAGTGGAGTACAAAAATCCACCCTTCTCAGAGAGGTAACAAATCTGTAGGACTAAAAATAAAAAAACATAGTGCAACCAGTTTTTTAAGGTGAAGTGAAGAAGATATTTTTATTGGTTCAACTCACATAAATATGAGTCAATCATGCATATCATCCACCATATGACGTGGATCCTCAGTCCCCGCAGATGTCCTGATAGGCTGGGGACTCAGAGGGAGAAAAATATAGTGCAATACTGCTTCACCATACAAATCGGTTTATTCTGACAAAAACACACTTACATTAAACAAAAAGATTAAAAGCATATCACCCAAATGGGATACTGGAACACCACTTCACAAACAGAGCCAGCTGCGTTCGGTCACCTGTGCGGGATCCAGATGGTTAGAGCCTTATGCTTAAGCGCGCTTTCGGTACTCAGACCTTCCTCAGAAGCATAGGCTACTAATCAAAGGGAGCCACTTTTATACCCATAGTTCTACCCTCCTGTATACAATTAGTGCAATAATCAGCACTGATCGGCGTCCGGACCGGAAGTGCGTCACCGGAAGTGACATTTGCGTTCCACAGGTGGTGTCTTCCTTCCTGTTTGTGTTCCAAATGTACTCAACGGCGCCGATCAGCGCCCATGGCGGAAGTGCGTCACCGGAAGTGACGTTTGCATTCCACCGACGTCGTCATTTCTTCCTGTTTGCGCTCCAGAAGGTAACGTTACTTCCTGATTCCAGCGCAAATCGTTAGAGCGATAGTTAAAAGTCATTAGCAGAGTAATTGTCCACATATCATCCATGGGGGATACAGGGTAGACGTGGATCCCATATAAAACATAAAAGGCATAATAAAATTATATAAATAAAATGTTAGACAGACAATTGAAAACAATTAGAGAACTAGTGACACAATAAGAACAGATATCATGACTCCAGGAACCATTTTAATTCGAAGTCACTATTGAGACCATTGGGAATTAGGGAACCTAACCTATAGATCCAACGCATTTCTGCCTTCGCTAACGGGACTTCGATGTCTTTGTTACGCCAAGTGGGGTTAATTTGTTGAATACCCCAGAAGGATTTTATTCCACTTATGTTACCCCCATGCGCATGTTTAAAATGTGCAGATAAAGAGTGTGTCTCAAGACCTTTTTTGATATTATAAAGATGTTCAGCAAGTCTAGTTTTGAGACACCTTGTCGTTTTGCCTATATAGAGCAAAGAACAATGGCATTCAATGGCATATATGATGTTTTTGGAATTACAGGTTATGAACTCCTTAATGTTATAATTGGTCCCTTTTATTGTAAATTCCTTCATTTTACTTGAGCCCTTAGTTGCCCTACACATATTGCACATGGCACATCGGTGAAAACCTTGGGTGCGAATACTAGTCCTTTTATTGGCCTCAATGGAACTGTGCACTAATTTATCCTTCAGGGAACTAGATCTCCTATATATAAAGGATGGTCTTAACGGTAAACGAGGGCCTATTATGGGGTCTTTTTTCAGCACATTCCAATGCTTCTTAAAAACACCTTCGATCCCTTTATGTTGGCAATTAAAGTTGGACACAAAAGACCACTGATAGGTATCACCCTTATCGTTAGATCTGGTTTTACCTATAAGGTCCCTACGGTCCACAGTGTTGACTCGAGTTTGTGCTTCAGTAAGGTGCTCCATCTTATAGCCCTTTTGTAGAAACCTATTGGTCATATCTATAGATTGTATAGCACAAACTTCTGGATCTGAACAATTGCGTTTAAATCGTGTATATTGGCTGAATGGAATACTGTTCAGCCAATTTGCATGGTGTTGGCTATCAGTACTAATGAAACTATTGGAGTCGGTCGGTTTCCTATACAATCTGGTCTGTAGTGATTGATTTTTTATGTAAATACATATATCCAGAAAGACCAATTCCTCATTGCTGATGTTTGTAGTGAGTTTAATGTTAAACTCATTAGTATTCAAAGAATCACAAAAGGACTCAAGATCTTCTCTATGACCGCTCCAAATAAACAGTAGGTCATCAATATACCTACGCCAGAGCACCAGGCCTGCTCCCAGCACACCTCCCTGCCAGACCGTCTGGTCCTCCCAGTAGGCCATAAACAGGTTAGCGTAACTGGGAGCAAACCTGGTGCCCATGGCTGTGCCAACCCGTTGCATGAAGTAATTCCCATTAAATATAAAGTAATTGTTTTTAAGGATAAAACTTATGCTTTTTAGTAGAAATTCCTTTAGATCGGAAGTGTATTCGGATTGATCCAAAAAATATTGGACCGCTTCCAGCCCCTTTTCTTCTTGTATTATGGTGTAAAGTGTCGAAACATCGGCACTCACCATAATATAATTCTCATGCCACTCGGTGTTAGATAGTAGCGTTAATATATCACTAGTGTCTTTGAGATATGATTTCGTTTTTCTTACTAAAGGTTGTAGATAAAAGTCCACAACTGCGGACAAGTTAGAGGTGATGCTGTTGGTCCCTGACACTATAGGTCTACCGGGAGGGTGAAGGGGGTCCTTATGGACTTTAGGCAGAACATAGATGGTAGGTATAGAAGGATGTTTAAGATTAATGTAATCATATTCTGATTTTGTGATTACATTTTTTGATAGAGCATCATCTGTCAAAATTTGCAGAGATTTTATTATTCTATCTGTGGGGTTACTTTTTAGTTTCATATAAGTATCTCCATCACATAACTGACGATCAATTTCTGTGATATAGTCTGCTCGGTCCATAAGGACCACACCTCCACCCTTATCTGCCGGTTTAATGACCAATTGGTCATCCTCCCTTAAACCTTTCAACGCATGCCATTCCTTTTTGGTCAAATTACAGTTCTTTCGTTTTCTCTTAATGACTTGTTCAACATCATCTAAAACTAGTTTGTTGAAACAGTCCAAAAAACTACCCCTACAATACGTGGGGTAAAAGGATGATTTTGGTCTAAATTTAGACTCTGATGAAGCTGAGGTACCCTCAGGTTCAGCTCCATCTTTGTTCAAAAAAAATTTCTTTACAGTGAGTTTCCGCACATATTTTTGCAAGTCTACATAAAACTCAAAAGGTTCTAGTTGACTAGTGGGGGCAAACTTTAAACCTCTCATTAGGACTTTCTCCTCATCCTTTGATAAAACTCTTTTACTTAGATTAAATATTTTGGTTCCATTATCAGAAAGATCTGTATCTACTTTCTCAGGTTTGTCAATTCTTGGTTTCCTTTTAGAAGCACCACCCCTTTTTCCCCTTTTATTTCGTTTCTTGGGACCATTCTTTTTTCTCTTTAATTTCTCCATCTGTTTCGTGGGCCCCACTCTAAAAAAGGGGATCTATTTGTTCTCCTATTTCTCCAGTTGTCATGTCTAGCTTACTCATAGTTGTCCTCTTTCTCTAAAAGAACGTCATTACAATATTCGGGCTTCCAATGAAAGTTTGAACCCCTAAACTTATTCCCCTGTAATTGCGTATTATTAGTATTATGGGGTCTCTGTGATCTATCGTTGTTATACCTTCTGGCGTCATCATTTGTAGTCCTCCATCTTTTTTTCCTATACTGATTTTTAAAGAAATGAGGTTTTGACCTTTCCTTATTCTCTTCTGGATCCTCAATTAAGATGGTTTCCTTAATTGGGGCCTTGGAGTCTTCTAGGTCTCGTACGTATTTTTTCCTTTTCCTTTCCTTTATTTCTCTAGTTTCTTTGTTTAATTTCCTTACGATCTCAGTTTCTGCATCTCTGACATCGTCTAGATCTTTAAAAGGTTTTACCAAAGAGTAGTGTTTTTCTACTTCCTCATTTATACCAGATAAGGTTTTCTTTCTATCTTTCAGGATCAGATCAATTAGACGATGTGCACATTGATCTAAAACTGAGTCCCATTCCTTTCTAAAATCCTCATTAGAGGTATTAAAGGAGGGGATTTTTTGGATTTTTAAACCTTTCGGTATAAGGTTATCTGCCTGATAACGTTCTAGAGTATTAATCTCCCACCACAGACGGTTCTCTTTTAATACTGCTGTATCTAATTTAATAGGCCCTCGTTTACCGTTAAGACCATCCTTTATATATAGGAGATCTAGTTCCCTGAAGGATAAATTAGTGCACAGTTCCATTGAGGCCAATAAAAGGACTAGTATTCGCACCCAAGGTTTTCACCGATGTGCCATGTGCAATATGTGTAGGGCAACTAAGGGCTCAAGTAAAATGAAGGAATTTACAATAAAAGGGACCAATTATAACATTAAGGAGTTCATAACCTGTAATTCCAAAAACATCATATATGCCATTGAATGCCATTGTTCTTTGCTCTATATAGGCAAAACGACAAGGTGTCTCAAAACTAGACTTGCTGAACATCTTTATAATATCAAAAAAGGTCTTGAGACACACTCTTTATCTGCACATTTTAAACATGCGCATGGGGGTAACATAAGTGGAATAAAATCCTTCTGGGGTATTCAACAAATTAACCCCACTTGGCGTAACAAAGACATCGAAGTCCCGTTAGCGAAGGCAGAAATGCGTTGGATCTATAGGTTAGGTTCCCTAATTCCCAATGGTCTCAATAGTGACTTCGAATTAAAATGGTTCCTGGAGTCATGATATCTGTTCTTATTGTGTCACTAGTTCTCTAATTGTTTTCAATTGTCTGTCTAACATTTTATTTATATAATTTTATTATGCCTTTTATGTTTTATATGGGATCCACGTCTACCCTGTATCCCCCATGGATGATATGTGGACAATTACTCTGCTAATGACTTTTAACTATCGCTCTAACGATTTGCGCTGGAATCAGGAAGTAACGTTACCTTCTGGAGCGCAAACAGGAAGAAATGACGACGTCGGTGGAATGCAAACGTCACTTCCGGTGACGCACTTCCGCCATGGGCGCTGATCGGCGCCGTTGAGTACATTTGGAACACAAACAGGAAGGAAGACACCACCTGTGGAACGCAAATGTCACTTCCGGTGACGCACTTCCGGTCCGGACGCCGATCAGTGCTGATTATTGCACTAATTGTATACAGGAGGGTAGAACTATGGGTATAAAAGTGGCTCCCTTTGATTAGTAGCCTATGCTTCTGAGGAAGGTCTGAGTACCGAAAGCGCGCTTAAGCATAAGGCTCTAACCATCTGGATCCCGCACAGGTGACCGAACGCAGCTGGCTCTGTTTGTGAAGTGGTGTTCCAGTATCCCATTTGGGTGATATGCTTTTAATCTTTTTGTTTAATGTAAGTGTGTTTTTGTCAGAATAAACCGATTTGTATGGTGAAGCAGTATTGCACTATATTTTTCTCCCTCTGAGTCCCCAGCCTATCAGGACATCTGCGGGGACTGAGGATCCACGTCATATGGTGGATGATATGCTTGACTGACTCATATTTATGTGAGTTGAACCAATAAAAATATCTTCTTCACTTCACCTTAAAAAACTGGTTGCACTATGTTTTTTTATTTTTAGTCCTACAGATTTGTTACCTCTCTGAGAAGGGTGGATTTTTGTACTCCACTAATAACTCCCACTATAAAAGAGGCTATCAATTCCAATTGGTTGATATTTAAGTAAGTTATTTCATTTGTTGTTGGTGTATGGTGGCGCCAGGTGTGGTCACTTTCTTGTATCTAAGATCATAAATTGGCTAAAAATATACAATATATGATTGTGGCTATAAGGGAGGTTCTGGAAGCCACGGAAGCCGCTCCTGTACCTCAGGAGAAGGCCTATTTCTATAAGGAAAATAAATCTAAGGTCACTTTCCCTCCTTCCCACGAGCTGAATACTCTCTTTGAAGGGGTGGGGGTGAATCCCAAGAGGATTCAGATAGCATATCCTTTTCCTGTAGAGGACAGAAAAAAATGGGAGTCACCCCCTGTGTTAGACAGTGCACTGTCCAGGTTGACAAAGAAGGTAATTCTCCCTGCACCTGGCACGGCTTCACTCAAGGAGCCGGCAGACCGCAAAATGGAGACTACATTGAAATCCATTTATGTTGCCAATGGTACGCTGCTCAGGCCCACAATTGCTTGCGCATGGGTGAGTCGTGCGATTGAAAAATGGTCAGACAACTTGTCATCGGAAATTGACACGATTGATAAGGATGAGATACTCCTAAAGTTAGGTAATATCAAAGACGCAGCCACATACATGCTAGAAGCGATGAAAGATATTGGACTCTTGGGTTCAACGATGGCAGCATTGGCTCGGCGGGCGTTATGGATTCGCCAGTGGAACGCGGATGCAGATTCCAAAAAGAATATGGAGGCTCTCACCATCTTCATGCTTGTATATCTGAGTCTCTCATCTCTCTCTGGCTACACTTTTCACACCCCAAGGAAGTTTGTCTGCAAATGTCTGTGATCCTTCTTCAATGCAAAATTACCTCTGTTAATTAGCTGAACTTCTGATTGCATACCTCCCCCTTTGCCAGCTGATATAGTTGGAGCATTTAAGAGCAATATTATCAAGGCCTGCAGTCAGGACTTGGCCTGCTTGCAATTGTGAAGAATGCATTTGTTAAGAATATGATTTAAGAATGGAGTTAGAACCGGAGTTTGAACTGGATTTGGACTACGCTAAAATCTTGAATAAAACAATTTCCCCAAACACTGCAACTCAGGACCATCATGTGGCCTCTCCTCACCTCTGCCTTGAGAACACCAGGACCAATGCCTACTACTTCTCTGTCCAAGAACATCATGACTGCCCCCAAGACTAACCCTCAAGCTGAGCAGGGAACTGAGGGGCGTGCGCATCAGGACCAGATTTTGCTGGGTCAGTTCCATTGGACATTAGTGTGCACTCCACATTCTTACACCCACCCGCACTGCTCCCCACACTCTCACACCCACCCGCACTGCTCTCATGAGACCAGGACATTTATCATTTTCACAAATTAATGTTTTCCTGCAAATGTGTCTTTCTCTTCTTTCTTCTTACAGGGTACTTTCCCCCCACTGTGTGCTATTCCTGTAATGTGTACCTCCATTGGTTGCACACCCTGCCAGCAGTAACCTACACAGTGCGCCTCACATGGCTGCCTCGGATGGTTCCTCCATGGGCAGGGTGTGCTTCATTTGGATCTTTCCATGCAGGGTATAGCATACTCCTACACTCGTGTCAGTTTTCCCGTGAATGCATTTGGCCCTTGTATGGCTCATCTCCCACTGTGTAACCTTCGTAGTGCGCCCAACATGGCTGCCTTATCTGGTAAACTTGTGGATGGGATGAAAAATACATGGACCTGATGGTTTTATTGGAACCCTACTCTGAACATAAGGACTCTGCAATCTCCCCGTTTTGTGTTCTCTTCTAGGGGTGGACTATTCCACCCTGGGTAATCCTACGCAGAGCGCCTAAGATGGCTGCCGCACCTGGTACCTTGTGAGGGTGGAATACACAATCCCTGGAGGTTATTACCCAAAATGCTTACACCAACCCTGCACTATGCTTTCTGTATTTATTGTCTGTGTGGTTTATCTTTTGATGTAATACTTAAATCTTCTGTATTATGTGCATTGTTTGAGTTCTAGTTGGCGCCGCGGATGGCTGCCTCGGTGCTGCTCTGCCAAGCAGCCTTTGTGTTTAGTCCTACGTGTATAATATGTCTAATATGTTGAGTCTATTGTACAGTTGCAATGTGCAGTATCAACTCATACGTGTAATGTGTGTAATGTATGCTATGTTCTTCCCCCTTCGTATGCTATGTATTCCCCCTTCATGTTGCTGCTTGGCGATGCATTGTACCACAAAGAATTCCTAGTGTACGTGAGTACACCTGGCCAATAAAGCTGATTCTGATTCTGATATAAAGGTGAGGCCTTATTTGGCGATAGACTGGATGCGTTAGTCAACGGCGGCTACCGCAGGTAAGTCGATGTTTTTGCCTTATGCCCCTGCACCGGCAAAATATACATCCCTCTCATATGCAGTCCTTTCGGCCCAACAAATACAGAAAGGCCAGGGGTTCCACCTTCTTTGCAGGAAGGGGAAGAGATAAGAAGCCCACAGCATCTCCGGGATCCCAGGAGCAGAAGTCAACCCCTACTTCTGCCAAATCTACAGCATGATGCTGGGGCTCCCTTGCGGAAGGCCGCTCGGGTGGGGGCACGTCTGAAACTGTTCAGTCAAGGTTGGATTCAATCTGGCCTGGACCCCTGGATTTTACAGATAGTATCACAGGGGTACAAGCTGGAGTTTCAAGACGTTCCCCCATGCCGATTTTTCAAATCGACCTTGCCAGCTTCTCTTCCAGAACGAGAGGCAAGAACAGCGGCAATTCTAAAATGATGTCAGGATCAGGTCATAGTCCTGGTACCTTTGTCACAACAAGGGGAGGGGTTTTATTCCAGCCTCTTTGTAGTTCCGAAGCCGGACGGCTCGGTCAGACCGATCCTAAACCTAAAAAATCTGAATCTCTACTTGAAACAGTTCAAAATGGAATCACTCAGGGCAGTGATTTCCAGTCTGGAGGAGGGGGATTACATGGTGTCAGTAGACATAAAGGATGCTTACCTACATGTTCCCATTTATCCTCTTCACCAGGCTCATATGAGATTCGCGGTTCAGGACTGCCATTACCAGTTCCAGACATTGCCTTGGCCGATGAAGACCTCAAGTTCGGTCAATCGGTGCTGCAGGGTCATCCGCACTCTCCCGCCCGTACTGGAGCTTTGGTGTGGACCCCATAGTCTTGAAGAGGACCCCAGCATCCTCTAGGACGTGTGAGAAAATAAGATTTTAAACCTACCGGTAAATCTTTTTCTCCTAGTCCGTAGAGGATGCTGGGGACTCCGTAAGGACCATGGGGTATAGACAAGCTCCGCAGGAGACATGGGCACTTTAAGACCTTTTAATGGGCGTGAACTGGCTCCTCCCTCTATGCCTCTCCTCCAGACCTCAGTTATAGGAACTGTGCCCAGAGCAGAAGGACATTTCGAGGAAAGGATTTTGTTAATTAAGGGTGAGATACATACCAGTTCACACCACAACACACCGTACAACCTGGGATATAACTAAACCAGTTAACAGTATGAACAAAGAAGATCAGCAACAGGTTGATCTGAACTGCAACACAACCCTTGTGTAGACTTATCAATAACTATGTACAAGTACTGCAGATTTATTCCGCACTGAGACGGGCGCCCAGCATCCTCTACGGACTAGGAGAAAAAGATTTACCGGTAGGTTTAAAATCTTATTTTCTCTTACGTCCTAGAGCAGGGCTGGCCAAACCAGTCCTCGAGATCTACCAACAGTACACATTTTCCAGACCCCCAAGCTGGTGCACAGGTGTAGTCATTACTAATTAAGATGTGCTGCATTCATTCCTAACTGACAATTCTACAGATCTCCAGGAGGCCTGGAAAACATGAACTGTTGGTAGATCTCGAGGACCGGTTTGGCCAGCCCTGTCCTAGAGGATGCTGGGGTTTATACCAAAGCTCCAGACCGGGCGGGAGAGTGCGAATAACTCTGCAGCACCGATTGAGCAAAAGAGAGGTCCTCATCAGCCAGGGTATCAAACTTATAGAATTTTGCAAAAGTGTTTGAACCCGACCACGTAGCTGCTCGGCAAAGCTGTAACGCCGAGACGCCTCCGGCAGCCGCCCAAGAAGAGCCCACCTTCCTAGTGGAATGGGCCTTTACCGATTTTGGTAACGGCAATCCAGCCATAGAATGAGCCTGCTGAATCGTGTTACAGATCCAGCGTGCGATAGTCTGCTTGGAAGCAGGAGCGCCAACCTTGTTGGCTGCATATAGGATAAACAGAGCCTCCATTTCCTAATATGAGCCGTTCTGGCTACATAGATTTTTAAAGCCCTGACTACATCAAGGTACTTGGAATCCTCCAAGACATCCGTAGCCACCGGCACTACAATAGGTTAGTTTATGTGAAACGCCGAAACCACCTTAGGTAGAAATTGTGGACGAGTTGTCAATTCCGCTCTATCCACATGGAAAATCAGATAGGGGTTCGTGTAAGACAAGGCCGCCAATTCTGACACCCTCCTTGCAGATGCCAAGGCCAATAACATGACCACTTTCCAAGTGAGAAATTTTAACTCAACAGTTTGAAGTGGTTCAAACCAATGTGATTTAAGGAACTGTAACACCATGTTAAGGTCCCACGGTGCCACAAAAGGAGGTTGGATGTGCAGTACTCCCTTCACAAAAGTCTGTACTTCTGGAAGAGAGGCCAATTCCTTCTGAAAAAATATTGATAAGGCCGAAATCTGCACCTTAATGGAGCCTAACTATAGGCCCATATCCAGCCCTGCCTGTAGAGAATGGAGAAAACGACCCAGCTGAAAAACCTCCGTAGGAGCATTCTTGGATTCACACCAAGACACATATTTCCTTCAGATACGGTGATAATGCTTCGCCGTTACCTCCTTCCTAGCTTTAAGCAGAGTAGGGATGACCTCTCCTGGAATACCTTTCCTAGCTAGGATTTGGTGTTCAACCACCATGCCGTCAAACGTAACCGCGGTAAGTCTTGGAACACACACGGCCCCTGTTGTAACAGGTCCTCTCTTAGAGGAAGAGGCCAAGGATCTTCTGTGAGCATTTCCTGAAGATCTGGATTCCAGGCCCTTCGAGGCCAGTCTGGAACAATGAGTATCGATTGAACTCTTGTTCTTCTTATGATCCTCAATATCTTTGGGATGAGTGGAAGTGGAGGGAACACATAGACCGACTGATACACCCACGGTGTCACTAGTGCGTCTACTGCTATTGCTTGAGGGTCCCTGGAACAATCCGTCCGAAGCTTTTTGTTGAGGCGTGACGCCATCATGTCTATTTAAGGGAGTCCCCAACCGTGTCACTTCTGCAAAGACCTCTTGATGAAGCCCCCACTCTCCTGAATGGAGATCGTGTCTGCTGAGGAAGTCTGCTTCCCAGTTGTCCACTCCCGGGATGAAAACAGCTGACAGAGCGCTTACATGATTTTCCGCCCAGCGAAGAATCCTGGTGTCCTCCGCCATCGCTGCTCTGCTTCTTGTTCCGCCCTGGCGGTTTACATGTGCCACGGCTGTGATGTTGTCTGACTGGATCAGTACAGGTAGGTTGCGAAGAAGATGCTCCGCCTGTCTCAGGCCGTTGTATATGGCCCTCAATTCCAGCACATTTATGTGCAGACAAGCCTCCTGGCTTGACCATGTTCCCTGAAATTTTTTTCCTTGTGTGACCGCTCCCCAGCCTCGGAGGCTCGCGTCCGTGGTCACCAGAACCCAATCCTGTATTCCGAACCTGCGACCCTCTAGGAGGTGAGCACTGTAGAGCCACCACAGGAGAGATATCCTGGCCCTGGGGGACAGGCTTATCATCCGATGCATTTGGAGATGGGACCCTGACCATTTGTCCAGAAGGTCCTACTGAAATGTTCTTGCATGGAACCTGCCAAACGGAATGGCCTCGTAGGCCCCCACCATCTTTCCCAACACTCGAGTGCATTGATGAATCGACACACTTTTTCGTTTCAGCAGATCCCTGACCATGTTCTGGAGTTCCAGAGCTTTTTCCATTGGGAGAAAAACCCTCTGCTGTTCCGTGTCCAGAATCATGCCCAAAAACGACAGTCGAGTTGTCGGCATCAACTGCGACAAATTTAATAGCCAGCCGTGTTGTTGTAGTACCCTCAGAGAGAGTGCCACGCTTTTCAGTAACTGGTCTCTTGATCTCGCCTTTATCAGGAGATCGTCCAAGTAAGGGATAATTGTGACACCTTGCTTGCGCAGGAGCACCATCATTTCCCCCATTACCTTGGTGAAAATCCTCGGGGCCGTGGAAAGCCCAAACAGCAACGTCTGAAATTGGTAATGACAATCCTGCACAGCGAATCTCAGGAACGCCTGATGAGGAGGATATATGGGGACATGAAGCTATGCATCCTTTATGTCTAGTGGCACCATAAAATCCCCCCCGTCCAGACTGGAAATCACTCCCCGGAGAGATTCCATCTTGAATTTGAATCTTTTCAAATACAGGTTTAGGGATTTTAGGTTCAGATTTGGTCTGACCGAGCCGTCTTGCTTCGGGAGCACAAATAGAGTTGAATAAAACCCCTTTCCCTGTTGCAACAGGGGAACCGTGATAATCACTTGCTGTTGACACAGCTTTTGTATCGCAGCTGAAACTATTTCTCTCTCTAGGAGAGAAGCTGGTAAGGCCGATTTGAAAAATCGGTGTGGAGGTACGTCTTCGAACTCCAGTCTGTATCCGTGGGTTACAATTTCTAGCACCCAAGGATCCAAGTTCGAATGACTCCAGACCTGGCTGAAGAGCTGAAGACGTGCCCCCACCGGTGCGGACTCCCGCAGCGGAGCCCCATTGTCACGCGGTGGATTTTGTAGAGGCCGGAGAGGACTTCTGCTCCTGGGAACTAGCCGCAGCTGGTGTTCTTTTCCCTCTACCCTTTTCTCTGGTGAGGAAGGATGATCCACGTCCCTTTCTGAATTTATGAGACCGAAAGGACTGCATCTGGTATGGAGGCGTTTTCTTTTGCTGTGGGGTACCAAAAGGCAAAAAAGAAAATTTACCCGCGGTAGCTGTGGAAACCAGGTTCGCGAGGCCGTCCCCAAACAAAAGTTCACCCTTGTAAGGCAAGGCCTCCATAAGTCTCTTGGAGTCAGCATCACCAGTCCATTGACTGGTCCACAACACCCTCCTAGCTGAAATTGCCATGGCATTGGCCCTTGATCCCAAGAGGCCAATATCTCTCGCAGCCTCCCTTAGGTATAACGCTGCGTCCTTGATGTGACCCAATGTCAACAATACACTCTCCCTGTCGAGGGTGTCCATGTCAGATGGCAAGTTATCTGCCCATCCTGCAATCGCGCTACTCACCCATGCCGACGCTAACGCCGGTCTGAGCAGGGTTCCCATAGTCGCATAAATCGATTTCAAGGTAGTTTCCTGCCTGTGATCCGCAGGATCCTTTAGTGTTGCCGTGTCCGGAGACGGTAGGGCCACCTTTTTGGATAAACGTGTCAAAGCCTTATCTACCGTGGGTGATGATTCCCACGTAACCTGTCCTGTGAGGGGAAAGGATACGCCATAACAATTCTCTTAGGAATCTGCAGTCTTTTGTCTGGAGTTTCCCAAGCTTTTTCAAATAGAGCGTTCAGCTCATGGGATGGGGGAAATGTTACCTCAGGTTTCTTCCCCTTAAACATACAGACCCGTGTGTCAGGGACAGAAGGGTCCTCTGTGATATGTAATACATCTTTTATTGCAATAATCATGTACTGAATATTCTTGGCCACCGTTGGGTGTAACCGAGCGTCATCATAGTCGACACTGAAGGCGGAATCCGTGTCGGTATCAGTGTCTGCTATCTGGGTCAAGGGACGTTTCTGGGACCCTGATGGGTTCTGTGACATATTAATATCCATGGATTGTCTCCATGCTTGGTTCTGGGACTCAGATTTGTCCAACCTTTTATGTAATAAAGCCACACTTGCATTCAAAACATTCCACATGTCTACCCAATCAACAGTCAGCGGTGCCGACGGAGTCACTATTACATTCTGCTCCGCATCCTCTCTGGATGAGCCTTCCGCCTCAGACATGTCAACACACACGTACTGACACCCCCACACACACTGGGATATAGGGGACAGACCCACAATAAGGTCCTTTAGAGAGACAGAGAGGGAGTTTGCCAGCTCACACCCAGCGCCACTGCGGTCTGAAACATTAATAATGTCCCACACCTGTAAGCGCTTTTTGTATCACACTAGCACCAAATGAATGTGCCCCCCCCCCCCTGTTTTGCACCCTGTTACTTGTATACAGCGGTGAAGGGAGTCCGGGAGCAGCGTCTCTGCAGCAAGCTGTGGAGAAAATGGCGCTGGTTAGAGCTGAGGGACTAAGCTCTGCCCTCTCGATGGCGCGCTTCGGTCCCGCTAATTGTTATACTGGCGGGGGTCTGTATATACTACCCATGCATTATCTATGCGTGCCAGTGAACTTTTATGAGGTAATTATTGCTTCCCAGGGCGCCCCCCCTGCACCCTTGCTGTGCCTCGTGCGTGTGTGTGAGAGCAGTGGCGCGCAGCGCGGTACCTCACGAAGATCTGAAGTCTTCTGCCGCCTTTGAAGTCTTCTTGCTTCTCATACTTACCCGGCTTCTATCTTCCGGCTCTGTGAGGAGGACGGCGGCGCGGCTCTGAGACGAACAGCTAGGCGTACAAAGTGTTCCGACCCTCTGGAGCTAATGGTGTCCAGTAGCCTAAGAAGCAGAGCCTATCAGTATAGTAGGTCTGCTTCTCTCTCCTCAGTACCACGAAGCAGGGAGCCTGTTGCCAGCAGTGCTCCCTGAAAATAATAAACCTAACAAAAGTCTTTTTCCAGAGAAACTCAGTAGAGCTCCCCTAGTGTGCGACCAGTCTCCTCTGGGCACAGAATCTAACTGAGGTCTGGAGGAGGGGCATAGAGGGAGGAGCCAGTTCACGCCCATTAAAAGGTCTTAAAGTGCCCATGTCTCCTGCGGTGCCTGTCTATACCCCATGGTCCTTACTGAGTCCCCAGCATCCTCTAGGACGTAA
The DNA here is from genome assembly GCF_028390025.1 of Pseudophryne corroboree. Classification (NCBI taxonomy): domain Eukaryota; kingdom Metazoa; phylum Chordata; class Amphibia; order Anura; family Myobatrachidae; genus Pseudophryne; species Pseudophryne corroboree. The sequence continues at coordinate 68,035,001 of NC_086449.1, read as the reverse complement.
GAGAAAATAGGATTTTGATATCTACCGGTAAATCCTTTTCTCCTAGTCCGTAGAGGATGCTGTGCGCCCGACCCAGTGCGTACTTTACCTGCAGTTTTGTTCATTTTGGTTACACAAGTTTTGTTACATTTGTTTTCAGCATGTTGCTGTAAATGGTTCATGCCTGTTGGCATGTGTTGTGTTGAATGCCATGTTGTGCGGCATGGTTGAGGTGTGAGCTGATATATATCTCACCACTAGTAATAAAGTAATTCCTTTCCTCGAAATGTCAGTCTCCCTGGGCACAGTTCCTATAACTGAGGTCTGGAGGAGGGGCATAGAGGAAGGAGCCAGTTCACACCCATTGAAAAGTCCATGGCAACTGTTGAACCATCTATACTCCATGGTCTTGAAGTGGACCCCAGCATCCTCTACGGACTAGGAGAAAAGGATTTACCGGTAGGTATCAAAATCCTATTTTCGTCATATTGTAATGCTGCTTGAAGATCTTGGTAGTTGCCCCATAGCATCTAAGAATAAGACCCCCAGGATTGACAAGTAGGTCTTCTTACCTTATGACTGCCGCCTTTACCATAAAGCAGGGCACGCTTACTGGTACTTGGATGCCCTCAGGACTTGCGCTACAGACAGTAGCACAAGCTTATCTCAGACGTCTGGGACCAGCTACCAACGGAATGGACCACAAGACTTTCAAGAAACGGCAAAAGACAAGTAAGGACTAAGTCATGTGGAGCAGACTAGCCAGCACACGGCAATTAAGTCATCCGTCCTCACAGAGTGTAGACTGGAGTTGACAAGCCAGTAGATCTATATTATGTGGATGGTATGTCTACACCGAGCAAGCTGCTAGCAGGAGAGAATAGGCCAGGGATTTTGGCTCACTGTAGTTGGTATGATAGTTGCCGAGCAGAATGCAAACTGGTGACGACAGGCCAGGTTTTCCAGAATGGTGTAGAAGGTACTGCTCTGACGTTTAAATGTACAAGCTGGTAAAACTGGACAGGGTAGCAGACTCACGGGAATGGATGTGGCTAATGCCAAACTGTATGCAAACTGATGCTAACAGGACAGGAGCACAGGATATCCCAGAGCAGGTGAACCAGGAAGAACTCTGTTACAAGCAGAGGGACAAGGGCTCCCGCTGCAACTAAGAACTATAACCGACGGAGCCTGGCAGGGCTGACTGAGAGATATAACAGGCAGGAGCAAATCAGCACGCTCCTCAGCCTGACTCACATTGCTAAATAATTCCGTGCAGCCAGAACGCTGCATGTCTGAGCCCAGCTGCCTCTGAAAGTGTCTGGCGTCGCCTAGCTGCAAACAGGAAGCTGCCGGGCGGAAGTTCTCTGGTGTCTCGGTCACCGAGCAATGGCCGGAGCGTGCAGGGGCACCAGCCATTGACTGATAACACATATAAGTAATGTACCAACTGCCGGCTACATAAATGGGACATATGTGAAATCTTATTACATTGAGTGATCTGGTGACATCTAAATGTCAGTAGGTAAAATATTACATAATATATCTCCATTGATGAAGGTTGAAATTTATGCTCGTAATAAAAATCATATCTCCCATCAAAGTATACGTTCACATTTATATTCCATTATTAAGCATTATTAGTCTTATGTCTCCATTTACTGATCAGACCTATGTTGGGTTTTCTGTACAGTACAGTTGGGACACCAAATAATTAGCAGGTATTAAATATAATGTAATTGGTAAACTCATTCCACTTTCAATAAATATCCTACATGGCCAATTCCCACAGGTATTACTCAGTACCCGACCATTATTCACCCTCTAATAAATTATATCTGTCATACAGAAAGGAATTGGGCATTAAATATCATATGATACCTTGCCTTTGCAGTGAGAGCCTGTTAATTATAATTGGATTAAACAAATAATCTTTATTCTTCTATTGGAGATATGTAAATTAGCGTTCAGACACCTATTTTGATACATACAGATTCAAGTATATTGCTTTCCCAATAATTATTGGCTTGAATCAGTGTTTGTTATTTAATGTGTCTAAACAGTTGCAGTAAAATTTCTTTCTGCCAAAGGAAACCTATAAATATTACTCAGTGTGAACTTGACATCAAGATGTACATTGTATCTGACTTTCCTCAGTTATTCAGTCCATTCAAATAAGACTAAAACACTGATCTAACAAAAGTAAGTGTTCCCTGATAATGGCCCTCATTTTGAGTTGTTCGCTCGCAAGCTGCTTTTAGCAGCTTTGCACACGCTAAGCCGCCGCCTACTGGGAGTGAATCTTAGCATAGTAAAATTGCGAACGAAAGATTAGCAAAATTGCGAATAGACACTTCTTAGCAGTTTCTGAGTAGCTCCACACTTACTCGGCATCTGCGATCAGTTCAGTGCTTGTCGTTCCTGGTTTGACGTCACAAACACACCCAGCGTTCGCCCAGACACTCCTCCGTTTCTCCGGCCACTCCCGCGTTTTTCCCAGAAACGGTAGCGTTTTTTCGCACACGCCCATAAAACGACCAGTTTCCACCCAGAAACACCCACTTCCTGTCAATCACATTACGATCACCAGAACGAAGAAAAAACCTCGTAATGCCGTGAGTAAAATACCTAACTGCATAGCAAATTTACTTGGCGCAGTCGCACTGCGGACATTGCGCATTAGCGACTAATCGCTCCGTTGCGACAAAAAAAATAACGAGCGAACAACTCGGAATGAGGGCCAATGTCCTTCTCTCATCAACATTCACATGCGTCCTGCCATGTATATCACATTTGAGAGCCTCTGATATATTGTATTTGCTGCTCACTGCGGTCTTCCCTTGTCTCCTGTCATCCATGGGAACAAATATGTAATGGCAAGAGAAAGTAGACTTGTGAGGGCACGCTTATAGTTAAATTTTAACTTTTAATGTGAATTTGACTTTGCTAACAGCTGGCAGCACTGTAAGTCTGTGTGACATTCAGTGCAGCAGCTCCATCACCTCCCAAGCGACGCCGCACACTCCCGTCGGCCTGGTTCCCAGGTACCTGCGGTGGAGGCGTCCCGACTTAGACACGGTCACAGACTGCTCTCCCGGATCGCGTGGCTGCTACAGGGAGGAGGTGTCTCCTAGGCGGGACCCACCATTAAACTACGATCCGTCTGTGGTCTGGGGAGACGGACCGCAGCGATGGCGTGGACACTGTCACTGGGCAGGGACCCCAATAGACCACCAGGGCATTCGAAGCACAGGTCAGGTGTACTAACACCAATTTAAAGAGGCTCCATAGTACCTGGGGTGGAAGACCAGCATAGGGGAGGCGGCACTTGACCTGTAGCTCCGGCCTAGGGCATAATTTCCTGCAGATTCCCTGCTTTGGAGCTGCCTCACTCCCTCACAGAGACTCTGGGCAGCATCTTACAGAGAGCAGCAGCAGGTCTCCGGGATTGCTGGGCAAGGACTCCCATGTAAAACTGCCTGTGTACAGCACTGTGTCTTTACATTCACTTGCGTATCCTACATGTCTTAGAGACAGTGTTAGTTGAGAAAAGGTGTACATTGTGAAAGTATTCTGTTATATCCTGAGACTGCGCTGTGATATATATATATATATATATATATATATATATAGCAATGGAAATAAGTGCTGTCTTTATTTAATCAACGTTTCGGGGACGCAGCCCCTTCGTCAGGATAACCCCAATGTGTACATTAAAGTGCTTAAATACCTTTAGAAAGAGAGGAGGTACTCACCGCCGCCTCCAACCATGCTGCCCGGGTCCCGGTCCTGACGTCACTCCGCCCACAGGAAATGACGCGGCTCCGGTCCCTCTGGCTGGCGCACTGGGGCTAGGGAAACAGTAACCATAGCAACAGGTTACACAAAGTAACAGCTGCGCTGTCCAACATAAAGTGCATCGTGCCCAATATACAACTAATACATATTAGTCAACCCAGTATAGTAGTGTATACATGTTGCAAATTATTCTCAACATTATAATACAAAAAGTGCTTAGTATAAAATATAAAAATAAAAATAAACATACACTTATACATCAATGTCTTACTGAATAGCACCAATGATGGGGGAATACACTAACTTTTCTAACCAATACAAACATTCCTTTCTTATTCCATAATAGATAGCACAATACATAAGTAAAGGGGATGCAGTCAGTTTACCTCCAATCAAAATCCCGACGTTCATAATCCCGACACCAATTGACCGATGGTCAAAATCCCGACAAGGTCAAAATCCCGACATGGATAAAATACCGACATTTAAAATACCGACAAGGTCAAAATACCGACATGTAAAATGTCAACAGGTCAAAATACCGACATGAGTTTCTCATGATTTTTTTCATTGAAACCGACTTGTTCATACTTTACCATCCCAGTGGACCTGGAGGGGGAATATAATAGTGTGCCGAGCGCAGCATGGCGAGCGCAGCGAGCCATGCGAGGGGATGCGGTACACTTTATATGGTGTCCATGTTGACTTATGTCGACATTCACACAAAAAAACCAACAAAAAATTGCATGTCGGTATTTTGACCTGTCGGCATTTTACATGTCGGTATTTTGACCTTGTCTGTATTTTAAATGTCGGTATTTTGTCCACGTCGGGATTTTGACCTTGTCGGGATTTTGACCATCGGTCAATTGGTGTCGGGATTTTGAACGTCGGGATTTTGATTGGAGGTATTTCATACCGATCCCAAGTAAAGAAACCTCTGTTCCAAAGGTACCCACTCAGTAGATACAAAGCTAATGAATCATAATTGGGATGCTATGCACATTACTAATTATGGGTATAATACAACTAATCGTGGAATAAAGTTAATAATAGAAGAATCCTGAGGGTACATCTACCCACCTTCACAAAATCTATTCACAGAAAGCATTTGAAGCTGAGTGCTTCATTTAAACCCCTGGGAAATTGGGTGTTAAGTAAATAAATCCATTTAGATTCAGCCTGTAACAATTTCTTTGAGCGAGCCCCACCTCGCAATGAAGGTGGGACTTGGTCAATAATTTTATACCGTAGCATAGCCATTCCGTGCATTGCTTGCGCAAAATGGCGTTCCACAGGTTGATCGCTACCACCTGATTTAATGGCCTCACGTATGGCATACCTATGTTGTGCCATTCTTGTCTTGAAGGCACAATCGGTCTTGCCAGCGTAGGCGAGTCCACAAGGGCAAGATAAAAGATATATTACAAATTTTGAATCACATGATAAGGGATACCTAATGCTATACTTTCTCTGACGTCCTAGTGGATGCTGGGGACTCCGTAAGGACCATGGGGAATAGACGGCTCCGCAGGAGACTGGGCACATCTAAAGAAAGATTTAGGACTATCTGGTGTGCACTGGCTCCTCCCCCTATGACCCTCCTCCAAGCCTCAGTTAGATTTCTGTGCCCGGCCGAGCTGGATGCACACTAGGGGCTCTCCTGAGCTCCTAGAAAGAAAGTATAGTTTAGGTTTTTTATTTTACAGTGAGACCTGCTGGCAACAGGCTCACTGCATCGAGGGACTAAGGGGAGAAGAAGCGAACCTACCTAAGTGGTGGTAGCTTGGGCTTCTTAGGCTACTGGACACCATTAGCTCCAGAGGGATCGCACACAGGACCCGACCTCGTCGTCCGTTCCCGGAGCCGCGCCGCCGTCCCCCTTACAGAGCCAGAAGCAAGAAGGTCCGGAAAATCGGCGGCTGAAGACTTCTGTCTTCTCCAAGGTAGCGCACAGCACTGCAGCTGTGCGCCATTGCTCCTCATGCACACCACACACTGCGGTCACTGATGGGTGCAGGGCGCTGGGGGGGAGAGGGGCGCCCTGAGCAGCAATAAAAAACACCTTGGCTGGCAAACTGACACCATATATAGCCCCAGGGGCTATATAGGTGTAAATTAACCCCTGCCAGAATTATTAAAATAGCGGAAGAAAGCCCCATGAAAAAGGGGCGGAGCCATCCCCCTCAGCACACTGGTGCCATTTTCCCTCACAGCTACGCTGGAAGGATCGCTCCCTGGCTCTCCCCTGCAGTCCTGCACTACAGAAAGGGTAAAAAAGAGAGGGGGGGCACAAATTTAGGCGCAGTATAGAATATATATGCAGCTATAAGGGAAAACACTCTTTATAGGTGATATCCCTGTGGTATATAGCGCTCTGGTGTGTGCTGGCATACTCTCCCTCTATCTCCCCAAAGGGCTTTGTGGGGTCCTGTCCTCTGTCAGAGCATTCCCTGTGTGTGTGCTGTGTGTCGGTACTGCTGTGTCGACATGTATGATGAGGAAAATGATGTGGAGGCGGAGAAAATGCCTGTGAATGTGATGTCACCCCCTGCGGGGTCGACACCTGTGTGGATGGACTTATGGAAGGAATTACGTGAAAGTGTCAACTCCTTACACAAAAGGTTTGATGACATAGGACAGCCGGCTACTCAGCTTGTGCCTGTTCCAGCGTCTCAAATGTCATCGGGGGCTCTAAAACGCCCGCTACCTCAGGTGACAGACACAGATGTCGACACGGATACCGACTCCAGTGTCGACGATGATGAGACTAGTATACCCTCCAATAGGTCCACCCGTTACATGATTGAGGCAATGAAAAATGTATTACACATTTCTGATAATACCCCAGGTACCACAAAAAAGAGTATTATGTTTGGTGAGAAAAAACTACCAGTAGTTTTTCCTGCATCTGAGGAATTAAATGAGGTGTGTGAGGTAGCGTGGACTTCCCCCGATAAGAAATTGATAATTTCTAAACGGTTATTGGCAGCGTACGCTTCCCCGCCAGAGGATAGGTCACGTTGGGAAACACCCCCTAGGGTAGATAAAGCGCTGACACGCTTATCAAAAAAGGTGGCACTACCGTCTCCGGATACGGCCGCCCTGAAGGAACCTGCTGAGAGAAAGCAGGAGGTTACCCTAAAAGCTATATACACACACACGGGCATTATATTGCGACAAGCCATTGCTTCGGCATGGATGTGCAGTGCTGCTGCTGCGTGGTCAGATTCCCTGTCGGATAATATTGATACTATGGATAGGGACAATATTTTGCTGACGATAGAGCATATAAAAGACGCCGTCTTATACATGCGTGATGCACAGAGGAATATTTGCCGGCTGGCATAAAAAATAAGCGCTATGTCCATTGCCGCCAGAAGGGGGTTATGGACTCGGCAATGGTCAGGCGATGCCGACTCGAAACGGCACATGGAAGTTTTGCCCTATAAGGGGGTGGAACTGTTTGGGGAGGGTCTTTCAGACCTCGTTTCCACAGCTACTGCTGGGAAATCGACTTTTTTGCCACAGGCTACCCCACAGCAAAAGAAAGCACCGTATTATCAGGTACAGTCCTTTCGGCCCCAGAAAAGCAAGAGGGCTAGAGGCTCATCCTTTCTGCCGAGAGGCAAAGGTAGAGGGAAAAAGCTGCAGCACACAGCTAGTTCCCAAGAGCCGAAGTCCTCCCCTGCGTTCGGTAAGTCCACAGCATGACGCTGGGGCTGCTCAGGCGGACCCGGGTACGGTGGCGGCCCATCTCAGAAATTTCAGCGCACAGTGGGCTCTCTCACAGGTGGATCCCTGGGTCCTTCAAGTAGTATCTCAGGGGTACAGTCTGGAATTCGAGACGTCTCCCCCCCGCCGTTTCCTAAAATCTGCCTTACCGGCAACTCCCTCTGCCAGGGAGGCAGTGTTGGTGGCTATCCAAAAACTGCATTCACAGCAAGTGATTGTCAAGGTACCCCTCCTTCAGCAAGGAAAGGGTTACTATTCCACAATGTTTGTGGTACCGAAACCGGACGGTTCGGTGAGACCCATCTTAAATTTAAAATCCTTGAACACATATATCAAAAGATTCAAGTTCAAGATGGAATCGCTCAGGATGGTTATTGCGAGCCTGGACGAGGGGGATTACATGGTCTCCCTGGACATCAAGGATGCATACCTGCATGTCCCCATTTACCCTCCTCACCAGGAGTACCTCAGATTTGTGGTAGAGGACTGTCACTATCAGTTCCAGACGCTGCCGTTTGGGTTGTCCACGGCACCGAGGGTCTTTACCAAGGTAATGGCCGAAATGATGATACTCCTTCGCAAGAAGGGAGTTTTAATTATCCCGTACTTGGACGATCTCCTGATAAAGGCGAGGTCCAAGGAACAGTTGGTAGTGGGGGTAGCACTTTCTCGAGAAGTGCTGCAACAGCACTGCTGGATTCTCAATATTCCAAAGTCACAGCTGGTCCCGACGACACGTCTTCTGTTCCTGGGAATGATTCTGGACACAGACCAGAAAAAAGTGTTTCTTCCAGTGGAAAAAGCCGAGGAGTTGTCATCTCTAGTCAGAAACCTCCTAAAACCAGGACAGGTGTCGGTACATCAATGCACACGAGTCCTGGGAAAAATGGTAGCTTCATACGAAGCAATTCCATTCGGAAGGTTCCACGCAAGGATCTTCCAGTGGGACCTGTTGGACAAATGGTCGGGGTCCCATCTCCAGATGCAGCAGCGGATAACCCTGTCGGCAAGGACCAGGGTGTCACTGCTGTGGTGGCTGCAGAGGCCTCATCTACTAGAGGGCCGCAGATTCGGAATACAGGACTGGGTCCTGGTGACCACGGATGCCAGCCTTCGGGGCTGGGGTGCAGTCACACAGGGAAGAAATTTCCAAGGACTGTGGTCAACTCAGGAGAGTTCACTTCACATAAATATTCTGGAGCTAAGGGCCATTTACAATGCCCTAAGCCAAGCAAGGCCCCTGCTTCAGAACCAGCCGGTACTGATCCAATCAGACAACATCACGGCGGTCGCCCATGTAAACAGACAGGGCGGCACAAGAAGCAGGAGGGCAATGGCAGAAGCCACAAGGATTCTCCGATGGGCGGAAAATCACGTGTTAGCACTGACAGCAGTGTTCATTCCGGGAGTGGACAACTGGGAAGCAGACTTCCTCAGCAGGCACGACCTCCACCCGGGAGAATGGGGACTTCATCCAGAAGTCTTCCAAATGCTGGTAAACCGTTGGGAAAGACCACAGGTGGACATGATGGCGTCCCGCCTCAACAAAAAGCTAAAAAGATATTGCGCCAGGTCAAGGGACCCTCAGGCGATCGCTCTGGACGCTCTAGTAACACCGTGGGTGTACCAGTCGGTTTATGTGTTTCCTCCTCTGCCTCTCATTCCCAAGGTTCTGAGAATAATACGAAGGCGAGGAGTAAAATCTATCCTCGTGGTTCCGGATTGGCCAAGAAGAGCTTGGTACCCGGAACTTCAAGAGATGCTTTCAGAGGACCCTTGGCCTCTGCCGCTCAGACAAGACCTGCTGCAGCAGGGGCCCTGTCTGTTCCAAGACTTACCGCGGCTGCGTTTAACGGCATGGCGGTTGAACACCGGATCCTGAAAGAAAAAGGCATTCCGGAGGAAGTCATCCCTACCCTGATCAAAGCCAGGAAGGATGTCACTGCAAAACATTATCACCGCATTTGGCGGAAATATGTTGCTTGGTGTGAGGCCAGGACGGCCCCTACGGAGGAATTTTAACTGGGTCGATTCCTGCATTTCCTGCAAGCAGGGGTGATGTTGGGCCTCAAATTGGGGTCCATTAAGGTCCAGATTTCGGCTCTGTCGATTTTCTTCCAGAAAGTACTGGCTTCACTGCCTGAAGTTCAGACTTTTGTCAAAGGAGTTCTGCATATACAGCCTCCTTTTGTGCCCCCAGTGGCACCTTGGGATCTCAATGTGGTTTTGGAGTTCCTGAAATCACATTGGTTTGAGCCACTTAAGACTGTGGATTTGAAATATCTCACGTGGAAAGTGGTCATGCTGTTGGCCCTGGCTTCCGCCAGGCGTGTGTCAGAATTGGCGGCTTTGTCCTGTAAAAGCCCTTATCTGATTTTCCATATGGATAGGGCAGAGTTGAGGACTCGTCCTCAGTTTCTCCCGAAGGTGGTATCAGCTTTTCACTTGAACCAGCCTATTGTGGTGCCTGCGGCTACTAGGGACTTGGAGGATTCCAAGTTACTGGACGTAGTCAGGGCCCTGAAACTTTATGTTTCCAGAACGGCTGGAGTCAGGGAGACTGACTCGCTGTTTATCTTATATGCACCCAACAAGCTGGGTGCTCCTGCTTCTAAGCAGACTATTGCGCGCTGGATTTGTAGCACTATTCAGCTGGCGCATTCTGCGGTGTGACTACCGCAGCCTAAATCTGTAAAAGCCCATTCCACAAGGAAGGTGGGCTCATCTTGGGCGGCTGCCCGAGGGGTCTCGGCTTTACAACTTTGCCGAGCTGCTACTTGGTCAGGGGCAAACACGTTTGCAAAATTCTATAAATTTGATACCCTGGCTGAGGAGGACCTGGAGTTCTCTCATTCGGTGCTGCAGAGTCATCCGCACTCTCCCGCCCGTTTGGGAGCTTTGGTATAATCCCCATGGTCCTTACGGAGTCCCCAGCATCCACTAGGACGTCAGAGAAAATAAGAATTTACTCACCGGTAATTCTATTTCTCGTAGTCCGTAGTGGATGCTGGGCACCCATCACAAGTGCGGATTGTCTGCAATACTTGTAAATAGTTATTGTTACACAAATCGGGTTGTTATTGCGAGCCATCTGTTCAGAGGCTCCATTGTTATCATACTGTTAACCGGGGTTCCTATCACGAGTTATATGGTGTGATTGGTGTGGCTGGTACGAGTCTTACCCGGGATTCAAAATCCTTCCTTATTGTGTCAGCTCTTCCGGGCACAGTGTCCTAACTGAGGCTTGGAGGAGGGTCATAGGGGGAGGAGCCAGTGCACACCAGATAGTCCTAAATCTTTCTTTAGATGTACCCAGTCTCCTGCGGAGCCGTCTATTCCCCATGGTCCTTACGGAGTCCCCAGCATCCACTACGGACTACGAGAAATAGAATTACCGGTGAGTAAATTCTTATTTTTTCCCAGTGTGCGGATGCTGAAAACTATCCCCCTGTAACATGTAACCACAGGTCGTGCAGCCACTGCATCTAAAACACCCATTCCTCCGTCTGAGGATATTTTTGGGATTGCTCTTTTTTAACAAAGAAATATCAGTCTTAACCACAAAATCCCTGATACTCCGACCCCTAGAATAACTGATAAGCTTCACCCAAATCTCTGTCAGAGGCAATAATGGGCCACAATTGCCTAGTACGCTTAATTAACCGTGTACTGCTAGTATTAAACCTTGTCACCCAGGGGAACCTTCCTGTGAGTTGTTTGGGTGCATTAGGTTTCAATAGTTGCTGACGCGTGACATTCAATGCTTTTTGTTTAGCTTGTTCCAACAAACCCACTGGGTACCCCCTCTCAACGAATTTGCCTAGCATCTCAATCAATTGTTTGTCTCTCTGTGGCTGTTGGCTGTTAATCCTGCACACCCGTAAAAATTGCGAATACGGGAGGCCTGTAATGGTGGATTTAGGATGAAAGCTGTCAAACCTTAAATAGGTTGTTCCTATCCGTGGCCTTAGTAAATAACTCGGTGTTAATAACACCTTCAATCAGGGTAATGCATACATCAAGGAAATTGATCTGCTTATCATTACTCTCCATGGTGAATTTGATGGGACTAGATGTGGAGTTGTGTTGCTCTATGATATCTATCAGCTGACTTTCTGTACCCATCCAAAAGATGAGTACGTCATCTATATAACGCTGGTACAGACATAACCGTGATGAAATAGCCACATCTTGTAAAAACAACTCCATTTCCACTTCCCACATAAATGCATTGGCAAATGCCGGAGCCACAGCGCTCCCCATGGCACAGCCAGTGCGTTGAATGTAGAAGTGGTTGTCATACAGGAAATAGTTGTGCGTCAACGTAAATTCTAAAAGAGACAGAAAGAACTTAATATCTGGACCTGTATATCTGGGATTGTTAGTTAAAAGGTGTTCTACCGCTGACAATCCCGCCCCATGGGGAATACAAGTATATAAACTTGTCACGTCGATGGATGCCAAGACGATGTTACTGGGTAGAACCCCCAAACCCTCAAGTATACGTAAAAGTGATGAAGTATCTTTCAAATGTGTTGGCGTATCCTGTATACATGGTTGAAGATAGCTGTCACAATAGATGGAAACAGCTTCACACAGTGAACCCCTGGCAGAGATGATTGGTCTGCTTGGGGGATTCACAGCATCTTTGTGAATCTTGGGGATCACGTAAAAAATAGGAACCACAGGGAAATCAATGCACAGTGTTTTAGCCACAGTAGGAGTAATAATTGCAGCATCCACTGCCAGCTTTAACATTTCATCTAATTCCTTCTTAAACTGACCAGTGGGGTCCCTAGACAATCTAGCATAGGTGTAATTATCTGATAATAACCGTGAACATTCTGCCTGGTATTTTACTGTATCAAGTACCACAATCCCCCCACCCTTACCAGCCTGACGGATAATTATATCTTCCCTCTTACTCAGATCTAACAGAGCATCAAACTCATCTTTAGCCAAATTAGAGTAACATTTGCCATTATAATCTCGCTCAGATGTCTCGAGCATCCGGCTGAAAGTTCTAATCGAGGTGTTCGAGGAATGTGGCTCAAATGTGGATTTAGAAAGTTTTCTCACCTGAGGTGGGAGAGAGGAAGTCCCTACAGTAGAGTTCACCACATTGTCCTTTGCAAAATATTCTTTAAGCTTCAAGGACCTTATTTATTTGTAATTCTCAACTTTCTGGAGGAAAGGATCAGCCCGGGATATAGGGATAAAAGAAAGTCCTCTACTCAACACCTTAGATTCCATCTCCGAAATCCGCTCAGTAGAAAGATCAAAGATCAGTTGCGCCTCCCCTTAGGAGGTTTGGTGCCTGCGTTTCTACCTTTGTTTGCCCCCCTCGCCTCGTTGGGGCACTTCTCATCCGGCTAGAATAGCTCGGGTACGGACCCCTAAAGGGATCTCCCTTCTGTTTTGTGGGGTTCCTTGAGCTCCTTCTTTCGTCTCACTGGCAGATGTGCTCGAATACTGCGGTCGTTGAAACCTTCGCCTATTATAAGATGACTGAGTACCGCGGCCTTGGGTGGTTTGGTTCCCCAGCCAGGAGTATACTTTGTGCTGGTCATAGTCCTGTTGAATACGAACTCTCTTTTGTTTTTTGAACTTAATAAGATTCGTTTTATATAGCTGTATATCATCCGAGAGTTTATTCAGCCACTCCGGTGCCGGTACTTTCTTCAGGTCATGTTCCATTTCAAATAGCTTAATTTTATTTCTAGTGGCAGTTAGCTCACGGGTGGACTCCTCAATCACCAGTAATAACAAGTCCATGGAGCACTTATTGAGCACTGCAATCCATTTTTTACAGAAATTCACATCGTAACGACCGATGGTCGGCATATTATGGATCCTAAATCCACGTGGGATCTGCTTGGCCCTGTGGTAGTCGGACAATGTCATAGCATGATAGAGGAAATCAATCTCTCTTTTACGTAACCTCAGGAATTCCTTATAGGTATCCTCACTGGATACTCCTATAACAGTATCAAACAATGGTTCTTTGTAGAGGATACTCTCCGCTTCAGCTTCGGAGAAACTCAATGTATCATAGGTATCACACTGTAGTAACAGAGTTGCTCCCTCCGCTGCTGTTTCATCAGTGTTAGACATGATGTAGCGGTATATAAAGTGCAACACAAGTGCAGTGTCCAAAAACAAACTTCTTAAGTGCTGTGAAAGTGCTGGTTCAAGTGAACCTCCTGCGATTGGTAAAACAGGTAAATAAGGGTGCCTTGGGCAGATGCTTAAGGGCCCTACGGCAGAGCGGGCCTAAGCTTACATGTGATGCAGACGACCCGGCACTCCTCACGCTCCCCAGCGTAACAGTAATCTGCTCCCGTGCCCTCACCTCCTAGGACCTAGATCCTATAGACAGCAATGGAAATAAGTGCGGCACTGGGAGTCTTTGCAATGATGGTGAATAAGCCGTGTCTTTATTTCATCAACGTTTCGGGGACGCAGCCCCTTCGTCAGGATAACCCCAATGTGTACATTAAAGTGCTTAAATACCTTTAGAAAGAGAGGAGGTACTCACCACCACCTCCAGCCACGCTGCCCGGGTCCCGGTCCTGACGTCACTCCGCCCACAGGAAATGACCCGGCTCCGGTCCGTCCGGCTGGCGCACTGGGGCTAGGGAAACAGTAACCATAGCAACAGGTTACACAAAGTAACAGCTGGCTATTTCATCACGGTTATGTCTGTACCAGCGTTATATAGATGATGTACTCATCTTTTGGATGGGTACAGAAAGTCAGCTGATAGATATCATAGAGCAACACAACTCCACATCTAGTCCCATCAAATTCACAATGGAGAGTAATGATAAGCAGATCAATTTCCTTGATGTATGCATTACCCTGATTGAAGGTGTTATTAACACCGAGTTATTTACTAAGGCCACGGATAGGAACAACCTATTAAGGTTTGACAGCTTTCATCCTAAATCCACCATTACAGGCCTCCCGTATTCGCAATTTTTACGGGTGTGCAGGATTAACAGCCAACAGCCACAGAGAGACAAACAATTGATTGAGATGCTAGGCAAATTCGTTGAGAGGGGGTACCCAGTGGGTTTGTTGGAACAAGCTAAACAAAAAGCATTGAATGTCACGCGTCAGCAACTATTGAAACCTAATGCACCCAAACAACTCACAGGAAGGTTCCCCTGGGTGACAAGGTTTAATACTAGCAGTACACGGTTAATTAAGCGTACTAGGCAACTGTGGCCCATTATTGCCTCTGACAGAGATTTGGGTGAAGCTTATCAGTCAAGACTACTGCCCAGTTATTCTAGGGGGCGGAGTATCAGGGATTTTGTGGTTAAGACTGATATTTCTTCGTTCAAAAAGAGCAATCCCAAAAATATCCTCAGACGGAGGAATGGGTGTTTTAGATGCAGTGGCTGCACGACCTGTGGTTACATGTTACAGGGGGATAGTTTTCAGCATCCGCACACTGGGAAAAAGTATAGCATTAGGTATCTTTTATCATGTGATTCAAAATTTGTAATATATCTTTTATCTTGCCCTTGTGGACTCGCCTACGCTGGCAAGACCGATTGTGCCTTCAAGACAAGAATGGCACAACATAGGTATGCCATACGTGAGGCCATTAAATCAGGTGGTAGCGATCAACCTGTGGAACGCCATTTTGCGCAAGCAATGCACGGAATGGCTACGCTACGGTATAAAATTATTGACCAAGTCCCACCTTCATTGCGAGGTGGGGCTCGCTCAAAGAAATTGTTACAGGCTGAATCTAAATGGATTTATTTACTTTACACCCAATTTCCCAGGGGTTTAAATGAAGCACTCAGCTTCAAATGCTTTCTGTGAATAGATTTTGTGAAGGTGGGTAGATGTACCCTCAGGATTCTTCTATTATTAACTTTATTCCACGATTATTTGTATTATACCCATAATTAGTAATGTGCATAGCATCCCAATTATGATTCATTAGCTTTGTATCTACTGAGTGGGTACCTTTGGAACAGAGGTTTCTTTACTTATGTATTGTGCTATCTATTATGGAATAAGAAAGGAATGTTTGTATTGGTTAGAAAAGTTAGTGTATTCCCCCATCACTGGTGCTATTCAGTAAGACATTGATGTATAAGTGTATGTTTATTTTTATGTTTTATACTAAGCACTTTTTGTATTATAATGTTGAGAATAATTTGCAACATGTATATACTATTATACTGGGTTGACTAATATGTATTAGTTGTATATTGGTCACGATGCACTTTATGATGGACAGCGCAGCTGTTACTTTGTGTAACCTGTTGCTATGGTTACTGTTTCCCTAGCCCCAGTGCGCCAGCCGGACGGACCGGAGCCGCGTCATTTCCTGTGGGCGGAGGTACGTCAGGACCGGGACCCGGGCAGCGTGGCTGGAGGCGGCGGTGAGTACCTCCTCTCTTTCTAAAGGTATTTAAGCACTTTAATGTACACATTGGGGTTATCCTGACGAAGGGGCTGCGTCCCCGAAACGTTGATGAAATAAAGACACGGCTTATTCACCATCATTGCAAAGACTCCCAGTGCTGCACTTATTTCTATTGCTGTCTATTGGATCTAGGTCCTAGGAGGTGAGGGCACGGGAGCAGATTACTGTTACGCTGGGGAGCGTGAGGAGTGCCGGGTCGTCTGCATCATATATATATATATATATATATATATATATATACACACACACACAGGCAAAAAAATATTTGGACAGCCACCGATTGTGCAAGTTGACCCACTTAAAAAGAGGTCTGTAATTTCCATCATAGGTACACTTCAACTGTGAGAGATGGAATCTGAAAAAAATAGGAAATCACATTGTATGATTTTTAAACAATTTATTTGTATATTCTTGCAGAAAATAAATATTTGGACAATCAAAAAGTCTGTCATTCACTGGGAGTTCTTGCTAGATATATCGCTGCTGAGACTTGTACCAGGTTGCCCGATATTGTGCACATTAGTATGTCATGAGAGTTGAGGTTCAGGGGGTTCCTTACCTCCCAGTGGGTCCGTAGCACCAGGGGCATCTCCTCGGGCTACCTTTTCCATGCTGTTAAACATGCTTGTAACTAAATTGGTGCCCCCTGTGGGATCTCCTGTGCCAATGCAGCAGTTTATGGTCCCTGCTATTAATCCGCCATGGGCAGATCAAATCTCCACTCAGCTACAGCATTTGAACCAGTCATTGTTCAAATCTAAGTGTCACTCTCGCCCGCCTAAGACTAAGTCGTCTTATAAACAGGGCCTTCTAGCAATGGACAATGGGTGGAGCAACCCCACGGGAGGAAGACGAGGAACTTTGTGTTGGGTGCATTGAGAGCACGAGTTGATGTAATCTTGAATATCTTTCCTCATGGTGTGCCACCAGTAGGCCCTTCGTAAAAAACGTAAACATTTTCTGCACTCCTGGGTGACCGGAAAACTTAGAGATATGAGCCCACTGTAATAATTTCGGACAAAGCTCAGCTGGGACGGATTACCTTCCTGGAGGAGGTCCCAAAGAGGTGGCAGCTGCAGTGATGGATACTGGATTGAGAATTAGGCTTTTTTCAACCGAACTTTCTTCGTCAGAAGCGGTCAGGAAACGAGACAACGCGTCGGCTTTTACATTGAGAGTTCCAGCCCGATATTTGATGATGAATGAGAGTAGAGTAAAAAAGAGTGCCCACCTGGCTTGATGGGGGTTGAGGCATTGGGGGTAATTCTGAGTTGATCGCAGCAGCTAGTTTGTTAGCAGTTGGGCAAAACCATGTGCACTGCAGGTGTGGCAGACATAACATTTGCAGAGAGAGTTAGATTTGGGTGGGTTATTTTGTTTCTGTGCAGGGTAAATACTGGCTGCTTTATTTCTCTATCGTCCTAGTGGATGCTGGGGTTCCTGAAAGGACCATGGGGAATAGCGGCTCCGCAGGAGACAGGGCACAAAAAGTAAAGCTTTAGGATCAGGTGGTGTGCACTGGCTCCTCCCCCTATGACCCTCCTCCAAGCCTCAGTTAGATTTTTGTGCCCGGCCGAGAAGGGTGCAATCTAGGTGGCTCTCCTAAAGAGCTGCTTAGAAAAGTTTAGCTTAGGTTTTTTATTTTACAGTGAGTCCTGCTGGCAACAGGATCACTGCAACGAGGGACTTAGGGGAGAAGAAGTGAACTCACCTGCGTGCAGGATGGATTGGCTTCTTGGCTACTGGACATTAGCTCCAGAGGGACGATCACAGGTACAGCCTGGATGGTCACCGGAGCCTCGCCGCCGGCCCCCTTGCAGATGCTGAAACGAGAAGAGGTCCAGAATCGGCGGCAGAAGACTCCTCAGTCTTCTTAAGGTAGCGCACAGCACTGCAGCTGTGCGCCATTTTCCTCTCAGCACACTTCACACGGCAGTCACTGAGGGTGCAGGGCGCTGGGAGGGGGGCGCCCTGGGAGGCAAATGAAAACCTTTTTTGGCTAAAAATACCTCACATATAGCCTCCGGGGGCTATATGGAGATATTTAACCCCTGCCAGAATCCGTTAAGAGCGGGAGACGAGGCCGCCGAAAAAGGGGCGGGGCCTATCTCCTCAGCACACAGCGCCATTTTCCCTCACAGAAAGGCTGGAGGGAAGGCTCCCAGGCTCTCCCCTGCACTGCACTACAGAAACAGGGTTAAAACAGAGAGGGGGGGCACTAATTTGGCGTTAGAAATATATAAAAAAGATGCTATAAGGGAAAACACTTATATAAGGTTGTCCCTATATAATTATAGCGTTTTTGGTGTGTGCTGGCAAACTCTCCCTCTGTCTCTCCAAAGGGCTAGTGGGTCCTGTCCTCTATCAGAGCATTCCCTGTGTGTGTGCTGTGTGTCGGTACGTGTGTGTCGACATGTATGAGGACGATGTTGGTGAGGAGGCGGAGCAATTGCCTGTAATGGTGATGTCACTCTCTAGGGAGTCGACACCGGAATGGATGGCTTATTTAGGGAATTACGTGATAATGTCAACACGCGCCAAGGTCGGTTGACGACATGAGACGGCCGACAAACGATTAGTACCGGTCCAGACGTCTCAAAAACACCGTCAGGGGTTTTAAAACGCCCGTTTACTTTAGTCGGTCGACACAGACACAGACAGGGACACTGAATCCAGTGTCGACGGTGAATAAACAAACGTATTCCTTATTAGGGCCACACGTTAAGGGCAATGAAGGAGGGGTTACATATTTCTGATACTACAAGTACCACAAAAGAGGGTATTATGTGGGATGTGAAAAAACTACCGTAGTTTTTCCTGAATCAGATAAATTAAATGAAGTGTGTGATGATGCGTGGGTTCCCCCCGATAGAAAATATGGGCAGTATACCCTTTCCCGCCAGAAGTTAGGGCGCGTTGGGAAACACCCCTTAGGGTGGATAAGGCGCTCACACGCTTATCAGAACAAGTGGCGGTACCGTCTATAGATAGGGCCGTCCTCAAGGAGCCAGCTGACAGGAGGCTGGAAAAATATCATAAAAAGTATATACACACATACTGGTGTTATACTGCGACCAGCGATCGCCTCAGCCTGGATGTGCAGAGCTGGGGTGGCTTGGTCGGATTCCCTGACTAAAAATATTGATACCCTTGACAGGGACAGTATTTTATTGACTATAGAGCATTTAAAGGATGTATTTCTATATATGCGAGATGCACAGAGGGATATTTGCACTCTGGCATCAAGAGTAAGTGCGATGTCCATATCTGCCAGAAGATGTTTATGGACACGACAGTGGTCAGGTGATGCAGATTCCAAACGGCACAAAGGTGTATTGCCGTATAAAGGAAGAGGAGTTATTTGGGGTCGGTCCATCGGACCTGGTGGCCACGGCAACTGCTGGAAAATCCACCGTTTTTACCCTAAGTCACATCTCTGCAGAAAAAGACACCGTCTTTTCAGCTTCAGTCCTTTCGTCCCTATAAGAGTCATATCTGCCCAGGGATAGAGGAAAGGGAAGAAGACTGCAGCAGGCAGCCCATTCCCAGGAACAGAAGCGTTCCACCGCTTCTGACAAGCTCTCAGCATGACGCTGAGACCGTACAGGACCCCTGGATCCTACAAGTAGTATCCCAGGGGTACAGTTTGGAATGTCGAGACGTTTCCCCTGCGCAGGCTCCTGAAGGCTGCTTTACCAAGGTCTCCCTCCGACAAGGAGGCAGTATGGGAAAAAATTCACGAGCTGTATTCCCAGCAGGTGATAATTAAATTACCCCTCCTACAACAAGAAAAGGGGTATTATTCCACACTATATTGTGGTACTGAAGCCAGAAGGCTAGGTGAGACCTATTCTAAATCTAAAAAAATTTGAACACTTACAAAGGTTCAAATCAAGATGGAGTCACTCAGAGCAGTGATAACGAACCGGGAAGAAGGGGACTATCTGGTGTCCCGAGACATCAGGGATGCTTACCTCCATGTCCCAAATTTGCCCTTATCACTAAGGGTACCTCAGGTTCGTGGTACAGAACTGTCACTATCAGTTTCAGACGCTGCCGTTTGGATTGTCTACGGCACCCCGGGTCTTTACCAAGGTAATGGCCGAAATGATGGTTCTTCTTCGAAGAAAAGGCGTCTTAATTATCCCTTACTTGGACGATCTCCTGATAAGGGCAAAGTCCAGGGAACAGTTGGAGGTCGGAGTAGCACTATCTCGGATACTGTTACAACAGCAGGGGTGGATTCTAAAGATTCCAAAATCGCAGCTGATCCCGACAACAAGTCTCCTGTGCTTAGGGATGATTCTGGACACAGTCCAGAAAAAGGTGTTTCTCCCGGAAGAGAAAGCCAGGGAGTTATCCGAGCTAGTCAGGAACCTCCTAAAATCAGTGCATCATTGCACAAGGGCCATGGTAAAAAAATGGTGACTTCCTTCGAAGCAATTCCAGTCGGCAGATTTCATGCAAGAACTTTTCAGTGGGATCTGCTGGACAAATGGTCCGGATCGCATCTTCAGATGCATCAGCGGATAACCCTATATCCAAGGACAAGGGTGTCTCTCCTGTGGTGGTTACAGAGTGCTCATCTTCTAGAGGGCCGCAGATTCGGCATTCAGTTTTGGATGTTGGTGACCACGGAGGCCAGCCCGAGAGGCTGGGGAGCAGTCACACAAGGAAAAAATTTCCAGGGAGTGTGATCAAGTCTGGAGATTTTTCTCCACATAAATATAGCTAAGGGTAAATTTATAATGCTCTAAGCTTAGCAAGACCTCTGCTTCAAGGTCAGCCGGTATTGATCCAGTGGGATAAAACATCACGGCAGTCGCCCACGTAAATAGACAGGGCGGCACAAGAAGCAGGAGGGCAGTGGCAAAAACTGCAAGGACTTTTCGCTGGGCGGAAAATCATGTGATAGCACTGTCAGCAGTGTTTCATTCCGGGAATGGAAACTGGGAAGCAGACTTCCTCAGTAGGCACGACCTCCACCCGGCAGAGTGGGAACTTCATGGGGAAGTTTTCCACATAATTGTAAACCGTTGGGAATTACCAAAGGTGGACATGATGGCGTCCCGTCTGAACAAAAAACGGGACAGGTATTGCGCCAGGTTAAGAGACCCTCAGGCAATAGCTGTGGACGTTCTGGTAACACCGTGGGTGTACCAGTCGGTGTATGTGTTCCATCCTCTGCTTTTCATACCTAAGGTACTGAGAATTATAAGACGTAGAGGAGTAAGAACTATACTCATGGCTCCGGATTGGCCAAGAAGGACTTGGTACCCGGAACTTCAAGAGATGCTCACAGAGGACTTATGGCCTCTGCCGCTAAGAAGGGACTTGTTTCAGCAAGTACCATGTCTGTTCCAAGACTTACCGCAGCTGCGTTTGACGGCATGGCGGTGGAACGCCGGATCCTAAGGGAAAAGGCATTCAGGAAGAGGTCATTCCTACCCTGGTCAAAGCCAGAAAGGAGGTGACCGCACAACATTATCACCACATGTGGCGAAAATATGTTGCGTAGTGTGAGGCCAGGAAGGCCCCACGAAGAAATTTCAACTCGGTCGATTCCTGCATTTCTTGCAAACAGGAGTGTCTATGGGCCTCAAATTGGGGTCCATTAAGGTTCAAATTTCGGCCCTGTCGATTTTTCTTCCAGAAAGAATTGGCTTCAGTTCCTGAAGTCCAGAAGTTTGTCAAGGGAGTATTGCATATACAACCCCCTTTTGTGCCTCCAGTGGCACTGTGGGATCTCAACGTAGTTCTGGGATTCCTCAAAACACATTGGTTTAAAACCAGTCAAATCTGTGGATTTGAAGCATCTCACATGAAAGTGACCATGCTCTTGGCCCTGGCCTGGACCAGGCGAGTGTCAAATTGGTGGTTTTTTTCTCAAAAAAGCCCATATCTGTTTGTCCATTTGGACAGGGCAGAGCTGCGGACTCGTCCCCAGTTCTCTCCCTAAGGTGGTGTCAGTGTTTCACCTGAACCAGCTTATTTTGGTGCCTTGCGCCTACTAGGGACTTGGAGGACTCCAGGTTGCTAGATGTTGTCAGGGCCCTGTAAATATAGGTTCCAGGACGGCTGGAGTCAGGAAAACTGACTTGCTGTTATCCTGTATGCACCCAACAAACTGGGTGCTCTTGCTTCTAAGCAAACTATTGCTAGTTGGATGTGTAATACAATTCAGCTTGCACATTCTGTGGCAGGCCTGCCACAGCCAAAATATGTAAATGCCCATTCCACAAGGAAGGTGGGCTCATCTTGGGCGGCTGCCCGAGGGGTCTCGGCTTTACAACTTTGCCGAGCGGCTATTTAGTCAGGGGCAAACACGTTGGTAAAATCCTACAAATTTGATACCCTGGCTAAGGAGGACCTGGAGTTCTCTCATTCGGTGCTGCAGAGTCATCCGCACTCTCCCGCCCGTTTGGGAGCTTTGGTATTATCCCCATGGTCCTTTCAGGAACCCCAGCATCCACTAGGACGATAGAGAAAATAAGAATTTACTTACCGATAATTCTATTTCTCGGAGTCCGTAGTGGATGCTGGGCGCCCATCCCAAGTGCGGATTATCTGCAATACTTGTACATAGTTACAAAAATCGGGTTATTATTGTTGTGAGCCATCTTTTCAGAGGCTCCGCTGTTATCATACTGTTAACTGGGTTCAGATCACAGGTTGTACAGTGTGATTGGTGTGGCTGGTATGAGTCTTACCCGGGATTCAAAATCCTTCCTTATTGTGTACGCTCGTCCGGGCACAGTATCCTAACTGAGGCTTGGAGGAGGGTCATAGGGGGAGGAGCCAGTGCACACCACCTGATCCTAAAGCTTTACTTTTTGTGCCCTGTCTCCTGCGGAGCCGCTATTCCCCATGGTCCTTTCAGGAACCCCAGCATCCACTACGGACTCCGAGAAATAGAATTATCGGTAAGTAAATTCTTATTTTTTACACTGCAAGTTAGATTTTAGTTTGAATACACCCCACCCACATCTAACTCTCTCTGCACATGTTATATCTGTCCACCCTGCAGTGCACATGGTTTTGCCCAACTGCTAACATATTTGCTGTTGCGATCAACTCAGAATTAGGCCCATTGAGCGGTCTTGATGTAGAGCAAATTCCTGTGATCGGTGTAGACGGTAATAGGATGCTTAGCACCTTCCAGTAAATACCTCCACTCTTCCAAGGCAGATTTTATTGCCAGAAGTTCCTGGTCTCCCATGAAATGGTTTCATTCAGCAGGTGTAAATTTACGAGAGTAAAAGACGCACGGGTGCAATTTCCCATCCGGAGTACTGTGAAAGGACAGCTCTGACACCGACTGAAGATGCATCTACTTCCAACACAAAGGACTTCTCAAGATTTGGTTGCTGAAGTACCGGAGCAGACATAAAATCCGACTTTAAATGAGAAAACACCTCTACGGCCTCAGGAGGCCATAGACTTGGGTCAGAGCCTTTCCTGGTCAGGGCTGTAATGGGGGCTACAATGGTGGAAAAACCCTTTATGAACTTCCTGTAATAGTTAGAAAAGCCCAGAAACCTTTGCACCACTTTCAGGGAAAGTGGTTGAGACCAATCCCGGATGGCTTTAACCTTTTCCGAATCCATTCGAAGCTCTGCTTGAGATGATGTACCAGATGAACGGAATTGATGGCACCTCAAAGGTGCATTTAGAGAATTTGCCAAACGGGTCTTGCGGAGATGACAAAGAACTTCTTTGACCTGCACCCTATGTTCCGAGAGGTTTCTGGAGAAGATCAAAATGTCATCCAAATAGACCACTATGCTTTGGTACAACAAGTCACAAAAGATTTTGTTTACAAACCCTTGGGAAAACGGCAGGAGCAATACTAAGACCGAACTCCATTACCAAATACTCATAATGGCAGTCATTGGTATTAAAAGCGGTCTTCCACTCGTCCCCCTGTCTAATGCGTATGAGGCTATAAGCTCCCCTTAACTCAAGCTTCGTGAAAACATGGGCTCAGCAACCCTGATCAAACAGCTCCGTGATCAATGGCAATGGGTATCTATTCTTGATGGTGATATCATTCAAACCACGATAGTCAATGCACGGTCTTAATTCCCCATCCTTCTTTACGAAAAACCCCCCAGCTCCAGCAGGAGTGGTATAATGAAACCTTTCTGGAGATTTGACTTGATATAATCGGTCATGGCTTGACTCTCTGGCAAAGACGGGGGATACGTGTGACCTCATGCGGCATATTCCCAGGGTATAAATCTATGGGACAGTCCCAAGGTCTATGGGATGGCATTTGATCGGCTGCTTGCTCGGAAAACACATCTGTGTATTCTTGATAAGGCTCCGGCAGAAGTTCTCGGTCTGATTTGCAGGACACCCGAAGCGGGTAAACGGGCATGAGGGAACTTGAATGACAGAAGGAGCTCCAGGATAAAATTTGCGAAGACTCCCAATCAGTGTGGGTGTTATGGATCTTGAGCCAGGGTAAACCGAGGACAAGGTCATGAGTCATCGCCGGAACCACTAGAAACTCCAGATATTCTAGATGTAAAGCTCCCACCTGTAGCTTTATTGACGCCATATGACTGGAAATGACTCACTTGGAGATTTGAGTACCATTAATAGCAGTCAGCATTATAGGTCGGTCAAGGGCCTTCAGCGTCAGACCCATCCCCTGGGTGCAACAGAGCGAGATAAAATTCCCAGCGGCCCCGGAATCCAGCAAGGCGTAGAGGGACTTAGTGGAAGACTCAGAAAACAATAAAACAGGGAGAGTAAACAGTCCTTTCCTGGAGATTTGGTCATGGCACCCAACTTGACTCCTCCGAAACAAGCTAGGTTTGCCCGTTTTCCGGATGAGACTTACAAAACTTAATAAAATGATCTTCAGCTCTGCAGTAGAGGCAGAGTCTCCCCTCACGACGACACTGGCGTTCTTCAGGAGACAAACGGGACCGATTGATTTGCATGGGTTCATCCTGACTTGGTGATGCAGCTTGTCTTGGAGGAAGAGACCAGAATTTAAGCCGATCCGTCCAGCTATGCTCACCCCCATGCTCCCGCATGCGGAGATCCACTTTGACACAGAGCAAGATCAGCTCTTCAAGTTGGTCAGGCAGATCCCTGGTGACCAACTCATCCTTAAGACGATCCGACAGACCACTCCAGAAGGCGGCCCTGAGAGCTTTGTTATTCCACCACAATTCTGATGCGGTGGTCTAAAATTGGACTACGTACTGCCCTATGGAATGAGAGCCTTGTTGAACACGGAGCAGTTCGGTAGAAGCTGCGGTGGACCGACCGGGCTTGTCAAAAATTCTTCTGAAGGACGCTATGAAGTTGGTGTAATTAGAGACTAGTGGGTCTGAATGTTCCCACAATGGAGATACCCAATCCAACGCTGAACCTTCGAGCAGGGAAATGATGTACGCCACTTTGGACTGATTCGTGGGGAGGTTATGTGAGAGCAGTTCAAAGTGCACCCCGCACTGGTTCAAGAACCCGCGGCAGTGTTTAGAATCTCCGTTATATCGGGATGGAGTAGGGAGCTGGAGACGAGACCTACCCGCTGCCGGGGGCTGGGCACTACTGGGGACTACTACTGGAGTGGGGCCCAGAGCCACTGAAGCCAAGGTTGTTTGTATTTGATCCAGTCGACCAGACAACTCCTGGAGATACTGCATCACCTGACCATGTGCCGCCTCCTGACTCTGTACACAGGAGGCCAAACTGTATGGCACTTGCCTCTGCGCTCTGATCCTCCGAGTCCATTTGGCCTGAGTATACTGTCACACACCTGGGCTGAGAAAGTTGGGTACTCTGGGATTCTTCCGATGGTCGGAAAGAAGAACCGTAGCTAGGTCGAAATAGAGACGGTCGGATGTAAGTTCTCCTCATGCAGCTTTATAACAACTAATGCTTAAGAACGATGTCAAGGAGAACTGAATGAAAAAATGAGATAATGACATGTGAACTGTGAAGAAATGAATGATGACTTTTGAACGATGCTGAAGAACACTGAATGAAGAAATAAATGACTTGTGAACGATGCTGAAGAACACTGAATGAAGAAATTTGTCACGAAACTGGGTTGAGAGGGTTGAGAACTCAGGGATTCTTCCAATAGTCGGGTGGGAGAACTGTAGTTGGGTCGGAATAGAGACGCCCGAATGTAGGTCTTCTTCATGCAGGACCAATAGTGAACTTAGTCAGTGAACGATGCTGTGTGCACTGACTGAGGAATAAAACGAAGACTTGAGAATGGTGCTGGAGAACTCTGAACGAAGGAGTAAATGATGATTTGAGAATGATGCTGAAGAACACTAAATGAAAAGACAAGTGATGTTTTGAGAACGACGCTGAAGAACTCTGAACGAAGAGATGAGTGATGACTTGTGAACAATGCTGAAGTACACTGAACGAAGAGATGAGTGATGATTTGAGAATTATGCTGAATAACACTGAACAAAAAGACAAGTGCTGTACCCAGGGAGACAGGAGCCGGCGGGGGAAGAGACCACCCCGGAGACCAGTGCAGCCAGACAGGTAAGCCCCTGGACACTGACAGTGGCCCCTGGACACTTTCCTGGCTTGGTTGGGTGCTTGGAGTGAAAGATCCGCACAAGACGAGGGGCAGAGACATCCGAAGCTTTCACCCAACTTCTTTCCTCAGGACCATATCCTTTCCATTCCACCAGATACTGCAGATTCTTGCAGCAGTAACGAGAATCGAGAATACTCTTGACCTCAAACTCCGTTCCCTCTTCGGGTCTCCACTGGAGCTGATCTTGGAGAGTCTGAATGGAAACGATTTAGAATAAGAGGGAGGAGAAGAGAAACATGGAAAGAGTTCGGTATTCGGAAGTGAGAGGGCAAACCCAATTTGCAGACAACTGGATTCAGGACTTGCAGTACAGGGTATAGACCGATGAATCTCAGAGCAAATTTCATAGCGGGTACCTTCAGACGAATGTTGCGGGTGGAGAGCTGCACCGTGTCGCCAATCTTGTATCGTGGAGCTGCCCATCGTTTCTTGTTCGTGAAAAGTTTATATCTGATGGAGACTTTTTTGAGGTTAGCATGAACTTTACTCCAGATGCAGCTGAAGTGCTGCAGAGTGGAAGTTTCGGCAGGAACATCTTCCGTAGGACAGGATGATAATTCCGGAACTCGCGGGTGGAATCCATAATTGATGAAAAATGGGGTTTCACCAGTGGAGGTATGATACTGATGGTTATGGGCGAATTCTGCCCAGGGCAACAACTCTACCCAGTTGTCCTGAGAAGGCAATAATTACATGCGGAGGAAAGTCTATAAGTCCTGGTTGACTCTTTCGGTTTGTCAGTTGGTTTGTGGGTGGTAGGCAGAAGAAAACACGTTTTATTTGGAGGGCTGAACAGAGAGCTTTCCAGAATCTTGCAGTGAACTGCACACCTCGAGCGGAAACCACCTCCTGGGGTAATCCATGTAGCCAAAATTGTTCCTGGATAAATAGTTGAGCCTGTTAGGGAACTGTTGGTAGACCTGTCAAAGGAACAAAACGTGCCATTTTTGAGAAGCGATCCATGATCACCCAGATGGTGTTACAACCCTTGGAGGGGGGCAACTCGGTGATGAAGTCCATAGAGATATGGGACCAAGGTCTTCTAGGAATAGACAAAGGTCGAAGCAATCCAGCAGTAGGTAGACGAGGAATCTTATGTTGAGTACATTGAGGGCAACAGCTCACAAAATCGGGTATATCTCTCCTCATAGAGGACCACCAATAAGATCTACGCAAAAATTCAAATATTTTTTGGGCTCCTGGGTGTCCGGAGGACTTGCAGATATGAGCCTACTGAAGCAATTTCGGTCGGAGTTCAGCTGGAATGGACGTTCTCCCAGGAGGAGGACCTAGAGAAGTGGGAACTTCAGAAATGGAGACATGACTCAGAATGAAACTTTTCTCAACGGGATTCTCTTCATCGGAAGTGGTCAAGGAGCGAGACAGGGCGTCAGCTTTTGCGCTAAAAGTCCCGTCCTGGTACTTAATGACAAATGAAAACTGAGTGAAAAAGAGTGCCCATTTAGCTTGACGGGGATTTAAACATTGGGCAGTCTTGATGTATAACAATTCCATGTGGTCGGTGTAGATGGTAATTAAATGTTTAGCACCCTCCAATAAATATCTCCACTCCTCTCAGGCAGATTTTATTGCTAAAAGTTCCTGATCTCCAGTGGTATAAATACGTTAAGCAGGTGAAAACTTTTGAGATTGGAAACCACATGGGTGCAACTTCCCATCAGAAGATTACTGAGAGAGGACGGCTCCGACACCAACTGAAGAGGCATCCAATTCCATGAAAAACGGTTATTCAAAATTTGGCTGCTGGAGCACCGGAGCAGACATAAAGGCCGACTTCAACTGGACAAACGCTTCGACAGCTTCGGGAGGCCACAAAATCGGATTGGAACCTTTCTTGGTCAGAGCAGTAATAGGTGCTACAATGGTGGAAAACCCTCTTATGAACTTCCTATAATAATTTGCGAAGCCTAGGAATCTTTGCACCGCTTTCAAGGAGAGAGGTTGAGTCCAATCCTGGATAGCTTTGAGCTTTCCTGGATCCATGAGAAGCTCTGTGCCCGAGATGACATCTCCGAGGAAAGGAATTGATGAAACTTCAAAAGTACATTTGGAGATCTTGCCATAAAGATGGTTATTGCGAAGACAACATAGCACTTCTTTGACCCGAATTCTTTGCTCTGACATGTCACAGGAAAAGATAAGTATGTCATCCAGGTATACCACGACACATTGATATAGCATATCCCGAAAGATTTAGTTGACAAACCCTTGGAAGACTGCCAGAGCATTACATAGTCCAACTGGCATTACCAGATACTCATACTGCCCGTCCCTAGTGTTAAAAGCGGTATTCCATTCATCCCCTTGTTTTATTCGAATGAGATTATAGGCTCCCCTCAAGTCGAGTTTTGTGAAGACTTTGGAACCGCAGATCCTGTCAAAAAGCTCGGTAATCAGAGGTAATGGACATCCATTCTTGATGGTGATATCGTTTAACCCCCGATAGTCTATGCAGGGTCTTAATCCTCCATTTTTTTCACAAAAAAGAAACCAGTTCCCTGCCGGAGAAGTGGAGGGCCGGATGAACCCCTTTTGAAGGTTCTCCCTGATATATTCCGACATCACTTGCATCTTGGGCAAAGACAAAGGGTACGTATGACCACGAGGTGGCATCTTCCCAGGGATCAGGTCAGTTGGGCAGACCCAGGGTCTATGGGGTGGTAACCGGTCGGCTGCTTGCTCTGAGAATACATTTGCAAATTCCCGATATGGCTCAGGAAGGGATTCTTCTATAGGCTTGGAGGAGGCATGCAGGGGACAGACTGACGTAAGCCAATTTGTGCGGAAAAAGGAACCCTAGGACAGAATTTGCAAAGTCTCCCAATCAATATGGGGATTATGAATCTTGAGCCAGGGTAGGCCGAGAACCAACTCATGTGACATCTCCAGAATCACCAGGAACTCCAGGTATTCATGATGCAAAGCTCCAACCTGTAAGTTGAGGGGCTCCGTGCGGTAGGAAACAATTCCGTTAGAAATCTGGGTGCCATTAATAGCAGTTAACTTGAGGGGTCGGTCGACGGGCCTCACTCTCAGATGAAACTCTCGGACACAACTGGCAGCAATAAAGTTCCCAGCAGCACCGGAATCCAATAATGCAAGTAGAGTCTTAGTGGAGGACCCCGTCGACAGCTGAACTGAAAGTAGACAGTCCTTCCCAGGAGATTTAACTGTAGTACCTAACTTGACTCCGGAACAGGCTAGGTTTGATCGTTTCCCGGGTGGGTCTTGCAGGCTTTAATAAAATGATCCGCGGCACCACAATAGAGGCAAATTCTACCTTCACAACGGCGTTGTCGTTCTCCGAGAGATAACCGGGACTGGTTGATCTGCATGGGTTTGTCCGGACTTGGTAATGTTGCTTGCCTAGGAGGGAGAGGCCGGAATCTGGACCGATCCGACCGACTATGCTCCCCACCACGCTCCTGTATGCGGAGGTCCACCAGAAGGCTGCCCTGAGGGCTTCGTTATTCCAGCATAGTTCTGAAGCGACGGTCTGGAATTGGACAACGTACTGTCCTACCGAACGAGAGCCTTGACGAACACGGAGGAGTTTGGTAGAAGCGGTAGAGGACCTGCTGGGCTCATCGAAGATTCTTCGGAAGGAAGCAATGAAGTTGGTGTAATTGGAGACTAATGGGTCAGAACGTTCCCACAATGGAGACACCCAATTCAACGCTGAACCCTCAAGCAAGGAAATTATGTATGCCACTTTGGAACGATCCGTGATAAAATTATGTGAGAGCAGTTCAAAGTGCACCTCGCACTGGTTAAGAAACCCACGGCAATGTTTTGGATCTCCATTACAGCGGGATGGAGGAGGAAGCTGGAGGCGTGACCTAATTGCTGCCGGAGGCTGTATGCTACTGGAAACTGCTACTGGGGCAGATACTGGAGCAGGACCCAGAACCGCTGAGGCCAAAGATGCTTGGATTTGATCCAGACGGCCAGACAATTCCTGAAGATATTGCATCACCTGACCATGTGCCGTCTCCTGACTCTGTACCCAGGAAGCCAAGCTTTGAATGGCGCTTGCCTCCGCGTTACGGTCCCCCGAGTCCATTGGGCCTGAGTATACTGTCACGAACCTGGGTTGAGAACTCGGGGATTCTTCCGATGGTCGGGTGGAAGAACCGTAGTTGGGTCGGAATAGAGACGGCCGAATGTAGGTCTTCCTCATGCAGGACCAATAGTGAACTTAGTCAATGAATGATGCTAGGTGCACTGAATGAGGAATAAAACGAAGACTTGAGAATGGTGCTGGAGAACTCTGAACGAAGGAATAAATGATGACTTGGGAACAATGTTGAAGAACACTGAACGAAGAGATGAGTGATGACTTGAGAACGATGCTGAAGAACACTGAATGAAAAGAGGAGTGATGTTTTGATAACAATGCTGAAGAACACTGAACGAAGAGATGCTGGCAGCACCGGAGTCTGTGAGCCAATGGACTCACAAGCCGGGAGCACTGGAGGCTGCGGGCTGAGAGACACACTTGTATGCTAAAAGCACTGGAGTCTGCGTGCTGGGAGACACCCTTAGATGCTGGAAGCACTGGAGTCTGCGTAGTGGGGGGGACACTTAGATGCTGGAAGCACTGGGGAGTTTGTGAGCCGAGAGACACACGAGCCTGGTGGTAGCTTAGTAGCGACAATACTCAGGCGCCGGGGCTTTGCCCGGCGTCTCCATTTGAATTTCCCGCCCTCT
Organism: Pseudophryne corroboree; assembly: GCF_028390025.1. NCBI lineage: Eukaryota > Metazoa > Chordata > Amphibia > Anura > Myobatrachidae > Pseudophryne > Pseudophryne corroboree. Next base: position 68,003,721 of record NC_086449.1, on the reverse strand, counting down.
TCTCATTTGCAGAGGGGTGGTGCTGATGTCATCAGCCCCCTCGCCCCCACGTGGACAGACATGGCGGCGCCTATGGAGCCGGCGACCGCCAGCGGCAGCATCGCCCATGCCTCGAGAGACAGGAGCCGGCGGGGGAAGAGACCACTCCGGAGACCAGTGCGCCCGGACATGTAAGCACGGCGGCCACTGCTGCGCAGCCGTGACAAAATGAAAGATGACTTGGGAACGATGCTGAAGAACACTGAGCTCAGTGAGAGACTGGAAACACACTTGAAATGCTGGTAACACTGGAGCTCAGTGAGTGGCTGGGAATCAATTCTCCTTGAAGGGCAGCGTGAGCCTGGGAGCAGCTAACAGGGACGATACTCAAGCACTGGAGCTGTGCCCGGTGCCTCCTTTTGTATAGCCCACCCTTCCTCTGATTGGGGGAGGGAGCACTGGGTCACGCCATTGGTCCACCCTGCCCACGTGGACACTGGGCACAATGGTGGTGCCCGTGGTCCGAGAGACGCCAGCCGGACGCCGGAGGAGACCCCCCCAGAGACCCAGCGTGCGGCAGCAAGGTATGCTCGGCGGCCGCCACTCCCGCAGTATGACAGAAGGATTAGTAGAAGGGAGAAAAGTTGTCTTAGTAGCTGCCAGTTCAGACACAATTTTATTTAGGTCTTCCCCAAACAAAATGTCCCCAGTGAAGGGGAGGACTTCCAAAGTCTTCTTTGAGTTCAAATCCACTTTCCATTACCTCAACCACAGTATGCGGTGCACCAGTAAAGACGTAGCTGATCCCTTGGCCGCCAATACTCCCACCTCAGAGGACGCTTCTTGAATGTAATAAGAAGCGGTGGTAATATGAGAAAGGTATTGCCTGGCAGTTTCAGAGATATCCTCTGGCAGCTCTTCCTCTAACGCCTGAACCTACGCCTCAATACCTTTTGCCGCCCAAGAGGCAGCTATAGTGGGTCTATGAACAGGCAGAGTAGATAACACCACTAGGTGGCTGACATGAGAATCCACCAGTGGCGGAGGCTCCCATTTGTTACACAAGTCTGCTGGGAGAGGGTAGTGAGCCAAAGCCCATTTGGGAATAGGGGATTTCTTCCCTGGATTAGACCAGGGTTTCCGTCTGATGTCCACTAAATGATCAGAATGGGGTAACAGTTTTAACCACCTTCTGCTGTTTAAACTTATCAGTTTTCTTTGCCACATTAGTGGAATCCTCCTCATCTGTGATTTGAAGGATATGCTTAAGAGCAACCACCAGGTCAGGGACATCTATTAATAAGGGAGAATCTTTGTCAGTAACACAGGATTCCGTGTCAGACAAGGCCGTATGCTCCCCCTCCTCTTCATATGAGACATCAGAGAGGTTTGTAGACAGTGAGGAGGAAGCAGCCCGCTTAGAAGACCAGGTACACGAGAGTGACCCCAGGTAGATTTCTGTCTAACAGACTGGTTTAGTTTTTGCAGTTAGTTAGACAAATTTTCCGTCCAAGGCAGATTAACCATAGGGACAATTTGTGTCACAGCCAGCCCCATAGGGGGCTCAAGGCACTCCACTAGAGTACCCAGCAGAGTAGTGAATGCTGCCCATGGTGGCTCCTAAGTGCAGGGGCTTCGGAGTGACTGGGAGGTGCATGACAAGCAGTACAGAGACCATTATGCAATAATTCCCCCTGATAAATCCACGGCGCATGATCTGCATGTTGCTGGAGCTTCTACAGATTTGCTGGCCATTTTGTTAGACACTGCACAATGTAAACAATTGGACTTACACAGTACGATAATATAGCCAGACAAATACAAAAACCTGTGGAATAAGACTGGGTATAATGTGACTGTACACAGGAGTAATATACTTATATAGGTATATAAACTCTGTGCACAACTATATTGTTAGACCCAAATTCACCTAGCCGAGGTTTACAGCATATAGTGACATATATTATTATTATTATATCTGGGAAACACTGAAAGTGAAACCACATAGCAGATACAGTCACATGCAATGCAGAAATGATATCACAATAATGCTGCACTGGATTTACATATATATCACAGCGCGGTCATAGATCGGAGTGTATAGCAGAATACTCATAATATACTCTGCAATGTACACCTTTTCTCAACTAATGCTGTATCTAAGGCATGTAGGATACTCAAGTGAATCTAAGGACACAGTGCTGTAAACAGGCTTACATGGGAGACCTTGCCCAGCAATCCCGGAGACCTGCTGCTGCTCTCTGTAAGATGGCGCTCAGAGTCTCTGTGAGGGAGTGAGGTAGCTCCAGGGCGGGAGATCTGCAGGAGATGGTGCCCTGGGCTGGGACTTCAGGTCAAGTGGCACCTCCCCTATGCTGGTCTTCCACCCCAGGTACTATGGAGCCTCGTTAAACTGGTGTTAGTACACCTGACCTGTGCTCTGAATGCCTTGGTGGTCTAGTGGGGTCCCTACCTAGTGACAGTCTCCATGCCAGTGCTGCGGTCCGCCTCCCCAGACCGTGGATGGATCGTAGTTCAATGGCGGGTCCTGCCTATGAGACCCTCTTACCTCCTCCCTGTAGCAGCCACGTGATCCAGGAGAGCAATTTGCGACCGCACCTAAGCGGGACGCCTTACCTGGGAATTTGGGAGATGATGGAGCTGCAACACTGAATGTAACAATGATATACAGTGCTGCCAGCTCAGTTAGCAAAGTCAAATTCTTCCAGATGAAAAGCTTTTAGGGCTGCTGAGTGCAGCACCCCTCCTCCGTGACCTGCTGCTGCAGGCACCAACTCAAAACTGAGCTCACTATGCCTGGAGGCGGGGTTACAGAGGAGGCCCCTATGCATTCTGGGACAGCTAAAGCTTTACCTGTTGGTGTCTCTGGATCCAGAGCCACTCTACACCCCGATGTTTCCCTGTGGAAACCAATGTACCCTGCTGCAGAAATTTGTTTTACACTATTTCCCTAATGTATGCTAGGTTTTTAATATTATAAAGTTAAATTTTAACTAAAGGGAAGACCGCAGTGAGCAGCAAATACAATATATTAGAGGCTTTCAAATGTGACATACATGGCAGGACGCATGTGAATGCCGATTAGAGAGAAGGACATTATCAGGGAACACTTACTTTTGTTAGATCAGTGTTTTAGTCTGATTTCAATAGACTGAATAACTGTAGAAAGTCAGATACAATGTACATCTTGATGTCAAGTTCACACTGAGTAATATTTATAGGTTTCCTTTGGCAGAAAGGGGATGCAGTCAATTAAAATCCCGACAGTCAAAATACCGATAACCATTGACCGATCGTCAAAATACCAAAATGGTCAAAATGCCAAAATTAAAAATGTCCGCAGACAAAATACCAACATTTAAATGTCGACAGGTCAAAAAAAACTACATGAGTTTTTCATGATTTATTAATTGAAACCAGCTTGTTCATACTTTAACATCTCAGATTATTTGTTTAATCATATTATAACTAATAGGCTCCCACTGCACAGGTAAGTTATCATATGATATTTAATGCTCAATTCCTCTCCATACAGGATAGATATACTTTATTAGAGGGTGAGTAATGGTCGGGTACTGAGTAATACCTGTGGGCAGAGGCGTAACTAGGGTTTTCGGAGCCCAGGGCAAGATAGAAAATGGCGCCCCCCCAAAAAAAAATAATAATAATAAAAAAAAAAAAATAAAAAAAAATAAAAAAAAATGGGCGTGGCCACACACCAGAAGGGGTGTGGCTATGCTCCAGAAGGGGTGTGGCCACTGAAAATGGCCCACAGTGCCAGTTACATTGCCCCACAGTGCCGGATACATGCCCCACAGTGCCGGATACATGCCCCATGGTGCCAGATACATGCCCCACGGTGCCAGATACATGCCCCACTCAGTGCCAGATACATGCCCCACTCAGTGCCAGATACATTGCCCCACAGTGCCAGTTACATTGCCCCACAGTGCCAGTTACATTGCCCCACAGTGACGGATACATGCCCCACAGTGCCGGATACATGCCCCACGGTGCCGGATACATGCCCCACAATGCCGGATACATGCCCCAAAGTGCCAGATACATTGCCCCACTCAGTGCCAGTTACATTGCCCCACAGTGCCGGATACAATGCCCCACAGTGCCGGATACATGCCCCACAGTGCCAGATACATTGCCCCACTCAGTGCCAGTTACATTGCCCCACACCGTGCCAGTTACATTGCCCCACTCAGTGCCAGATACATGCCCCACAGTGCCAGTCACATGCCCCACAGTGCCAGTCACATGCCCCACAGTGCCAGATACATGCCCCAAAGTGCCAGTTACATGCCCCACAGTGCCAGATACTTGCCCCACTGTGCCGCCGGACCCCCCCCCCCCCGTCACTCACCGGCCGCTGGCTTCTTGTTGTGAGGGGAGGAGAGCGCAGCGCCTCTCCTTCCCCTCGCCACTCCAGGTCTCCGGCGGCTGTCTTGCGGACCGGCAGCCAATCAGGAGCCGGTCCGCAAGCTCTGATTGGCTAGCGCCGGAGACCGGACATGGCAGCGCTGCTAGTGCTCGCAGCGGCGGTGAGGGGAGTGAGAGACGCTGCGCTCTCCTCCCCTCACATTTAGGGTTAACGGGGGCGAGTGGGGCATGATGCCCTGGACGCCGGCGGCGCCCCCTTCTCCTGGGCCTGCCAGGGCGCGTGCCCCACTCGCCCTACCCTAGATACGCCTCTGCCTGTGGGAATTGGCCATGCAGGATATTTATTGAAAGTGGAATGAGTTTACCAATTACATTATATTTAATACCTGCTAATTATATGGTGTCCCAACTGTACTGTACAGAAAACCCAATGTAGATCTGGTCAGTAAATGGAGACATAAGACTACCTTAGACTTAATAAGGGAATATAAATGTGAACATATACCTTGATGGGAGTGAGATATGATTTTTAGTACCAGCATAAATTTCAACCGTCAATGGAGATATATTTTGTAATATTTTACCTCCTGACATGTAATAAGATTTCACATATGTCCCATTTATGTAGCCGGCAGATGGTACATTACTGAAGCACTTATATGTGTTATGAGCCGACGGCTCGTGCCCCTGCACGCTCCGGCAATTGCTCGGTGACCGAGACACCAGAGAACTTCCACCCGGCAGCTTTCTGTTTGATGCTAGGTGACAGCGGACGCCAAGAACTTGCAGAGGCAGCTGGGCTCAGACATGCAGCGTTCCAGCTGGACAGAATTAGCCCCATCGGAATAAGCCCCTGCCAGGCCCCATCGGTTATAGTTCTTACTTGCAGCGGGACCCCTTGTCCCTTTGCTTGTAACTGAGTTATCCCTGGTTAACCTGCTCCAGAATAGCCTGTGTTCCTGTCTGAATTGTATGCATCAGTTTGCATAGTTTGGCATTAGCCACATCCATTGCTGTGAGTCTGCTACCCTGTCCAGTTTTACCAGCCTGTAAATTTGCATGTCAGAGCAGTACCTTCTACGCTATTCTGGAAAACCTGGCCTGTCATCACCAGTTTGCATTCAGCTCAGCAACTATCATACCAACTACAGTGAGCCAACATTCCAAGCCTGTTCTCTCCTGCTATCAGCCTGCTCGGTGTAGCCATACCATCCACATAATATAGATCTACTGGCCTGTCAACTCCTGTCTACACTCTGCGAGGACGGCCGCCTTAATTGCTGTGTGCTGGCTAGTCTGCTCCACATGACTTAGTCTTTACTTGTCTAGTGTCTTTTGTCATTTCTTGAAAGTCTTAAGGTCCATTCCGTTGGTAGCTGGTCCAAGACGTCTGAGATAAGTTTGTACCACTGTCTGTAGCGTAAGTCCTGCGGGCATCTCAATACCAGTAAGCGTGCCATGCTTTATGGGAAAGGCGGCTTGTCAGTCCTACGGGTCTTATCCTTGGATGCTCAGGGGTGACTACCAAGATCTTCAAGCAGCGTTACAATTTGACAAAATAGGTGAATAAGAGTAGTTTCCGGAAAAAAACATTATTATTCACTTTTCATATTCTTTTCTATATCTTAATATTTTGCTGACCAGCTATACATGGAATAGGATTTTAAACTGTAATAATAAATGTATATTTTAAAATGGTGCAACTCATTATAGACACTTCTTTCTCATGTAACTGCTTCAGAGGTTGCATTCTTTCCGAAATGTAACTGATAATTCCCTCAGAGACCTTGCTGACTCCTCTTGCAAACAATTAAAAAGAGCACATCATGAATTTTTGATGGTTTCTTCTTCCCATAGGATTTCTTTGATTTCCTCATTGTGAGGAGGATAACGCAGCTCTAGATCACTGTTTGTGGTCTTGCCCTCCAGTTAGAGCCTTTTGGCTTCGGCTTTGCAGGTTTATGCTGGAGCATTTGCTTAATTTTCTACCCTTTACTCTCGAATGGGCCATATTGGGGATGTTGCCTAGGAGTCAAAAACTCTAGCTGCTGCACACAGAGCAAGTAGGAAAGACCATACTGCAGGTATGGATTCAGCCAGGAATGCCTCCTTTCTAAGTGCTGTATTCAATAACTGTCGGAAGCTGCTGTCTTGTCGGAAAGACAGCAGCTTCCGACAGAAAAAGGTCAGAAGGGGTTCCGACTTATTTAATAGGGGCTGATTTTTTCCGACAAGTCGGTAATTCCCGACTTGGCGGAAAACATGTGGATCGGTGGAATAGCCGCCGATCCACGTGCTTCTGTCGGAAATGGGGCCAAATCCGACAAACTCAATCCGACTTGAAAACACGTCGGATTGAGGTGAGGAGATATGCGGTGCTGCGGGCCGCGGGTGGAGCAGAGATCGGCAGCCGGCGGGGGGAGCTGGCTGTCTGCAGCGGTGGGGGAAGGCGCTGCAGGGAGACCTCTCCCTGCAGCACCTCCCCATGCCACAGACATGTCCCCCCACAGGCACCTCTTTCCCTGCAGCGCCTCCAGACATGTCCCCCCACAGCCAGCTCCGACCTCTGCTTATCCCCGCTGCCCAGCTTACCCCCGCCGCCGTCATCTGCACTCCTGGACGCTGTTGTCAGCGCATCTGCAGCCGCTGACAGCAGTGGCCGTACGCTGAATAGGGGTTGTCCGATCCATTCCGACAACTGCATGTCGGAATGAATCCGACTTTTATTGAATATACCCCTATGGCAATGTTACCCTAACTCAGTCCTCAGGGACCCCTAACAGTACAAGTTTTACAGGTCTCCAATTGAAATAATTAGCTCCACATGTGGATATTTTTAAATGTGCAAACCAGTAATTAATACACCTGTGTACCTACTAGGAGACCTGCAAAGCATTTACAGTTAGGGGTCCCTTAGGACTGAGTTTGGGAAACATTGCTCTAAGGAAACCACTTATTTAGGATAGATTGTCTGGTTGTTTATTTGGCTAAAGAGTCTCTCACCACATCTTTTCATGTTTGGAAAAGTCATATAGCTATACTCCCATTGCAAACCTAATTAACTGCTCATCCATTTTCACCCACCTTGTGGTACTCACTAAGTCTAGTAATGACCATCCTATAGCCTTATTGGGGGGTTTCCTAGTCTGCATGGTCCTGTTCTCCTGCTCGATTTAGGTTTTTGAATTTTATTTTGTGAATTTTATTTCTTGAGTTGTCTATTTATCCATATGTCACTGTACACTAATTCTTTGTACACGATTGTTCAGAATCAATATATCAATGATAAGTGATCTTTTAGGGTTTTTTAATTTACTTTTAGACTGTCAGTACTATCCAGCTCCCTAATTACTCCTCTGGTTCTATCTTCTAAACCACAGGTTCTCAAACTCAGTCCTCAGGGACCCCTAACAGTACAAGTTTTACAGGTCTCCAATTGAAATAATTAGCTCCACCTTTGGATATTTTTAAATGTGCAAGCCAGTATTTAATACACCTGTGTACCTACTAGGAGACCTGCAAAGCATTTACAGTTAGGGGTCCCTTAGGACTGAGTTTGGTAAACACTGCTGTAAGGAAACATCACTTATTTAGGATAGATTGGCTGGTTGTTTATTTGGCTAAAGAGTCTCTCACCACATCTTTTCATGTTTGGAGCAGTCATATAGCTATACCCCCATTGCAGACCTAATAACTGCTCATCCACTTTCACCCACCAAGTCTAGTAATGACCCTCCTATAGCCTTATTGGGGGGGTTATCTAGTCTGCATGGCGCTGTTCTCTTGCTCGATTTAGGTTTCTTAATTTTATTTCTGAATTTTATTTCTTGAGTTGTCTATTTATCCATATATCACTGTACACTAATTATTTGTACACGATTCTTCAGAATCAATATATCAATGATAAGTGATCGTTTAGGGTTTTTTAATTTACTGTTAGACTGTCAGTACTATCCAGCTCCCTAATTACTCCTCTGGTTCTATCTTCTAAACCAGTGGTTCTCAAACTCGGTCCTCAGGACCCCACACGGTACATGTTTTGCAGGTCACCTGTAGATTTTTAAAATGTGACAGTTGGTGATACACAGTGCAGCTTCTGGATGACATGGAAAACATGAACCGTGTGGGGTCCATAGGTCTGCAAACTCGGTCCTCATTACCCCACACAGTGCATGTTTTGCAGGTAACCCAGCAGGTGCACAGGTGTATTAATTACTCACAGACACATTTTAAAAGGTCCGCAGGTGGGTGGTCATTCCGAGTTGTTCGCTCGTTGCCGTTTTTCGTAATGCAGCGATTAGATGGAAAATGCGCATGCGCCAAGCACTTTCACACAAAACTTAGTAGATTTACACAAGGCCGACCAACGTTTTTTCATCGCTCGAGGGATCGTAGTGTGATTGACAGGAAGTGGGTGTTTCTGGGCGGAAACTGGACGTTTTCAAGGAGTGTGCTAAAAAACGCAGACGTGCCAGGTAAAAACGCAGGACTGGCTGGCCGAACGCAGGGCGTGTTTGTGACGTCAAACTAAACGGACTGAGGTGATCGCAATCTAGGAGTAAGTCTGGAGCTACTCAGAAGCCTCAAGGAATTATTTAGTAGCAATTCTGCTAATCTTTCGTTCGCAATTCTGATAAGCTAAGATACACTCCCAGAGGGCGGCGGCCTAGCGTTTACAATGCTGCTAAAAGCAGCTAGCGAGCGAACAACTCGGAATGAGGGCCCTGGAGTTAATTATTTCACTTGTGATTCTGTGAGGAGACCTGCAAAACATGTACTGTGTGGGGTAATGAGAACCGAGTTTCTAAACTGTAGAAAAATGTTCAAAATATGAATACTTTTACTGTGCTTGTAAATAAAATAATTATGAAGATACTTTATTAGTAGGCTTGGCATACAATTTGCCATCCGATGGGCTTAATAACATGAATTTAAAATCAATGTGCTGTAGCCCATGGCATAATGATATTAGTTATTAGCTGTCTACTGCCAGCAAACTAACATGTTATAATTTGATTAGCTGCTAAAGGATACAGGCAAACAGCATTAACTTGAACCATTTTACTAAAGAGTACGCATAATAGAATATAAAAAGGTATAAGAGAGAACAGACGAGACTTGTAGGGGAATATTTATTACTTTTTTCAAAGTTACTGATTCTAATTACCTTGAGTGCTGGATTTAATAGAGCAATAGAAATACAAGCAAAACAAGTCTGATGGACTTTTAATATTCAGCAGGGGTTATTTATTATTTATTAGCAGTTTCTTATATAGCGCAGCATATTCCTTTGCGCTTTACAATTAGAACAAGTTATAGAACAAAACTGGGCAATGACAGACAGACAGAGGTAGGAAGGCCCTGCACGCAAGCTTACAATCTATAGGGAAATAGGCATTGATACACAAGGATAGATGCTACCTGTTACATAATGGTTCCCCAGATTGCTAGGTTCTTAATGGGTTGTATGATATGATCACCCAGCAATGTTGGAAGACAAGATGTGAGTTTATGTGGACTGTACAGAGGGGATGTAACTTGATAGGGAAGCATTGAAGGTTATGTGGGTGGGTCTGAAATTTGGTAGGCTTGTCTGAAGAGATGAGTTTTCAGGGAACGTTTAAAGGTTTGGAGACTAGAGGAGAGTCTTATTGTGTGTGGGAGTGCATTCCACAGAGTGGGTGAAGCCCGGGTAAAGTCCTGTAATTTTCAGTGGGAACAGGTAATACATGTGGATGAGAGACGCAGATCTTATGCAGAGCGGAGAGGTCTGGTAGGGAGATATTTTGAGATGAGTGAGGAGATGTATGATGGTGCAGTTTGGGTAATAGCCTTGTATGTAAGTAAAAGTATTTTATATTTGACACAGTAGAATACCGGTAACCAATGGAGGGACTGACAGAGCGGATCAGTAGATGAAGAACGTCTGGCGAGGAAGATTAGCCTCACAGCTGCATTTAAAATGGATTGAAGTGGTGAGAGCCTATGTTTGGGAAGACCAGTAAGGAGACTATTACAATAATCAATGCGGGAGATGATGAGTGCATGGATTAGAGTTTTTGCAGTGTCTTGTGTAAGATAAGGGCGTATTTTGGATATGTTTTTAAGGTGCATGTAACATGATTTAGAGACAGATTGAATGTGTGGAACAAACGACAGTTCAGAGTCAAGGATGACACCTAGGCAGCCAGCTTGTGGGGTAGGGTGGATAGTTCATTGTCAACAGTTATGGAGATATCAGGTTGGTAACTACTCTTAGCTGGTGGGAAAATAATTAATTCTGTTTTGGAAATGTTGAGTTTGAGGTGGCGAGATGACATCCAAGATGAAATGGCAGACAGGCATCCAGTGACACGAGCCAATACAGATGGTGACAAATCTGGGGAGGATAGGTAGATTTGAGTATCATCAGCGTACAAATGATACTGAAATCCGAAGGAGCTGATTAGTTTACCAAGAGAGGAGGTATAGATTGAGAAAAGCAGAGGACCCAAGACTGAGCCTTGCGGTACTCCAACTGATAGAGGTAGAGAAGAGGAGGTAGAATCAGAGAAGTGAACACTGAAAGAGCGATTAGATAGGTAGGATGAGAACCAAGTAAGGGCTGTGTCCTGAAGACCTAGGGATTGTAGTGTTTAGGTTAGTCACTAAGTATTAAACTCCAACTTTTAAACCCTTGCGCTATAATAAAAATATATATGATATGGCTGACAATAATAACAGACTCCTATTAAATTAAAATTGTTTAATAATACATAAATGATCACAAATTATAAAACAAGACCGGTCTTAATGATTTGAAAATCTAGGATAACAAGTATAAATACTTTCCATTAAAAGGAGGTGGACTTGAGCATATTCTGTGCACAGAAGTGTATGAACTAACTCTATAGGCAAATGACTGAATAATAAGATTTTACTCACCGGTAAATCTATTTCTCGTAGTCCGTAGTGGATGCTGGGAACTCCGTAAGGACCATGGGGAATAGCGGCTCCGCAGGAGACTGGGCACAATTAAAGAAAGCTTTAGGTCACCTGGTGTGCACTGGCTCCTCCCACTATGACCCTCCTCCAAGCCTCAGTTAGGACACTGTGCCCGGACGAGCTGACATAATAAGGAAGGATTTTGAATCCCGGGTAAGACTCTTACCAGCCACACCAATCACACTGTACAACTCGTGATACAATACCCAGTTTAACAGTATGAAAACAACTGAGCCTCTCAACAGATGGCTCAACAATAACCCTTTAGTTAACAGTAACTATGTACAAGTATTGCAGACAATCCGCACTTGGGACGGGCGCCCAGCATCCACTACGGACTACGAGAAATAGATTTACCGGTGAGTAAAATCTTATTTTCTCTGACGTCCTAGTGGATGCTGGGAACTCCGTAAGGACCATGGGGATTATACCAAAGCTCCCAAACGGGCGGGAGAGTGTGGATGACTCTGCAGCACCGAATGAGAGAACTCCAGGTCCTCCTCAGCCAGGGTATCAAATTTGTAGAATTTTGCAAACGTGTTTGCCCCTGACCAAGTAGCAGCTCGGCAAAGTTGTAAAGCCGAGACCCCTCGGGCAGCCGCCCAAGATGAGCCCACCTTCCTTGTGGAATGGGCTTTTACTGATTTAGGATGCGGCAGTCCAGCCGCAGAATGCGCCTGCTGAATTGTGCTACAAATCCAGCGAGCAATAGTCTGCTTAGAAGCAGGAGCACCCAGCTTGTTGGGTGCATACAGGATAAATAGCGAGTCAGTTTTCCTGACTCCAGCCGTCCTGGAAACATAAATTTTCAAGGCCCTGACTACGTCCAGTAACTTGGAGTCCTCCAAGTCCCTAGTAGCCGCAGGCACCACGATAGGTTGGTTCAAGTGAAAAGCTGACACCACCTTAGGAAGAAACTGGGGACGAGTCCTCAATTCTGCCCTATCCATATGGAAAATCAGATAAGGGCTTTTACATGACAAAGCCGCCAATTCTGACACACGCCTGGCCGAAGCCAAGGCCAATAACATGACCACTTTCCACGTGAGATATTTTAGATCCACGGTCTTAAGTGGCTCAAACCAATGTGATTTTAAGAAACTCAACACCACGTTGAGATCCCAAGGTGCCACTGGAGGCACAAACGGGGGCTGAATATGCAGCACTCCCTTCACAAACGTCTGAACTTCAGGCAATGAAGCCAGTTCTTTCTGGAAGAAAATCGACAGAGCCGAGATCTGTACCTTAATGGAGCCTAATTTCAGGCCCATAGTCACTCCTGTTTGTAGGAAATGCAGAAATCGACCTAGTTGAAATTCCTCTGTTGGGGCCTTTTCGGCCTCACACCAAGCAACATATTTCCGCCATATGCGGTGATAATGCTTTGCAGTTACAGCTTTCCTGGCTTTAATCAGCGTAGGAATGACTTCCTCCGGAATGCCCTTTTCCTTCAGGATCCGGCGTTCAACCGCCATGCCGTCAAACGCAGCCGCGGTAAGTCTTGGAACAGACAGGGCCCCTGCTGCAGCAGGTCCTGTCTGAGCGGCAGAGGCCATGGGTCCTCTGAGATCATCTCTTGAAGTTCCGGGTACCACGCTCGCCTTGGCCAGTCCGGAACCACGAGTATTGTTCTTACTCCTCGTTTTCTTATTATTCTCAGTACCCTTGGTATGAGAGGCAGAGGAGGGAACACATAAACTGACTGGTACACCCACGGTGTCACCAGAGCGTCCACAGCTATCGCCTGAGGGTCCCTTGACCTGGCGCAATATCTCTCTAGTTTTTTGTTTAGGCGGGACGCCATCATGTCCACTTGTGGACGTTCCCATCGATTTACAATCAGCGTGAAGACTTCTGGATGAAGTCCCCACTCTCCCGGGTGGAGGTCGTGTCTGCTGAGAAAGTCTGCTTCCCAGTTGTCCACTCCCGGAATGAACACTGCTGACAGTGCTAGTACGTGATTTTCCGCCCATCGGAGAATCCTTGTGGCTTCTGCCATTGCCATCCTGCTTCTTGTGCCGCCCTGTCGATTTACATGGGCGACTGCCGTGATGTTGTCTGACTGGATCAGTACCGGCTGGTTTTGAAGCAGAGGCCTTGCCTGACTTAGGGCGTTGTAAATGGCCCTTAGTTCCAGAATATTTATGTGTAGGGAAGTCTCCTGACTCGACCATAGTCCTTGGAAGTTTCTTCCCTGTGTGACTGCCCCCCAGCCCCGAAGGCTGGCATCCGAGGTCACCGGGACCCAGTCCTGTATGCCGAATCTGCGGCCCTCTAGAAGATGGGCCCTCTGCAGCCACCACAGCAGAGACACCCTGGTTCTTGGAGACAGGGTTATCAGGCGATGCATCTGAAGATGCGATCCGGACCACTGGTCCAACAGGTCCCACTGAAAGATTCTGGCATGGAACCTGCCGAAAGGAATTGCTTCGTAAGAAGCCACCATCTTTCCCAGGACCCGCGTGCAGTGATGCACCGATACCTGTTTCGGTTTCAGGAGGTCTCTGACTAGAGATGACAGCTCCTTGGCTTTCTCCTCCGGGAGAAACACTTTTTTCTGGACTGTGTCTAGGATCATACCCAGGAACAGTAGACGTGTCGTCGGAACCAGCTGTGATTTTGGAATATTCAGAATCCAACCGTGCTGGTGTAGCACCTCCTGAGATAGTGCTACTCCCACCAACAACTGCTCCTTGGACCTCGCCTTTATTAGGAGATCGTCCAAGTACGGGATAATTAAAACTCCCTTTCTTCGAAGGAGTATCATCATTTCCGCCATTACTTTGGTAAACACCCTCGGTGCCGTGGAGAGTCCGAACGGCAGCGTCTGGAATTGGTAATGGCAATCCTGTACCACAAATCTGAGGTACTCCTGGTGAGGATAGTAAATGGGGACATGCAGGTAAGCATCCTTGATGTCCAGGGATACCATGTAATCCCTCTCGTCCAGGCTTGCAATAACCGCCCTGAGCGATTCCATCTTGAACTTGAATCTTTTTATGTATGTGTTCAAGGATTTCAAATTTAAAATGGGTCTCACCGAACCGTCCGGTTTCGGTACCACAAACATTGTGGAATAGTAACCCCGTCCTTGTTGAAGTAGGGGCACCTTGACTATCACCTGCTGGGAATACAGCTTGTGAATTGCCTCTAGCACAGCCTCCCTGCCTGAGGGAGTTGTCGGTAAGGCAGATTTTAGGAACCGGTGGGGTGGAGACGCCTCGAATTCCAGTTTGTACCCTTGAGATACTATTTGCAGGATCCAGGGATCCACCTGTGAGCGAGCCCACTGATCGCTGAAATTTTTGAGGCGGCCCCCCACCGTACTTAGCTCCGTCTGTGGAGCCCCACCGTCATGCGGTGGACTTGGAAGAAGCGGGGGAGGACTTTTGCTCCTGGGAACCTGCTGTTTGTTGCAGCCTTTTTCCCCTACCTCTGGACAGAAAGGACCCGCCTTTTCCACGCCTGTTTTTCTGAGTCCGAAAGGACTGTACTTGATAAAACGGCGCCTTTTTAGGCTGTGAGGGAACATGGGGTAAAAATGCTGACTTCTCAGCAGTTGCTGTGGAAACTAGGTCCGAGAGACCATCCCCGAATAACTCCTCACCCTTATAAGGCAAAACTTCCATGTGCCTTTTTGAATCTGCATCCCGTCCACTGGCGAGTCCATAAGCCTCTCCTAGCAGAAATGGACAGTGCACTTATTTTAGATGCCAGCCGGCAGATCTCCCTCTGTGCATCTCTCATGTATAAGACTGAGTCTTTAATATGCTCTATGGTTAGCAGAATAGTGTCCCTGTCTAGGGTGTCAATATTTTCTGACAGGAAATCGGACCACGCAGCGGCAGCACTGCACATCCACGCTGACGCAATAGCAGGTCTAAGTATAATGCCTGAGTGTGTATATACAGACTTCAGGATAGCCTCCTGCTTTCTATCAGCAGGTTCCTTGAGGGCGGCCGTATCCGGAGACGGTAGTGCCACCTTTTTAGACAAACGTGTGAGCGCTTTATCCACCCTAGGTGGTGTTTCCCAACGTGACCTATCCTCTGGCGGGAAAGGGAACACCATAAGTAACTTCTTAGAGATTACCAATCTTTTATCAGGGAAAGCCCACGCTTCTTCACACACTTCATTTAATTCTTCTGATGGGGGAAAGACTACGTTCTCCCCAAACATATTACCCTTTTAGTGGTACCTGGGTTTATATCAGAAATGTGTAACACCTCTTTCATTGCTTCAATCATGCAACAAATGGCCTTAGTGGACATTAGACTAGACTCATCGTCATCGACACTGGTGTCAGTATCCGTGTCGACATCCGCGTCTGCCATCTGAGGTAGCCTTTGAGACGCCTGGACAGGCACGAGCTGAGAAGCCGGCTGTCCCGCATTTGGCATGTCGTCAAATTTTTTGTGTAAGGAGTCGACGCGTGCACGCAATTCCTTCCATAAGTCCATCCACTCAGGTGTCTGCCCCGCAGGGGGTGACATCCCTTCTATATGCAACTGCTCCGCCTCCACCTCATTATCCTCATCAAACATGTCGACACAGCCGTACCGACACACCGCACACACACAGGGAATGCTCTAACAGAGGACAGGACCCACAAAAGCCCTTTGGGGAGACAGAATGAGAGTATGCCAGCACACACCAGAGCGCTATATAATGCAGGGACTAACTGAATTATGTCCCCTATAGCTGCTGTTATATATACTGCGCCTAAATTTAGTGCCCCCCCTCTCTTTTTTACCCTTTTCTGTAGTGTAGACTGCAGGGGAGAGCCAGGGAGCTTCCTTCCAGCGGAGCTGTGAGGGAGAAATGGCGCCAGTGTGCTGAAGGAGATAGCTCCGCCCCTTTTTCGCGGACTATTCTCCCGCTTTTTTCTGGATTCTGGCAGGGGTAATTATCACATATATAGCCTCTGGGGCTATATATTGTGGTATTTTTGCCAGCCAAGGTCTTTTTATTGCTGCTCAGGGCGCCCCCCCCTAGCGCCCTGCACCCTCAGTGACCGGAGTGTGAAGTGTGTATGAGGAGCTATGGCGCACAGCTGCAGTGCTGTGCGCTACCTTGGTGAAGACTGATGTCTTCTGCCGCCGATTTTCCGGACCTCTTCTTGCTTCTGGCTCTGTAAGGTGGACGGCGGCGCGACTCCGGGACCGAACACCAAGGCCAGTTCCATGCGGTCGGTCCCTCTGGAGCTAATGGTGTCCAGTAGCCTAAGAAGCCCAAGCTAGCTGCAAGCAGGTAGGTTCGCTTCTTCTCCCCTTAGTCCCTCGCTGCAGTGAGCTTGTTGCCAGCAGGTCTCACTGTAAAATAAAAAACCTAAATATATACTTTCTTTCTAGAAGCTCAGGAGAGCCCCTAGTGTGCATCCAACCTCGGCCGGGCACAAAATCTAACTGAGGCTTGGAGGAGGGTCATAGTGGGAGGAGCCAGTGCACACCAGGTGACCTAAAGCTTTCTTTAATTGTGCCCAGTCTCCTGCGGAGCCGCTATTCCCCATGGTCCTTACGGAGTTCCCAGCATCCACTAGGACGTCAGAGAAATATATATAAAAGTCAAAAATAGATCAAGTATAGCTGCTAGTAGAACCCGTATATTAGATGATTACCAATGAACAGTCACTTAGTATCACAGTTCCTTTGAACATATCAATCCAACACAGGACAGTAAATTGAGTGAAAGCCGCTCCAACCGGAATCTTACGTGAGGTATGAGCAAATGTTATCAGCAGGAAAAAGTCCCGACATCCACCAGGATGGCCTCTGGCTGCGGGGAAACCGGCACCTGCACTGGCACCTGCTGTAACCTGTCCTGCTCGACTTGAATGCTCCACGGGTCTGCACCTCTACGTGCCGTTTGCGGCTCTCGATGATAATTCAACCAGCAGATGAATAGTGCAGCTGATGAAAGATACGGGTCCGACTCCAGCAGGGGTCCAAAAGTAGTAGTCACTAAGTATTGTCAGCTTTGAATAATGGTTTATTAAATACAGGTTGAGTATCCCATATCCAAATATTCCGAAATACTGAATATTCCAAAATACGGAATTTTTTGAGCGAGAGTGAGATAGTGAAACCTTTGTTTTCCGATGGCTGAATGTACACAACTTTGTTTAATACACAAGTTATTAAAAATATTGTATTCAATGATCTTCAGGCTGTGTGTATAAGGTGTATATGAAACATAAATGATTTGTGTGAATTTACACACACTTTGTTCAATACACAAAGTTATTAAAAATATTGGCTAAAATTACCTTCAGGCTGTGTGTATAAGGTGTATATGAAACATAAATGTATTCTGTGCTTAGACTTGGGTCCCATCACCATGATATCTCATTATGGTATGCAATTATTCCAAAATACGGAAAAATCCGATATCCAAATTACTTCTGGTCCCAAGCATTTTGGAAAAGGGATACTCAACCTGTATAACACATATGGTGAAAGAGAGACGCATACAGAGTTCCTACAGAAATAACCATAACTTATAGCACTGCCTGTAATGGATAGAATCCCAGTACTTAGAGGAGCCGCTAGAACACTCTACTGGACAGAAAGCTTTCCTCTACTACTCCCAGCGGGATGTAGTGACCGGCGGTCACAACACCTCACCCGCCGAAAATCCAGACGGTCGGCATGCCGACCAACAGGGACTATCATCACTCGAGAGTGAACGTAAGGGGCTTCTTGCACTCACCCCCCCCCTGTTGGCACTCCGCTGCCGGGATACCTAACTCCTCACAGTACCTGCTTGAGATTCTATAACATTTTCTCACTATTACAAAAATTTAAATTGCCTTTCTCTAAGGCATATTGGAGAAAATCCAGAGCATAAAGTACAGGGGGGAAAAAAAGGAACTTGAACCATGGCAAAAATAACAAATGTATTTGCACCCTTTGCATTGCAACATGGGTTTGTCTAGGTGCAAAGTTATTTGCTTTCTCATTCTATGCTTCCATCTCAGAATCAGGCCCACTGCCATAATACAGGTTAACTTAATAAACACATGCCACATTTTAAGCATTACAGTGACTCCTCATGTGAGTAATAAATATTTTCTTCTTGGTAAAACACTTGCTGCATTCAGAACATGTTAATGGTTTCTCTCCTGTGTGACTCCTCTGATGTCTAATGAGATTTGACTTCTCTGAAAAACAACTCCTGCATTCAGAACATGTAAATGGTTTCTCTCTTGTGTGACTTATCTGATGACCAACAAGCTGTGCCTTCTGGGAAAAACACTTGTTGCATTTAGAGCATGTAAATGGTTTCTCTCCTGTGTGACTCTTCTGATGTCTAACTAGATTCTTTTTAAGGGTATAACATTTGCTGCATTAAGAACATTTAAAGGTCTTCTCTCCTGTGTGGCTCATCTGATGTCTAATGAGATTTGACTTCTCTGAAAAACACCTCCTGCATTCAGAACATGTAAATGGTTTCTCTCTTGTGTGAATCCTCTGATGACTAACAAGCTGTGACTTCTGGGAAAAACAATTGCTGCATTCAGAGCATTTAAATGGCTTCTCTCCTGTGTGAATCATCTGATGTCTATCAAGCTGTGACTTCTGGGAAAAACACTTGCTGCATTCAGAGCATGTAAATGATTTCTCTCCTGTGTGAGTCCTCTGATGTATAATAAGTCGTTGCTTCTCAGAAAAACATTTGCTGCATTCAGAGCATGCAAATGGTTTCTCCCCTGTATGAGTCCTCTGATGACTAACAAGATGCGACTTATTGGAAAAACACTTGCTACATTCAGAGCATGTAAATGGTTTTTCTCCTGTGTGATTCCACTGATGTATAACAAGTTGTCGCTTTGTGGCATAACACTTGCTGCAGTCAGAGCATTTAAATGGTTTCTCTCCTGTGTGAGTCCTCTGATGTCTAACAAGTTGTTCCTTTCTGTTGAAACACTTGCTGCATTCAGAGCATTTAAATGGTTTCTCTCCTGTGTGAATCATCTGATGTACAACAAGACCTAACTTCCGGGAAAAACACTTGCTACACTCAGAACATTTAAATGGTTGCTCTCCTGTGTGACTCCTCTGATGTATGACAAGCTGTGGTTTACGTGTGAAGGTTTTGTCACACTCAGAGCACAGATATGGTTTCTCTCCTGTGTGAACCCTCTGATGTATGAGAAGATGTGTTTTAGCTGCAAAGCGTAAGTCACACTCCGAGCACTGAAGTGTTTTCTCTCTTTTGTGCTTCATTTCTTTGAAGAGTAACAACTTAGTTACAGGTTTCTCCTATCCTCTAAATAAACATGGCTTTTGTGTACCGTCCAGAGGCATAAGACGAAAGGACGTCTTTTGTTGGCTTGATCAGAGAACAATGTCCCTTTCAAAATTCACCTGCAAAAAAAATAAAGTATGTTAACATTAAAAAGCGTGAAGCTTAGTGGCACAAACCTAATTTTTTTTTTGGTAGAAATGTTATATTGTATAAGGAACTTGATGTTTATTTATATACCATAGCAAATATGACACCATAATTGAGCATTGTTTTTATATTTAAAAAATATATATCTAATAATCCTGCTCCGTAAAATTAAATACAAGCGCTATTTATAAAAATTAACCACACTAATAATTTAGCTTTTTTGCGGCTCTCACACAGTATTCTGAAATAACTGGAAAAATGGAAATTGTAAGCATATAGACTTAACTATATAAGAGAGCGCAAATGATAAAATAAAGAACAATTTATTATCATCATAAAACCAATTGGTATAAAAAACTTTTGTAATAATGAAACCACATCAATTGAATCTAAACTCTATATATGTCGATACAATGAT
Organism: Pseudophryne corroboree; assembly: GCF_028390025.1. Lineage (NCBI taxonomy): Eukaryota > Metazoa > Chordata > Amphibia > Anura > Myobatrachidae > Pseudophryne > Pseudophryne corroboree. Next base: position 67,983,533 of record NC_086449.1, on the reverse strand, counting down.
ATCAATAACCAGTCCCAATTTAACTAGTGTCCAAAATTCCTGAATGAATAGTTATAGATAAATGTCCTGGACCGATTAAAGCTCATTGGATTGGCCACATTGAATCATTTATATAGACAATGCACCCAATTGAAAGTGCCAGCCTGTTATTATAGTGGATAATTGCTCCCAAGCACAAAACTGTACACTCCACTGGAAATGGATTAATCAATCCTCCTCATCCATAAAGTGCAATTTTGACCCCCGCTGTTAATAGTACCGTGTCTCACCGCTATTGAGCTTTCATTGTTGCTGTCTCCTATATTCTAAACGGTACCACCGTGGCCGTGACACTTGCAAACGAACACTGCCAAGCCCTATAGCACAGGGGCTAAGGCAGCGTGGGAGACAGCAATGAAGGAGATGATAAGTTCCAAGCTGGAACGGAACAGCTAGAGGCAGTGCAGGCGGTCAACAGATGATGAAGCAGCCGGGGCCAGCACAAATGATCTGCACAGCGGTGAGTCCCAGAATGAAACGGAGCGGCTGTGGGCGGCACAGAGACTTGCTCAGCGGCTGTATCGGAATAAATGGAGCTGGCCAAATGATAGGTGATGTGGTTCACATCTTAACGCGTTTCTCCGACGTACACAATTGTCGGTTTCCTCAGAAGATATTCCTGATGCACGGCAGTGTGGAGTATTTAAAAGCGTCGTCCACCAATGGGTGTTAATTACTCCTATGTTAATTACCAACAGGTGTTCCCTTCACCTGCACACAAATCCCATACAGGTGTGCATCAAGATTTAAATTTAAAAGTGTGGTTTGAATAACATCAATGGTTCAACAATACATATATTATAAACCAAACATATTACATATATAAAATTGTATATATAACCATCTTAGAAACAGTAAATAAATCACAAACACATTATAATAAAAATAGTAAATGCATCACAGAGAGAAATAATTTACATTTAGGAGGGTCTTCTATCAGGGTTAAGTATAACTTCCAGCATTCTCATTATATAAAGAGCTGCTATGGCTCAGTACACTAATAGCAGACACCGTTCAGCACTGCAGCCCGGGTTCAAATCCCGCTCAGAATAGGTTTTTAGAGAAATATATTTTAATTATAAACCTAATTTCATTTTTAGTTATTTTTATTATTTGTATATTCATTTTTTATTATATTTATTATTATTATTATGATTGCTGTTTGTTATATCCAACCCTAGATTAATCAGACATCATTGACAAATCTATTACTACATTCATTAAGAATAATAGATGGGATGTACAGTCATACAGTACATACCCGTATATACTCGAGTATAAATCGACCCGAATATAAGCCGAGGCACCTAATTTTACCACAAAAAATACTTACCGGTAAATCTATTTCTCGTAGTCCGTAGAGGATGCTGGGGACTCCGTAAGAACCATGGGGAATAGACGGGCTCCGCAGGAGACAGGGCACTCCAAGAAAGCTTTGGATTCTGGGTGTGCACTGGCTCCTCCCTCTATGTCCCTCCTCCAGACCTCAGTTAGAGAAACTGTGCCCAGAGGAGATGAACAGTACAAGGAAAGGATTTTTGTAAATCTAAGGGCAAGATTCATACCAGCCACACCAATCACACCGTATAACTTGTGACAAACTACCCAGTTAACAGTTTGAACAATAACATAGCCTCGGTTCAAACCCGATCAACTATAACATAACCCTTATGTAAGCAATAACTATATACAAGTCTTGCAGAAGAAGTCCGCACTTGGGACAGGCGCCCAGCATCCTCTACGAACTACGAGAAATAGATTTACCGGTAAGTAAAATCTAATTTTCTCTAACGTCCTAGAGGATGCTGGGGACTCTGTAAGGACCATGGGGATTATACCAAAGCTCCCAAATGGGCGGGAGAGTGCGGATGACTCTGCAGCACCGATTGAGCAAACAGGAGGTCCTCCTCAGCCAGGGTATCAAACTCATAGAACTTTGCAAAGGTGTTTGACCCGGACCAAGTAGCAGCTCGGCACAGTTGTAGTGCCGAGACCCCTCGGGCAGCCGCCCAAGAGGAGCCCACCTTTCTAGTGGAATGGGCCTTAACCGATTTAGGCAATGGCAATCCTGCCGAAGAATGCGCCTGCTGAATCGTGTTACAGATCCAGCGAGCAATAGTCTGCTTTGAAGCAGGAGCGCCAATCTTGTTGGCCGCATACAGAACAAACAGAGCTTCGGTCTTCCTGATCCTAGCTGTTCTGGTCACATAAATCTTCAAAGCCCTGACCACATCCAGGGACTCTGAATCCTCCAAGTCCCGTGTAGCCACAGGCACGACAATACGTTGGTTCATATGAAAAGATGAGACCACCTTGGGCAGAAATTGAGGACGAGTCCTCAACTCTGCCCTATCCACGTGAAAAATCAGGTATGGGCTTTTATATGATAAAGCCGCCAATTCCGAAACCCGCCTTGCAGAAGCTAAGGCCAACAACATGACCACTTTCCAAGTGAGGTATTTCAACTCCACTGTTTTAAGTGGTTCAAACCAAGGTGACTTGAGGAAACTTAATACCACGTTAAGGTCCCAAGGCGCCACCGGAGGTACAAAGGGAGGCTGACTATGCAGCACGCCCTTCACAAAAGTCTGTACTTCAGGCAGAGAAGCCAATTCTCTTTGAAAGAAAATGGATAAGGCCGAAATTTGAACCTTTATGGACCCTAATTTTAGGCCCAAATTCACTCCCGTTTGAAGGAAGTGAAGCAGACGGCCCAACTGGAACTCCTCCGTAGGAGCAGCTCTGGCCTCACACCAAGAAACATATTTTCACCATATACGGTGATAATGTTTCGACGTCACGTCTTTCCTAGCCTTGATCAGGGAATCCCTTTTTCCGCTAGGATCCGGCGTTCAACCGCCATGCCGTCAAACGCAGCCACGGTAAGTCTTGGAACAGACAGGGCCCCTGCTGCAGCAGGTCCTGCCTTAGAGGAAGAGGCCACGGATCTTCTGTGAGCAACTCCTGCAGCTCCGGATACCAAGTCCTCCGTGGCCAATCTGGAACAATGAGGATTGTTCTGACCTTGCTTATTCTTATTATTCCCAACACCTTGGGTATGAGAGGAAGAGGAGGAAACACAGAGATCGATCTGAACACCCAAGGTGTCACCAGAGCGTCTACCGCTACCGCCTGAGGGTCCCTTGACCTGGCGCAATATCGCTTTAGTTTTTTGTTGAGACGGGACGCCATCATGTCTATTTGAGACAGCCCCCACCGACCCGTGATCTGTGCGAAGACTTCTTGATGAAGTCCCCACTCTCCCGGATGCAGGTCGTGCTTGCTGAGGAAATCCGCCTCCCAGTTGTCCACCCCCGGGATGAACACTGCTGATAGTGCGCTTACATGGCCTTCCGCCCAGCGTAGAATCCTGGTCGCTTCTGCCATGGTCACTCTGCTTCGCGTTCCGCCTTGGCGGTTTACATGAACCACTGCCGTGACATTGACTGAATCAGAACCGTTTTTTCCCGAAGCAATTCCTCCGCTTGACGCAGGGCGTTGTATATGGCTCTCAACTCCAGGACGTTGATGTGGAGAGAAGTCTCTAGATTTGACCAGAGACCTTGGAAATTTCTTCCCAGTGTGACTACTCCCCAGCCTCGGAGGCTTGCGTCCGTGGTCACAAGGACCCAGTCCTGAATGCAGAATCTGCGACCCTCTAGTAGGTGAGCACTGTGCAGCCACCACAGGAGAGATACCCTGGTCCTGGGAGACAGGGTGATCCTTTGATGCATTTGTAAATGGGACCCTGACCACTTGTCCAAGAGGTCCCATTGAAAAGTCCTCGCATGGAACCTGCTGAAGGGGATGGCCTCGTATGAAGCTACCATCGTCCCCAGAACCCGTGTGCAATGATGCACTGAAACCTTTTTTGGCTTTAATAGGTTCCTGACCAGGGCTATGAGCTCCTGAACCTTTTCGATCGGAAGAAAAACCTTTTTCTGGTCTGTGTCCAGAATCAGGCCCAAAAAGGTCAGTCGCGTTGTAGGGACTAGCTGGGACTTCGGTATATTGAGAATCCAGCCGTGTAACTGCAACGTCTTCATGGACAGAGACACGCTGTCCAGCAACTTCTCCCGAGATCTCGCCTTTATGAGGAGATCGTCCAAGTATGGGATAATTGTGACACCCTGCCTGCGCAGGAGCACCATCATTTCTGCCATTACCTTGGTGAAAATTCTCGGGGCCGTGGAAAGCCAAAACGGCAACGTCTGAAATTGGTATTGACAGTCCTGCACTGCAAATCTCAGGAACGCCTGGTGAGGGGGGAATATCGGAACACGAAGGTAAGCATCCTTTATGTCCAGGGTCACTATCCAATCCCCCCCCTCCAGGCTGGCGATGACCGCCCTGAGTAATTCCATTTTGAACTTGAACCTCTTCATGTACAGGTTCAGGGATTTTAGATTTAAAATGGGTTTGACCGAACCGTCTGGTTTCGGGACCACAAACAGGGTTGAGTAATATCCCTCTCCTTGCTGGAGATGAGGAACTCTGATAATCACCTGTTGAATATACAATTTTTGGATTGCTGCCAACACTAGCTCCCTCTCTGACGGGGAAGCCTGCAGAGCCGATTTGAAAAACCAGTGAGGAGGCAAGTCTTCGAATTCCAGCCTGTATCCCTGAGAAACAATCTCTAATGCCCAGGGATCCACCTGCGAGCGAACCCAGATGTGGCTGAAACACCGAAGACGAGCCCCCACTAGATCTGCCTCCCCCCGGAAAGCCCCAGCGTCATGCGGTGGACTTTGCAGATGCAGGAGAGGACTTCTGCTTCTGGGAACTAGCTGTGTGCAGCCTTTTTCCCTTGCCTTTTCCTCTGGCAACAAAGGACGGTCCCCGTACCTTCTTGCTCTTATTGGAACGAAAGGACTGCATTTGATAATGAGGTGCCTTTTTTGTATGCTGTGGGGGGACATAAGGTAAGAAATTTGACTTACCAGCCGTAGCAGTAGAGACAAGATCCGAGAGGCCGTCTCCAAACAACTCCTCCCCCTTGTAAGGCAAGGACTCCATATGCCGCTTTGAATCGGTGTCTCCCGTCCACTGTCGGGTCCACAAGAGCCGCCTAGCAGAAATAGACATAGCGTTTATTCTGGAGCTTAGTAAACAAATGTCTCTTTGAGCATCTCTCATATACAAGGCAGCCTCCCTGATATGCTCTATGGTCATTAAAATGGCATCCCTATCTAAGGTGTCAAGCTCCGTAGATAAGGAATCTGCCCATGCCACGACAGCACTACAAACCCAGGCCGACGCCATAGCCGGTCTAACAACTGTATCGGAATGAGTGTAAATGTGCTTCATGGTAATTTCCTGTCTGCGATCAGCAGGATCCTTGAGGGAAGCCGTATCCTGCGAAGGCAGTGCCACCTTTTTGGATAAGTGTGTCAGCGCCTTGTCTACTTTAGGCGAAGATTCCCATTGTATCCTATCCGTTTGTGGAAAAGGATACGCCATAAGAATCCTTTTGGGAACTTGTGGTCTCCTATCTGGAGATTCCCAAGCCTTTTCGCACAATTCGCTCAGCTCAAATGAGGACGGAAAGGTGACCTCAGGCTTTTTCCCTTTATACATGTGTACCATCGTGTCAGGGACAGGGGGTTCCTCAGTAATATGCAAAACCTCTTTAATGGCAATAATCATGTACCGAATACCTTTTGCCACCTTCGGCTGTAATTTTGCATCTTCATAGTCGACACTATTATTATTATTATCCTCTATTTATATGGCGCCACAAGAGTTCCGCAGCGCCCAATTACAGAGTACATAAACAAATAATCAAACAGGAAAACAGCAACTTACAGTTGACGACAATATAGGACAAGTACAGGGTAAATAAACAGTTACATCAGCAGATGACACTGGAATAAGTATCAGGTGGCAGAAGACTGCTGGATTTGGTGCAGCTGAAGATTATTAAAGTAAGAAAAGGGGTAAGCACATGAGGGAAGAGGGCCCTGCTCGTGAGAGCTTACATTCAAAAGGGGAGGGGTAGACAGACAGGGGTGAGACAGATGGGGTACATAGAGAGCGTGGAACAGAGGTTTAGGATGAGATTTGGCTGGGTTTGGTGAAGAAGTGGGTCTTGAGAGCAAGTTTGAAGTTTTGTAGAGAGGTGGAGAGTCTGAGGGGGAGAGGTAGGGAATTCCAGAGAAGTGGTGCAGCACGTGAAAAATCTTGGAGGTAGGAGTGGGAGGAAGTAATCCGTAGGCAGGAGAGTCGGCGAGCATTAGCAGAGCGAAGAGGACGGGTGGGAGTGTAAAGCGAGATAAGATCAGAGATGTAGATGGGAGAGGAGTGGGTGAGGGCTTTGTAAGAAAGTGGGAAGCTTGAAATGGATTCTGAAAGGGAAGGGGAGCCAGTGAAGGTCTAGTAAGAGAGAGGAGAGGTGGACGTAGTGCGTTTGGTGAGGAAAATGAGCCGGGCAGCAGCATTGAGGATAGATTGGAGTGGAGAGAGGTAATTGTCAGGAATGCCAGTCAGGAGGAGATTACAGTAGTCAAGTCTAGAGATGACCAGTGAGTGGATAAGAGTCTTAGTAGCATCCTGGGTCAGAAAGGGTCTGATCCTGGAAATATTTCACTAGAGTCAGTATCCGTGTCGGTATCTGTGTCATCGATCTGGGATATGGTGCGCTTTTGAGGCCCCGAAGGTCCTGGCGCCAGAGGGACAGGCATGGTCTGGCTACCTGACTGATCCCTAGCTTCAGCCTTGTCTAACCTTTTATGCAATAGATTGACATTTCCATTTAAGACATTCAGCATATCCATCCATTCCTGTGTCGGCGCTATGACATTCAAGCACTCCCCCTCCACATTAAGCGAGCCTTCCTCGTCAAACATGTCGACACACGCGTACCGACACACTTCACACACAGGGAAACTCTTTTCTGAAGACAGTATCCCCTTTAAGGCCCTTTGGGGAGACAGAGAGAGAGTATGCCAGCACACACCCCAGCGCAATGACCCTGGAGACCAACACAAAATGTTTTTCCCCAGCCGCACTGTAATATAAGTTATCCGCCAATTATGTGCCCCCCCCTTCTCTTTTAAACACCCCTTCCCCGTGTGTAAGCAGGGGAGAGTCCGGGGAGCTTCCTCTCAGTGTTCTGTGGAGAGACAATGGCGCTGGTGAGTGCTGAGGGAGAAGCCCCGCCCCCTCGGCGGCGGGCTTCAGTCCAGCTCAAAGTTATAAAAAAATGGCGGGGGCTCTTTCATATACATGTACAGTGCCCACCTGTACATGTATATTGTCTTTTGCCATAAGAGAGGTGTTATATTGCTGCCCAGGGCGCCCCCCCCTGCGCCCTGCACCCTTACAGTGACCGGAGTATGGGAGCAATGACGCACAGCTGCAGTGCTGTGCGTTACCTCAGTGAAGCTCTGAAGGCTTCTGCCGCCTGAGACGTCTTCTGACTACGTTTCTTCTGGCTCTGTGAGGAGAATGACGGCGCGGCTCTGGGGGTGGACGCCCAGTAAGACGCCCTGTGTTCACCCCCTCTGAAGCTAATGGTGTCCAGTAGCCGAGGAAGCAGAGCCTATCAATTAAGAAGGTCTGCCCTCTCTCCTCAGTCCCTCGATGCAGGGAGCCTGTTGCCAGCAGTGCTCCGTGTAAAAATGTAGAAAAAATCCAAACAAAAATGCTTCCTAGGCAGAGAACTCCGGGGAGCTCCCTGCAGTGCACCCATCTCGCTCTGGGCACAGTGTAAAACTGAGGTCTGGAGGAGGGACATAGAGGGAGGAGCCAGTGCACACCCAGTATCCAAAGCTTTCTTGGAGTGCCCTATCTCCTGCGGAGCCCGTCTATTCCCCATGGTCCTTACGGAGTCCCCAGCATCCTCTAGGACGTAAGAGAAATAACTTTTTTTGCATGGTTCATGGTTTCCACAACTTTACTAGAAAACCCCTTGGCTCTCAATATCTTGGTTTCAAGAACCAAGTCATCAAGCCAACCAACTCAAATCTGTGTGTAGACATGGACCCTGATGAAGATCTGGAAGATCTGATAGCGTAAAAGAGAGTCTGGAGGCAGCAGTGACAGGTGGTTATCAGTGCGATTGCTACGGGCTTACCAGAGCGGGCAGGGGCAAGAGTGGAGGGGGATCACACTGGAGATGTGGGTGGGTTAGGAGCGGGTAAGTGCTAAGTAGGAGAGAGTGAGGAATATAGATTGAATTCTTAAGGGTATAAAGAGGCAGTGTGAGGATTGGCATAGTGAGGAGCAGAAACATGTGACAAAGATCAGTCTTAAGATCAGCATTAAGGAGGAACTGAACTGCAGAGTGATGGGTGCCGGGAAGACCAGAGAAGAGTCACCTACAACAGTTAAAAGATAAGGGAGTGGAGCAATGTTTGTAGCAGAGGGGAGGAAGACGCTTACCCTGGCAATGTTCTGGAGATGAGAGTGACTGAAAGACTTAAAGCACTGTAAATATTCTGGTGTTGTCAACAGTGAGGCAAAGGTGGAGAAGAGTGGACATATTAAGCTTGAGCATGGGTTAAGACATTCGTGAAGCGATGGTAGACAGAGATACATAAAGACAGTACTATACAGATGATGTCCCCACTCCTAATCCACATGGAGGGTGGGTATCCACAATCTGTATGTGCCGTCTACGATGCAATAGTCCCAGATTGAATCAATCATGATATATCCATAACAAGGTCAAAGTGAAAATTTGTTCAAATAATTATACAATATAAGTGGGAAATATGATCCCAACCGGTGGCAGCTGCATCGACCACACAGTGCATGGGTGTGGGGGGTGGGGGGGGGGGGGGAGGGGGGGGTGTGTGAGCGTATAAACATACATGCTATGCTGTATGTAAATATATGTGCTGGCTGGTTATCCCTGGGATTGGCATAGCTATATATCAAAGCTCCCGCTGCATCCAGGACTCAGCATTAGGCTTCTCTTCTCCTTCCACTATAATCCCGCCACCAGACTTCTGTGAAACTAGCCAATGGTAGTCTGGGGGCGGGCTTATAGCCTGAATTCTGGGTACACCAATACTGATTTTCTGCACAGGATAACTTGTCTTAAGTGTGGGAATAAATGGTATAAATTGGTCAAAAAGTACAATCAAATCACAATGATCTACCAGTGCTGAGTGCAGTGACTGTTCTATCCAATCATAACTGTATCATTTTCAGTATGGCAGTCATTAGTAAGAGCTACTGACCCCCGACAAGTAAACCTCAGCTATATATATATATATATATATATATATATATATATATATATATATATATATATATATATATATATATATATATATATATACACACATACATACATTATATATGCGTGTGAAATGCACAGTAGTAGTAGTAGTAGTAGTAGTACTGGACAAATAATGTGCCCGTGCATTCCAGATAGTGCATCAGTTCATGTACAGGTTAAATTGCTGAAAATAAGATTTTGATATACGTACCGGTAAATCCTTTTCTCGTAGTCCATAAGGGATATTGGAGACAGAACTAGTATGATGGGGTATAGAAGGGTCCAAAGGAGCAAGTGCACTTTACAATTATTCACTGGGTGTGCTGGCTCCTCCCCTCTATGCCTCCTCCTACAGCTCAGTTATATGTGAAACAGTGCCTGAAGGAGAATTACATACTTGAGAGAAGGAACTTAACAGGTGTGAGATTTAAACACCAGCACACCAAAACAAACTTAGCCAGCAAGGTCTGGCAACATTAACATAAGCTTAGCCAGGAAAGTCTGGTAACAGCTGAACAGGAACACCAAAAAGGGAACCTGCAGAAAGTCACCGCACAGAGGCGGGCACCCAATATCCCTTATGGACTACGAGAAAAGGATTTACCGGTAGTCCTATTTTCTCTAGCATCCATAAGGGATTTTGGGGACAGAATTAGTACGATGGGGATGTCCCAAAGCTTCCAGAACGTGCGGGAACGTGCGGAGACAACTGCAGCACCGCCTGCCCAAACTGGGTATCCTCTTTGGTCAAGGTATTAAATTTGTAGAACTTCACAAAGGTGTTCGTCCCCGACCAGGTAGCAGCTCAGCATAGTTGTAGGCCCGAGACTTGACGGGCAGCCGCCCAGGAAGAACCCGCCGATCTAGTAGAGTGGACCGTCAGACTGTGGAAACGGTAAGGGCTGCTGAAATATAAGCCTGTTGGATAGTAAGATTAATCCAACGCGCAACGGACTGCTTTAAAGCAGGGCAACCCTTTTTACGTGCATCATACAGCACGAACAAGGAATCCGTCTTCCTGATGCGAGCCATCCTCCTGACATAGACCTGCAAGGCTCATACAGCATCCAATGCCTCCGGAATAGAAGCAGTGCCAGAACTGGATGGAGTCCTGAGCTCTGCTCTGTTTTCGTAAAAGACCAAGTACGGACTTTTGCACAACAAAGCCCCCAATTCTGAGACACGCCTAGCAGAAGCCAGGGCCAGTAACATCACCGTTTTCCACGTGAGGTATTTATCCTCTACCGTCGTCAGAGGTTCGAACAAGGAGGACTGTAGAAAGCGCAACATAACATCTAGATTTCAAGGTGCCGTAGGCAGCATAAAGGGAGGTTGTATATGAAGCACCCCTTGCAAGAAGGTCTGAACTTCCGGCAAGAGAGACAACTTCTTCTGGAAGAAGATGGTGAGAGATGAAATCTGGACCTTAATGGATCCCAAACATAAGCCATTATCCACTCCAGCCTGCAGGAAACACAGGAACCTTCCTAAGTGGAATTCCGCAGAAGGATATGTGCGTTCTTCGCACCAAGAGACAAATTTCCTCCAGATATGATGAAAATGTTTTGACGTCACAGGTTTTCTGGCTTGTACCATAGTGGCAATGACCTTTATGGAAAGCCCTTTGTGAGCTAGGATGTTCCGCTCAACCTCCATGCCATCAAACGAAGCTACCGTAAGTCCGGGTAGATGAACGGTCCTTGTTGAAGAGCTCTTCGTAGTGGTAGAGGCCAAGGGTCCTGTACGGACATGTGCAGAATAGCCACGCTCTTCGGGGCCAATCCGGGGCAATCAAGATTGCTTCCACTCTCAGGTGTCTTATCCACTTCAGCACTCTTGGAATCAGAGGAAACAGGTAAACCAGCTGGTAGGGCCAAGGCGAGGTCAACGCATCCACTGCGCTCGCCAGATGATCCCTGGTCTGTGAGCAGTAACAGCAAAGCTTCTTGTTGAGACCCATCAGGTCGATCTGTGGGCAACCCCATCTGTCGATGATCAGTTGGAACATCTGAGGGTGTAGTCCCCACTCCCCCGGGTGGAGGTCGTGGCGACTTAGGAAGTCCGCCTTCCAGTTGTTCATTCCCGGAATGACGATTGCGGACAGCGCTCTTGCATGTTTTTCTGGCCAGAGGAGTATCCTTGACACTTCTCGCATGCAGGCCCTGCTTTTTGTCTCTCCATGTTGGTTGATGTAGGCCACTCCCGTGACGTTGTACGACTGCACCTGGATCGCCCGATCCCTTAGTCGAGGAGATTGGGTTGGGTGTGCACCATCATGCTGAAGTGTTTGCGGAAGCAGAACTGGTGTTCTGGTTCTGAGACCCAGCAACTGCTGGTTTCCTAGGTTTTCCCCTGGAGCCTCTCGCTGCGTTGGAGGCTCCTCTGGCTCTGGATCGAAATCTGGAGGACTGAAAGGTCCTAGGTACGTCTAGCAGGAGGGGCCCCCAAAGGGAGAAACGTGGATTTTCCAGCCGTAGCCTTCGAAATCCAGCTGTCCAGGTCAATTCCAAAGAGCCATTCACCTGTGAAGGGAAGTTATGCCACATTATGTTTTGAGTCAGCATCAGCAATCCACTGACGTAACCATATGGCTCTGTGCGCAGACACAGCCATAGCCGTGGTTCTAGCATTAATGGTGCAAATCTCTTTTAAGGAGTCACAGAGGACTCTTGCTGTGTCTTGAATGTGAGTCAGTAAGGCAACAGTGTCGACTAAGGTCATATTACCTGAGACCTTCCTTTATTTGACAAGCCCAGGAATGGATTGCATGTGTCATCCAGCAACCTGCAATGACTGGCCTTTGTGCTACGCCAGCAGCAACGTAAATAGATTTTAGAGTGGTCTCTATTTTTCTATCTGCGGGATCCTTCACCGTAAGGGAGCCCGGAGCAGGGAGCACTGCCTTTTTAGAAAGGCGAGAGACAGACATCTACAGCTGGGGATTTTTCCCAGAATTTTCTGCTTTCAGGGGCAAAGGGGAAGGTATTTAAAAACCTTTTTGTCACCTGATATTTTTTTTATTTTTTTCTGGGTTCTTCCAGGCTAGTTTAAATAAATCATCCAATTCCGTGGAATTAGGGAATGTGACTTTTGGTTCCTCTTGAGAGAGGAAAAATGACTGCTGAGTATTTGCATCCCCCACGGGGTGCTTTAACACCTCCCTAATAGCCAATATGTGGGGTTCAATACCCTGAATCGGGGTGGGATCCCCACTTATGGGGTCTCCATCATCCCCAGCATCCTGTATATCATCATCAGTATCATATGATAGGAGTGCAGGTAGAGCACATTTTTGGGAAGCAGGCAGGGAGGTACGCTTAGCAGTAAGGCTAGCCACTGCTTGTTGCAGTTCTTGTGTCTTGTTTGCATTTGCAGTGAGTTGAGATGACATACTGTATCAGACATCATAGTTTTCATAGCCCCCGCCCAGGTGGGCTCTGCATTCTCCCCCACATTAGTATCCGCATTAGATGTCTGACTACACTGCTCACATGATATTCAGCTTGATGTGCTAGGAGAGAATCGGACATTATACAAACTGCAATACTTCTGTTTTACCACAGTGAATAGAAAACAGTACAATATACAAACACACAATACAGCCTGATATGAAATATGCCAAGCCTGCCCTATTGCATGTGAGGAGACAGAGAAGAGAGACTCCAGCGCACACAATGTGGACTGGCCCCAGTGAGGCTGTCAGCAGCTGAAATAACTATGTAAACCAGGGGTCAGGGAACTTTTTTTTACCTTTTACCCCAAAATATATTTAGATACACCGACGTTACCCCCTTGATTTGAAAGGAAGGAAATCATATATTATTGTGCATATATACCGGTATCAATGTTTATATGGAATTTCTGAAATTCTGTGTGTATGTATGTATGTATGTATGTATGTATGTATATATATATAATATATATATTTTTTTTCACTTTTATTATTTTCGCCAATTATTTTTTGGCAATGAATGGGTTAATTAACACTTTCTCCCCAACACACCAGCACGACTTTTATGAGACAGATGGTCACATCCTCATTTCAGTAATGTCAGTGGGAATTTCCCCACTGTTATGTGGGCCACTGTCTGTTCCTGCGGAACTCCGTCAGCGGTCAGTCACAGAATACTTCAAGTTCTGTATGTGGGTTGGCGGGCTGTGGGTGGGAGGACAGCGCAGGACGGGAGGGCATGAGGGAGCACGGTGTGACATCAGCGCGTCACACCGTGGCCAGAATCACAGCCCCGGGGGCGAGCAGGAGGGAACGTGGTGTGACATCAGCGCGTCACACTGCAAGCCAGCCGGTGCTGTGTCTCGGCAGCGCGACCGTCCATTACCACCAGTAATTTACCCCTGTTCCCTGACCACTGATAAACACAGTGAGATTAACGATTATTGTGCACAATAATAGCGGCTCTCCCCCCTATGCCCGGTACCAGTATACAGGGACAGTGTTTGGAGGAGTTGTGGAGGCTGCTGCTCAAGCAGAGGAAGGTGCCAAAATGCCGCTGAGCCCGCTCTAATATAGTTCCGCCCCCCCAGCCATGGCGCCGGAGCTACTGTGTTATATTTATACTGGCATGTCTCCCTTTACATGTACAACCTTACATAAATGCATGGTACACTTTAATAAGCCAGTCTCACGGAGGACTGCAGCGGTACCCATACACCGCACCCGCGCTTTCAGCCGCACATTTGCCCGGGGGACCCCCCAAGCGGGGCCCCCGGTAGGTACTCAGCAGTTACTGAAGGCTTTTTTACACTGGCCAAAGGCATATCACTGGCCAAAGGCATATTCGGTGTCCGGGCATCGTATACGATACCCCTGCCAGTATATAAAATTCAAATTTGAGCGGGACTACAGCGCGCCGGGAAGGGGCGGGGCTTAGCCGCACAGCTTACCAGCGCCATTTTCTCTCTCCACAGCTGCTGCAGAGACGCTGGCCCGGACCTCCAAGCTCCTTACAAGTAACAAGGGAGCAAAATGGTGGGGGGGTGCACATGCAATTTGGTGCTTAGATGTGTATTTTACAGCGCCAACAACATCTATTATTTGTTTGTAGCATATGGGCGCTGGGGTGTGAGCTGGCATACTCCCTCTGTGTTCTCTCTACAGGCTTCCCTGTGGGTCTGTCCCCTTTATTTGGCCGGTGTGAGTGTGGGTGTGTCGGTACTACATGTAGACATGTCTGAGGCTGAGTGTTCCTCCTCGGAGGAAGTTACTGGGGGCGCAGAAAAGGATTTGGGAGTGACTCTGTCAGCACAGCCGACGGCTGATTGGGTGAATATGTTGAGTACACTGAATACAAATGTGGCTTTATTGTCTATGAGGCTGGATAAATCTGATTCTCAGACACAAACATGGAGGAAATCCATGGAGGACGCTTTGTCTCAGGTACAGACCCCCTCAGGGTCACATAAACATTCATTTACCCAGATGGCAGATACAGATACCGACACAGACTCTGATTCCAGTGTCGATTTCAACGAGGCTACTTTACATCCAAAAGGTAGTTAAGAGTATTCAGTACATGATTGTGGCTATTAAAGATATTTTACATATTTCTGAAGAACCTCCTGTTCCAGATACAAGGGTTTATTTAAAGGGAAAAAGCCTGAGGTGAAGTCTCCCCCCTCTCATGAACTGAACGCCATTTGTGAAAAAGGCTTGGGAGTCGCCTGACAAAAGGTGGCAGATTCCCATGAGAATTTTTATGGCATATCCTTTCCCCTCTGACGACAGGGAGAATCGTCTCCAAATGTGGACAAGGCTCTGTCCCGATTGTCCAAAAAGGTGGCACTTCCGTCTCCTGACACGGCTGCCCTCAAGGATCCTGCGGATCGCAAGCAGGAGACGACATTGAAGGCCATTTTCGTTGCTACTGGTGCATTACTCAGACCTGCTGTGGCGTCGGCGTGGGTGAGTAGTGCTATTGCTAAGTGGGCTGATAATTTGGCATCTGACATGGATACCCTTGATAAGGATAACATTCTTTTGACTCTTGGTTATATCAAGGACGCTGAAGATTACCCACAGGATGCGGCGAAGGATATTGGCCTCTTGGGATCAAGAGCCAATGCCACGGCGGTCTCGGCCAGGAGGTCACTGTGGATTCATCAATGGAATGCTGATGCCGACTCCAAGAAAGCTATGGAAGCTCTTCCTTTTAAAGATAGTGTCTTGTTTGTTGATGGCCTTGCTGACCTGGTGTCTACCGCTACTGCGGGTAAGTCATCTTTTCTTCCTTACGTTCCCGCACAACAGAAAAAGGCGTCCCATTATCAGATGCAGTCCTTTCGGCCTAATAAATACAAAAAAGGAAAGGGCTCGTCCTTCCTCGCTTCAAAGGGTAGAGGAAGGGGGAAGAGGTCACCTGCCGTGCTTGGCACCCAGGACCAAAAGTCCTCCCCCGCCTCTACCAAATCCACCGCAGCACACTGGGGCTTCCCTGCGGGAGTCCGTGCCGGTGGGGGGCCGTCTCCGATTCTTCAGTCAGGTCTTGGTTCAATCGCCCCTGGATCCTTGGGTCTTAGACATAGTCTCCCAAGGGTACAGACTGGAGTTTCAGGAGATACCCCCCCGCCGCTTTTTCAAGTCGGCCTTGCCAGTTTCTCTTCCAGAAAGGGAAGTAGTAAATGCTGCAATACAATAGCTGTGTCAACAGAGGGTCATTGTACCGGTTCCCCTGTCCCAACGGGGAGAAGGGTTCTATTCGAGCCTCTTTGTCGTGCCGAAGCCGGACGGCTAGGTCAGACCGATTCTGAACCTAAAATCCCTCAATCCATACTTAAAAACTTTCAAGTTCAAGATGGAATCTCTTCGAGCAGTGATCTCCAGCCTAGAAGGGGGGGGTGGATTTTATGGCGTCAGTCGACATAAAGGATGCCTACTTACACGTCCCGATATATCCTCCTCATCAGGCCTTCCTAAGATTTGCGGTGCAGGATTGTCATTACCAATTTCAGACGTTGCCGTTTGGGCTTTCCACGGCCCCAAGGGTTTTTACCAAGGTAATGGCGGAAATTATGGTACTCCTTCGCAAGCAGAGGGTCACAATTATCCCGTACTTGGACGATCTCCTTATAAAGGCGAGATCAAAGGAAAAGTTTCTAAGAAATGTGGAACTCTCTCTGTCGGTTCTGCGACATCACGGTTGGATTCTAAATTTGCCGAAGTCTCAGTTGATCCCGACAAATTGGCTGCCCTTCTTGGGCATGATCCTAGACAAGGAACTACAGAGAGTGTTTCTTCCGGCGGACAAAGCTCTGGAAATCCAGACCATGGTCAAGGAACTTCTGAGACCGGCAAGAGTGTCGATTCATCAATGCACTCGAGTGCTAGGGAAGATGGTTACGGCTTACGAAGCAATTCCGTTTGGCAGGTTTCATGCCCGGGTGTTTCAGTAGGATCTGCTGAACAAATGGTCCGGGTCTCACCTGCACATGCACCGGAAAATAATTCTATCTTCCAGGACCAGGATTTCTCTCCTGTGGTGGCTGCACGGTTCTCACCTCTAGAGGGACGCCGTTTCGGAATCCAGGACTGGGTCCTGCTGACCACAGATGCAAGTCTCCGAGGCTGGGGTGCAGTCACACAAGGAAGAAGTTTCCAGGGAAAATGGTCAAGCCAGGAGTCTTGTCTCCACATAACTGTTCTCGAGCTAAGAGCAATTTACAACGGCCTCCTGCAGGCGAAGAACCTTCTTCAGGGTCTCCCTGTCCTGATCCAGTCGGACAACATAACAGCGGTGGCGTACGTAAACCGCCACCGCTGGAGCAGGAGCAGGGCGGCAATGGCGGAGGACACAAGAGTTCTCCGCTGGGCGGAACAGCACATGAGCGCTTTGTCAGCAGTCTTCCTTCCGGGCGTGGACAACTGGGAAGCAGACTTCATCAGCAGACACGATCTCCATCCAGGAGAGTGGGCTCTTCATCAAGAGGTATTTGCAGAAGTAACAAGGAATTGGGGAATTCCTCAAATAGACATGATGGCGTCTCACCTCAACAAGAAGCTTCCGAAGTATTGTTCCAGGTCGAGGGACCCCCAAGCCAGTGCAGTGGACGCCCTGGTAACTCCGTGGATGTTTCAGTCGGTGTATGTGTTCCCTCCTCTTCCTCTCATTCCAATAGTGTTGAAGATTATAAGACGAACAAGGGTTAAGGCAATACTCGTCGTTCCCGATTGGCCACGGAGGGCCTGGTATCCAGATCTTCAGGAGTTACTAGTAGAAGATCCTTGGCCGCTTTCTCTATGGGAGGACCTCTTACTGCATGTTTCCGGACTTACCGCGGCTGTGTTTGACGGCGGAGGTTGAACGCCAGATCCTAGCTCGGAAAGGTATTCCCGGGGAGGTCATCCCCACTCTCCTAAAGGCTAGTAAGGAGGTCACGGCGAAACATTATCACCATATTTGGAGAAAATATGTGTCGTGGTGTGCAACCAAAACGGCTCCTGTGGAGGAGTTTCATTTGGGTCGTTTCCTCCATTTTTTGCAGGCAGGTGTGGATGCAGGCCTGAAATTGGGTTCCATCAAAGTGCAAATTTCGGCTTTATCTATTTTCTTTCAAAAAGAATTGTCCGTCCTTCCTGAGGTTCAGACTTTCGTGAAGGGAGTGTTGCATATCCATCCTCCGTTTGTGCCACCCGTGGCACCGTGGGATATGGAAGTGGTGTTACAGTTTATTATGTCTTACTGGTTTGAACCTTTGCGAAAGGTTGAGTTAAAGTTTCTCACTTGGAAAGTGGTCATGCTTTTGGCTTTGACGTCTGCCAGACGAGTGTCAGAATTGGCGGCTCTGTCGCACAAAAGCCCATATTTGATTTTTCATGTGGGTAGAGCGGAATTGAGGACTCGTCAACAATTTCTGCCGAAGGTGGTTTCTTCGTTTCACATAAATCAACCTATTGTGGTACCTGTGGCTACGGAGGCAGTGGCAGTCCCAAAATCTCTTGATGTCGTAAGAGCTTTGAAAATGTATGTCACCAGGACTGCTCGTTAGGAAAACGGATTCACTGTTTGTCCTGTATGCCTCCAACAAGATTGGAAATCCTGCTTCCAAGCAGACCATTGCACGCTGGATTTGTAATACGATTCAGCACGCTCATTCTTCGGCTGGGTTGTCGTTGCCAAATTCAGTAAAGGCCCATTCTACCAGGAAGGTGGGCTCGTCTTGGGCGGCTTCCTGAGGGGTATCGGCACTTCAACTTTGCCGAGCAGCTAAGTGGTCGGGTTCAAACACTTTTGCTAAGTTCTATAAGTTTGATACCCTGGCTGAGGAGGACCTCAGTTTTGCTCAATCGGTGCTGCAGAGTCGTCCGCACTCTCCCGCCCGGTCTGGAGCTTTGGTATAGACCCCATGGTCCTTTTGGAGTCCCCAGCATCCTCTAGGACATAAGAGAAAATAGGATTTTAATACCTACCGGTAAATCCTTTTCTCCTAGTCCGTAGAGGATGCTGGGCGCCCATCCCAGCGCAGACTTTTTCTTGCAGTTTGTAATGATACTTGTTGTTTTCGGTTGCACAAAGGTTGTGTATCAGTTGTGTTCAGCTTGTTGCTGTTGTTAGTTCATACTGTTATCTGGTATTCCTGCTAATCCAGTTGTACGGTTTGTTTGTGGTGTGGGCTGGTATGTGTCTCGCCTTAGTTTAACAAAAATCCTTTCCTCGAAATGTCCGTCTCCCCTGGGCACAGTTCCTATAACTGAGGTTTGGAGGAGGGGCATAGAGGGAGGAGCCAGTTCACACCCAGTCAAAGTCTTTTTAGTGTGCCCATGTCTCCTGCGGATCCCGTCTATACCCCATGGTCCTTTTGGAGTCCCCAGCATCCTCTACGGACTAGGAGAAAAGGATTTACCGGTAAGTATTAAAATCCTATAATATTCGTTCTGCCACACGTTTTACATGTGCAAAGTGCCACCAAAATCAATAACTGCAGACCTAGTACGTACTGGGACGGGCGCCCAGCATCCTCTACGGACTAGGAGAAGAGGATTTACCGGTAGGTACTAAAATCCTATTTTCTCTTTCGTCCTAGAGGATGCTGGGGACTCCAAAAGGATCATGGGGTCTATACCAAAGCTCCAGAACGGCCGGGAGAGTGTGGGCGACTCTGCAGCACCGATTGAGCAAACATGAGGTCCCCATTAGCCAGGGTATCAAACTTGTAGAGCTTAGCAAAGGTGTTTGAAACCCGACCAAGTAGCCGCTCGGCAAAGGTAACCCGCCGAGACAACTCGGGCATCCGCCCAAGAAGAGCCCATCTACCTAGTAGTATAGGTCACCCCCGACTTCGGTCACGGCAATCCAGCCGTAAACTAGCACGCCGAATCGTATCACAGATCCAGCGTGTAACAGACTGCAGAGACGCAGGCGCCCCAAGCAAGCTGGGATCATACTAGACAAACAGAGTCTCTGTTGCCCCAAACTGAGCCCAATTGGCGAAATAAATCTTCAAAGCCCTGACTACATCGAACGACGTAGAATCAACCAATGCTGAAGTTACCACAGACATCAAAATAGGCAGGCTTTCGATAAACACCGAAAACCCTTTTCTGTAGAACCACTAACAGAGTTCTCATTCTATCCACTTGGAAAAACAAACAGGGGCTCTTGTGAGACAAAGCCGCTACTTCCGACAACCACCTCGCGGTCGCCCAAAAGGCAAAAGCATGACCACTCTCCAAGAGAGAAATTTTAACACACCCTTCAGTAAAGGTTCCAATCAGTGAGACACAAGCAACGCAACACCACGTCAAGATCCCCCTGTGCCAATGGGGGCACAAATGGAGGTTGGATGTGTAGTACTCCTTTCACGAAAGTCAGAACTTCCGGAAAGGTGGCCAATACTTTTTTTTTTTTTTAATTTATAAGGCCAAAACTGCACTGAAACGGAGCAAAACTTTAGGCCTGCATCCACACCTGCTTGCAAAGAATGGAGAAGACCGACTCAGCTGAAAGTCTTCCGCAGGAACCTTCTTAGATTCACACCAAGACACATATTTACGCCAAATACGGTGGTAAGGCTTCGCCAACACTTCTTTTCTAACCTGAAGAAGTGTGGAAATGACCACACTGGGAATACCCATTCGGACTAGGATATGGCGTTCAACCGCCATGCTGTCAAACGCAGACGCGGTAAGTCCTGATACACGCCCTAATCTTGATGTAAGAGTTCCTCACGTAGAGGAAGAGGCCTGGGATCGTCTATGAATAAATCTTGAAGAACTGGATACCCCAAGCCCTCCTTGGCTAGACCGGAACAATGAGGATCGCCGGAACCTCTGACCCTCTTACGTTTATCACCTTCAGCAGAGTGAATGCGGAAGGGACACATAGACCGACTAAAAACACCCAAGGTGTCACGAGGGCGTCCACTGTTATAGCTTAAGTGTCCCTTAACCTGGAACCATATTCCTGAGGTCTCTCGTTGAGGCGAGACGCCAACATGTCCAACTGAGGCACTCCTCAAAGACTTGTCACTTCTGTGAAAACTTCTCGATGACGACTGTATTTCTCCCGGATGGAGATCGCGTCTGCCGAGAAAATCTATTTCTCCGTCGTTTACATCTGGAATGAAGACTGCTGATATAGCGTTCACCCGTCTTTCCACCCAGCGGAAAACTTTTGCCGCTTCTGCCATTGCCGCTTTTTTCCTTGTTCCGCCCTAGCGGCTTACTTACGCCACTGCTGTCAAGTCGTCCGACAGAATTAACACGGGCAGTTCATGAAAAATATGTTCGTTGAAAGTAGCTCTTAAATCAAGAAAGCTTACTGCAGACAAGCTTCCCAGCTTGACCTTTTCCTCTGGAAATACTTCCCTTGCAAAGACTGCTCCCCAGCCTCGGAGATCCGCATGCATGTACAATAGGATCTAATCCTGGATCCCAAATCTTCATCCCTCTAGGAGGTGAGAACTGTGCAGACACCACAGGAGCGATATCCCGGCCATTAGGATTATATTCCGGTGCATGTGTAGGCGAGACCTGGACCAGATTCCCAACAGGTCCCGTGAATATCACTCTGGCCTTCGACCTGCTCACCGAAAAAGCCTCCTAGGCCGCACCCAACCTCTTAATCAACGGAACATATTGATGGCGTGGCACTGCAAATCTGATCCGACTCAGGATCCTCAGACTTCTTTCCACAGGAAAACACAGAACCTCAACCGTTCAGCATCAACCCTGATACCACCTCCGACATCTGCGTCGTTGGGAACAACAGCCCTTCCTTGTGTTGAAGAACAGTCAGAGAGAAACAACGATTTGCACCACTTGTTTCTTGACCTCGCCTTCATCAGGCGAACATCTCAGTACAGAATAACAATGGCTCTACTATTGAAAGAAAACCATCATACTACCATCACTTCAGTGAAATGGCAAAGACAATCCTGGCTTTCCCTCCAGGTAATGTGAATGCGTAGAACAACGCAGGTAAACTTTTTTTTTTTTTATAACCGGGACAGGAGGACAAGACCCTGAACCTGGCGCACCTCTGTATGGCGTCGCGTACTACCTCCCCTTCCAGAGGGGCAACGGCAATATCCATTAGAAAATCAGTGAGGTGAAACATCTGTAACTCCAGAATGTCCCCCTTTGGATTCCATAAATAACTCACCGGTCCTAGTCTATTCCCAGACTAAGTGAAAGTAGTAACGGAGTCCTCACCGGAGCAGGTCCCGCCATACAGACTCTGTGACATGCGGTGTATGTGGGAGAAACAGAAACGACATCCTCTTCTGCGAACCTAATAAGGCTGCACAACTCTTACCTTTTCACCTTCCACTGGCTGTACAGAAAAGATAAAAAGTGTATCGAACCGATTAAAATGACTGCATCCCACAAAAGACTGCGTCACCAACCGTTGTGAGGGAAACTAACTCCCGAAGTTAGACTTACCAGGAATATCCCCCGAGATTGACTGAACTGAGGCATCCCCCCAAACAGCGGGACACCGTCCCAGGGAAAAAGTCCAGTAACTCTCGGAGTCAGCCTCAGCATTCCCCCGGCCACACTTCCTGTATACGTACGGCAGCCTGCCACAATGTTATAAAGAAGAACCAACATAAGGAACCTGCCCTCTCTCTTTAGGGTAAATCTATCTGATGTCTTACCGAATACAAACACTCCCTCATGTGCATGTAATGCAAATAAGCCCACAGCATAGAAATATAATATCATTTAGCTTTCCTGTATACGATCCTTTGAGATAGGGCCCCGTGTCGACCAGGCGTTGACCATCCCAATATTCTATCCGTGGTGGGAAAAGAATAAACCTACGGACTTCTGGAGAGGGTGTGAGTCATGGCCGACCTAGAGCTTTATCAACAGAGCGACCAGCAAATGAGAAGGAATACTATTACTTCAGTATTCATTATAAATCATAATATGAATATACATCTTGTAATACACATATACACACATATCCTAAATATATATATAACATACATATAAGCGGATTGTCCGGAGCCTTCTGGTCCCCCATAACATTAATGTGTTCCGAACGTGTATGACCATGTACTGAAAGCCCCAGTTGTGGCTCTACCAGGAAACATTATAGTCGACAGAAAACCCTAGTATTCGTCGACAGCAGGGATTAGTAACCAGGCAAAATTTTATTATTGCGACCCCAAGGGGTTCGAGGGAAGTATACCTATACAAATATCACTCCCCCACAAAAACTACCATGTCTGTGCTCAAGCTACAGGCCCATGGAACTTTACCATACATATACCTATAAAGTATATACACAGGTATAAGTCAGTTACCGCATGTCCATTTACACCCGGTGAAAACAGTTGGTGCCGACAGGGCCACCCACATACTACTGTGCCTCCCATATAGTATTTACTTTCCACAAGCATACCACTACCGACCTGATCAAGTAGCCACATACGTCGGCGATGCCGACAGTGAACCCCATAGGTGTTTATGACAGAACATTCTCGCCTGTCGACACAAGTGAACTAAAGTGGGTATAACTGACAGGGAGCACACAGAAAAATACACACAAGAATGATTTCATACTCAACTAGTGTTATATATGTCCAAATGGCGCTGACTCCAGTGTGTGTGAGGGCTAAGCCCCGCACCCCTCGGCGCGCTCTAGCCCCGTTATCTTATATATGCAGGCCGGGGATCGTATATAGTAAACACACTATACCACCTGAAAATGCTGTTCAGGGCGCCCCCCTCTGCGCCCTGCACCCAAGTAAACCGTTGGTGTGTGGGAGCACCGGCGCGCAGCGCGACCGCCGCTATGTACTGGCGGGGTATCACACGCGGCGCCCATAGCCTCAGTAACTGCTGCCCAGGGCGCTCCTCCCCAGCGCCCTGCACCCTATGAGTAGCGCTGGCGTGTGGGAGGACGGAGCGCAGCGCGATCGCTGCTATGAACTGGCGGGGGAATCGTACGCGGCGCCCGGGGCCCGTATGCTCTTTTACCAGTTAAAACTTGACCTCAGTAACTGCTGCCCAGGGCGCTCCCCCCCCAGCGCCCTGCGAGTGCCGTTGGTGTGTGGGAGCAAGGAGCGCAGCGCTACCGCTGCGCTTACCTCTGTTACTGAAGTCTTCTGCCGTCTGACATCTTCTGTACTTCTCATACTCACCCGGCTTCTTTCTTCTGGCTTCTGTGAAGGGGGTGACGGCGCGGCTCTGGGAACAAGCAACTAGGTGCACCAAGTGATCGAACCCTCTGGAGCTAATGGTGTCCAGTAGCCTAAGAAGCAGAGCCCTTGAACTAAGAAGTAGGTCTGCTTCTCTCCCCTCACTCCCACGATGCAGGGAGCCTGTAGCCAGCAGGTCTCCCTGAAAATAAAAAACCTAACAGAAAGTCTTTTCAGAGAAACTCAGTAGAGCTCCCCTAGTGTGTGTCCCTCCTGGGCACAAAGTCTAACTGAGGTCTGGGGGAGGGGCATAGAGGGAGGAGCCAGTTCACACCCAGTTTAAGTCTTTATAGTTTAAGTCTTTATAGTGTGCCCAAGCTCCTGCGGGTCCTTTTGGAGTCCCCAGCATCCTCTAGGACGTAAGAGAAACATGGGTAAATGCGCGCCCCCGTGCATTTACCCGTGTTTTTTGAGCTAGTGGAAAAGGGGCATAAAGGTAATAGTTGGTGGCGTGGATAGTGGAGGAACTATCCCGCTGGCCTAGCTCCTCCCCCTTGTGTCGTGGCTCCTCCCCCTGACGGAAAAGGTCCCTTAAGCCACTTGAATCTAGCATCTACCGTCACTCTACGGTTGGTTCTAAAGCGGAGTGGGAGAAGGGACCTTCTGACGTCACCAGGGGGAAGAGCTACGGCCGAACAGGGTACCCGAAAACTCGCCACGCTTCGGGCTCAGTGGCTCGCTACCTGATTACAAACTGTAATAGTTGATGGCGTGGATAGTCGAGGAACTATCCCACTGGCCTAGCTCAGCTCCTCCCCCTTGAGTCGTGGCTCCTCCCCCCGACGCAAATATGGACGAGATCGTCCATATTGGCCTGCATGCACAGCCGACGGGGCACCAGCGATGAACGAGCACGGGGCCGCGCATCGTTCATTGCTGGATACTCCACACTCAAAGATATGAACGAGATCATTAATATCTTTTAGTTACATCGACAAGTGTGTAGGGCCTATTAGGCCACTTGAATCTAGCATCTACCGTCACTCTACCCCTCAGGCTGGCAGTGGGAACAGTTGGGTGACGTCATCCTGTGGTGTATAACGTGCACTTTATTATGACGCAGCAGCACAGACACAGGCCGCAGCCAGACCTAGCTCCTCCCCCTGACGTCATAGGTCCCTTAAGCCACTTAGATCTGGCATCTACCTAGGCCGCAGCCGCACATCCCCCGCCCGCCGCTCACTCACCCCCCATCCCTGTGCGGGAAGCCGCTCACACGGCGGCTACGATACACCGGGCACAGCGCTCACCTCACTACCGGTCACCACTTCCCCGAATCCCGCCGCCACATCCAGGTTACGTCACCAGCTCCGGCCGAGGGATCAGAGGGGAGGAGACTGGACGGAAGACAAGGAAGGGGAGGAGGAGAGGAGACAAGGAAGGGGGAGGAGACTCGGCTGTCACCCCCTCATCCCGTGTTTCTATCCAGCCTCCTCCCCATCTCTCGTGTCCCCGTCTTGTCATGGACTCTGAGTGACAGCCGGGTCTCCTCCCCCTTTCCTGCGTCTCCGCCCAGTCTCCTCCCCTCTGATCTCTCGGCCGGACCTGGTGACGTAACCTGGATGTGGCGGCGGGATTCGGGGAAGTGGTGACAGGCAGTGAGGTGAGCGCTGTGCCCGGTGTATCAGAGCCGCCTGTAGCCGCCATGCTTGGTCAGTGTGAGCGTCTTCCCGCACAGGTATGGGAGGGGTGAGTGAGCGGCGGGCGGGGGATGTGCGGCTGCGTCATAATAAAGTGCACGTTATACTCCACGGGATGACGTCACCCAGCTGTACTCACTGCCAGCCTGAGGGGTATAGTGACAGCAGTATCACCTCCAGCCTCATCACATAACACACATGGCGTCCCTATGAGAAAAATACAAAATGACCACCACAGACACCTGTACTGCTACTCTCCCGGAATGGCCGGAGGCTCCCGAAAATCGCGTGACCCTCCCGGCCCCCCAGAAGAGCAGGCCATTCTCCCGATTCGCGGGGTCCCCCTGCCCGTCCGCCCACTTAGTGTGTAAAGTGGGCGGTCCGGGCAGTTGATGACGTGATTCTTGCTGAATCGCGTCATCTTAGCCACGCCCCCTGCAGTGTAATGCCGGTGATCGCGGCATTACAGTGCGGGGGGGCTTAAAGGCAGTGTAATCGTGACTCCGCCTTCGGCCCACCCCTTCATCCACGTCACAGCCTCCCCTGCCCGCCCTCTGAGACGACCTGGCTGCTCTCTCCTGCAGAGAGCAGCCAGAATGTAGGTAAGTCTACTTATAGCTGTACACTCTTGAGGGATCTGTATTTTGTTAGTTTTTTTATTTTCAGGGAGACCTACTGGCAACAGGCTCCCTGCATCGTGGGACTGAGGAGAGAGAAGCAGACCTACTTAAATGCTAGGCTCTGCTTCTTAGGCTACTGGACACCATTAGCTCCAGAGGGAGTCAGAACGCAGGTCTCCCCTTGCGGTTCGTCCCGGAGCCGCGCCGCCGTCCTCCTCACAGAGCCGGAAGATAGAAGCCGGGTGAGTATAGGAAGGCAGAGGATTTCGGAGCTTCACCGAGGTAACGCTGCGCGCCATTGCTCCCACACAACACACACAGCGCACACTGTTGGGTGCAGGGCGCAGGGGGGGCGCCCTGGGCAGCAATGTTATACCTCTAGGACTGGCTATATAGATAGATACACTTTATTTTGTGTTATTTGTGAGAATTCCCCGCCAGTTTGTTGAAAAGAGCAGGACCGAAGCCCGCCACTGAGGAGGCTGAGCTTGTCCCTCAGCACTCACCAGCGCCATTTTCTCCACAGCACACGCTTAGAAGCTGGCTCCCCGGACTCTCCCCTGCTGATCACCGGTGACAGAGGGTTTTAAAGAAGGGGGGGCACATATTTGGCGCAGTATAAATATATATATATATATATATATATGCGCTATATCTGGGTTATTTTTTCCAGGGTTATTGGCGCTGGGTGTGTGCTGGCATACTCTCTCTCTCTGTCTCTCCAAAGGGCCTTGTGGGGGATCTATCTCCAGATTAGAGATTTCCCTGTGTGTGTGCCGTGTCGGTACGTGTGTGTCGTCATGTCTGAAGCGGAAGGCTCTCCTAGGGATGAGGTGGAGCGCATGAGTGTGGTGTCTCCGTCGGCAACGCTGACACAGGACTGGTTGGATATGTGGAATGTTTTAAATCCAAATGTAAATTTATTGCACAAACGTTTGGACAAAGCAGAGTCTAGGGAATGTACAGGGGGTCATACCCTGCCTTTCCCTATGTCACAGGGGCCTTCTGGGTCTCAAAAACGCCCACTTTCTCCAGTAGTAGACACGGATACCGACACGGATTCTGAATCCAGTGTCGATTATGATTATGCAAGGTTGCAGCCAACATTGGCAAAGAGTATTCATTATATGATTATTGCTATAAAGGATGTGCCGCATATTATAGATGACACGAGGGTCCACATGTTTAAAGAAAAGAAGCCTGAGGTTACTTTTCCACCTTCTTTTGAATTAAATTAGTTATTTGAAAGTGCTTGGGAAACTCCAGACAAGAAACTGCAGATTCCCAAAAGGGTGGACAAAGCGTTGACGCGCCTTTCCAAAAAGGTGGCGCTGCCGTCTCAGGATACCGCAACCCTCAGGGATCCTGCTGATCGCAAGCAGGAGACTACCTTGAAGTCAATTTACACACATACTGGTACATTACTCAGGCCGGCAATAGCGTCGGCTTGGGTTTGTAGCGCTGTAATAGCGTGGACCGATACCTTATCTGCTGATATTGAGACGATGGATAAGGAAACTATTTTATTGACCCTGGGCCATATTAAGGATGTGGTCCTTTATATGAGAGAGGCTCAGAGGGATTTGGGCATACTGGGTTCCTGTCACAACTGAGGGCCTGAGCTGACGGGAGGCAGCCTCAGTTGTAGGGGCTGAGATGTACCGGAACCTGGGAGGTTGTATCAGACCCCTGGACATGTAAGTAACATGAATAATAACTGCCCGAAGGCGTGACCACGACAACTTGGATAAAAGTCAATGATGTTTATTATGACAACTCCGCAACACAGCAGCAGTAAAAGAAAACGTAAAAGTCAGCAAAGAATAAATACAGTTCCTGGGTACTACAGGATGGCAGGAGCCACAGGGCACTGGTAGTGTGAGATAGTTCTTATGATCTTCTAGATGGAAAGTCCTTACCAGGCCCGACTGTAGCAATGGAGATAACCCAGGATTGTGCCAGCTGGTGTTCCAGGAAAAGCTGGGTTGCTGAAGATAAAACAGCTGCTGTGGATACTGGCTGGAACCAGACTGTTGTTAGCACGGAGTGGATACTGGCTGGAACCAGTTAAATAATAAATGAACTTGGGAGCGATGAAATATGAACTGAAATGTAGAACTTGAGAGCGGAGAAATAATAATACCGGTGGAGAGTGGTAAAGTGTAGAAAGGACACCGGCCCTTTAAGGGAAGCTGTACTCTGCTGGAAGCTGAGCTGGAAGCAGGTAATGTTGTAGCTGGAAACAGATGAATCCACAATGGATTGGAGAGTCAGGCTACACCGCAGGTGGAATGCTGGTGCGGGTCTCTATGGTGGAAGTCTTGAGACAGGAGCTGGAACCTGGAAGACAATCACAGGAGAGAGACAAACAGGAACTAGGTTTGACAACCAAAGCACTGACGCCTTCCTTGCTCAGGCACAGTGTATTTATACCTGCAGCAAGGAAGGGATTGGCTAGGCAATTATGCAGATTATCAATACTGAGAACAGATTGGTGGAAATGATCAGCTGACAGAATCCAAGATGGCTGCGCCCATGCAGACACTTGGAGGGAAGTTTGGTTTGTAATCCATGTGGTAATGAAAACAGTAATGGCGGCGCCGGCCACCGGAGACAGGAGGCGCCAGGCTGACAGATGCACATCCAACCACGCGGACACAGCGGAGGCCGCGGCTGACGTAATCGCCACTCAGACACTCTGCATGCAGAAGTTCAGGGACGGCGGCGGAGGCCGCGGGAGACGCCATGCCAGGTGTAATATGGCGTTTACTGTGACAGCGTCCCAGAGTGACAGGAGAGGATACAGGAATGTACACATCAGGATAACAGATGGGATCCGGTCCTGGAGCGCTGAGCCAGCCTTAGGAGGCATCTGATGGGTAAGAAATGGCGTCCAGATACCCGGATCGTGACAGTTCCAGAGCGAACGCTATGGCGATTTCTGCCAGGCGAGCACTGTGGACCCGAAAGTGGACGGGTGATGCCGACTCGAAACGGCATATGGAGGTTTTGCCTTACAAGGGTGAGGAATTGTTTGGGGAAGGTCTCACGAACCTAGTTTCCACGGCTACTGCAGGTAAATCAGCTTTTTTACCTTATGTTTCCTCACAGCCTAAGAAAGCGCCACATTATCAGATGCAGTCCTTTCGGTCGCATAAATCCAAGAGAGCTCGGGGATCTTTTTTTCTTGCCAGAGGTAAGGGCAAGGGGAAAAAGCTGCCAGCTACAGACAGTTCCCAGGAACAGAAGTCCTCCCCGGCTTCTACTAAATCCACCGCATGACGCTGGGGCTCCACTGGGGGCACGTCTTCGTCTTTTCAGCCAAGTCTGGGTTCACTCTCAGGTGGATTCCTGGGCAATAGACATTGTTTCCCAGGGGTACAAGCTGGAGTTCGAAGAGGTGCCTCCTCGCGGGTTTTTCAAATTGGCACTGCTGACTTCTTCCCCAGAGAGAGAGGTGGTTTTGGCAGCAATTCAAAAGTTGTGCCTTCAACAAGTGGTGGTCAAAGTTCCCCTGCTGCAGCAGGGGATGGGCTATTACTCAACCCTGTTTGTGGTCCCGAAACCGGAGGGTTCGGTCAGACCCATTCTGAATTTAAAATCCTTAAACCTATACTTAAAGAGGTTCAAGTTCAAGATGGATTCGCTCAGAGTGGTCATCGCAAGCCTGGAAGGGGGAGATTATATGGTGTCCCTAGACATAAAGGATGCATACCTTCATGTCCCCATATATCAACCTCATCAGGTGTTCCTGAGATTTGTTGTGCAGGATTGTCATTACCAATTTCAGACATTGCCGTTTGGGCTTTCCACGGCCCCGAGGATTTTTACCAAATTAATGGCAGAGATGATGGTGCTCCTGCGCAAGCAGGGTGTCACAATTATCCCATACTTGGACGATCTCCTGATAAAAGCGAGATCGACAAAACAGTTGCTGGACAGCATATCACTCTCCCTGAGGGTGTTGCAACAACACGGTTGGATTCTCAATCTACCGAAGTCACAGTTAGTTCCAACGACCCTATTGCCTTTCTCAGGCATGATTCTGGACACGGAACAGAAGAGGGTCTTTCTCCCGATGGAAAAGACCCTGGAACTTCAGAGCTTGGTCAGGTTCCTGTTAAAGCCAGACAGGGTGTCGGTACATCACTGCACTCGAGTTCTGGGAAAAATGGTGGCGTCTTACGAGGCCATTCCATTCGGCAGGTTCCATGCAAGGACTTTTCAATGGGACCTTCTGGACAAGTGGTCCGGGTCACATCTACAGATTCATCAGATGATCCGCCTGTCCCCCAGGGCCAGGGTATCTCTCCTGTGGTGGCTGCAGAGTGCTCACCTTCTAGAGGTTCGGCATTTAGGACTGGGTTCTGGTAACCACAGACGCGAGCCTCCGAAGATGGGGAGCAGTCACACAGGGAAGAAACTTCCAAGGTCTGTGGTCAAGCCAGGAGGCTTGACTACACATCAACGTACTGGAATTAAAGGCCATAGACAACGGCCTTCGTCAAGCGGAGACCTTACTTCGAGGTCTACCGGTTCTGATTCAGTCAGACAACATCACAGCAGTGGCTCATGTAAACCGCCAAGGCGGCACAAGGAGCAGAGTGGCAATGGCAGAAGCCTCAAAGATTCTTCGATGGGCGAAGAGTCATGTAAGCGCTCTGACAGCAGTCTTCATTCCGGGAGTGGACAACTGGGAAGCAGACTTCCTAAGCAGACACGATCTGTATCTAGGAGAGTGGGGACTTCATCAGGAAGTTTTCGCAGAGATTGCAAGTCAGTGGGGAGGCCAAGTCCCTGGATGTAGTCAGGGCTTTAAAGATTTATGTAGCCAGGACGCTAGGGTTAGGAAAACAGAGGCTCTGTTTGTCCTGTATGCAGCCAACAAGGTTGGCGATTCTGCTTCTAAGCAGACTATTGCTCGCTGGATCTGTAACATGATTCAGCAGGCTCATTCTATGGCTGGATTACCGTTATAAAATTCAGTAAAGGCCCATTCCACTAGGAAGGTGGGCTCTTCATGGGCGGCTGCCCGAGGCGTCTTGGCATTACAGCTTTGCCGAGCAGCAACTTGGTCGGGTTCAAACACTTTTGCAAAATTCTACAAGTTTGATACCCTGGCTGAGGAGGACCTTGCGTTTGCTCAGTCGGTGCTGCAGAGTCATCCGCACTCTCCCGCCCGGTCTGGAGCTTTGGTATAAACCCCATGGTCCTTACGGAGTCCCCAGCATCCTCTAGGACGTAAGAGAAAATAAGATTTTAAACCTACCGGTAAATCTTTTTCTCCTAGTCCAGAGGGTCTCAAACTCGGTTCTCGGGGGCACACACAGTGCATGTTTTGCAGGTCTCCTCACAGAATCGCAAGTGAAATAATTAGCTCCACCTGTGGACCTTTTAAAATGTGTCAGTGAGTAATTAATACACCTGTGCACCTGCTGGGTTACCTGCAAAACATGCACTGTGTGTGCCCCCAAGGACCGAGTTTGAGAACCTCTGTCCTAGTCCGTAGAGGATGCTGGGCACCCGTCCCAGTGCGGACTAAATCTGCAAGACTTGTATATAGTTGTTGCTTTCATAAGAGTTATGTTGCAGTTGGAATCGGTCTTTGACTGATACTGTTTTTTGTTCATACTGTTGACTGGTTGCGTATATTCCAGGTTATATGGTATGATTGGTGTGGGCTGGTATGAATCTTGCCCTTAGATTAACAAAATCCATTCCTCATATTGTCCATCTCCTCTGGGCACAGTTCTCTAACTAAGGTCTGGAGGAGGAGCATAGAGGGAGGAGCCAATGCACACCCATACTAAAAGTTCTTTATAGTGCCCATGTCTCCTGCGGAGCCCGTCTATACCCCATCGTCCTTACGGAGTCCCCAGCATCCTCTACGGACTAGGAGAAAAAGATTTATCGGTAGGTTTAAAATCTTATTTTGCAATGAGCTTATTCAGTCGGACTGAATAAGCTCATTGCGAAACGTACGTCCGGAGAGGGCGGCTAGGCTACGTGCAGCGCACACGTGAGCCGCCGCTCGGCAGCAGTCACTAGCGGCAGAAGCCGCTTTCCGCAGCGTGTCCACACAGTCCGCTCACCGCCGCTCACACTCACATGGGCAGCGCTACATATCAGCAGCGCTTATCAGATCCCTTAAAAGCAGCAAGACAGAACACCCTTAATAGCGGGTCTTGAGAGGAATAATCACTCTGAGCTATTTGAGTCAATTTGTGGAGCAGAAGTTTCCTTTTGGATCCATATTACAGCAACAGGACCCATCTGTGAAGTTGAACTCCCTCCACTGGCACATATGGACATTAAGTATAACATTTGTATGGAACTACACTGAGCGCTTGTACTCGATCATTTTTTGTTAATTTGTCCTTTTATGAGGGTGAAGTGGCCCTCACATTGTCGTGTAGCTGCAAAAGTGTTTTGCGCCTTGGGTTTCTGATCTTTTTTCTGTTTAAAATCTTATTTCTCTAACGTCCTAGTGGATGCTGGGGACTCCGTAAGGACCATGGGGAATAGACGGGCTCCGCAGGAGACAGGGCACTTTAAGAAAGAATTTGGATACTGGTGTGCTCTGGCTCCTCCCTCTATGTCCCTCCTCCAGACCTCAGTTTGAATCTGTACCTGGACGAGCTGGGTGCTGTTCAGTGAGCTCTCCTGAGCTTGTTATAAGAAAGTATTTTGTTAGGTTTTTTATTTTCAGGGAGCTCTGCTGGCAACAGACTCCCTGCATCGTGGGACTGAGGGGAGAGAAGCAGCCCTACTCTCTGAAGCTAGGTCCTGCTTATTAGGCTACTGGACACCATTAGCTCCAGAGGGATCGTACACAGGATCTCACCCTCGTCGTCCGATCCCGAAGCCGCGCCGCCGCCCCCCTCGCAGAGCCGGAAGACAGAAGCCGGGTGAAAGAAGCAAGAAGACTTCGAAATCGGCGGCAGAAGACTCCAGTCTTCATATGAGGTAGCGCACAGCACTGCAGCTGTGCGCCATTGCTCCCACACAACACCCACATACTCCGGTCACTGTAGGGTGCAGGGCGCAGGGGGGGGGGGGGGGGGGACCTGGGCAGCAATTAGGACATCTTGGCAAAAGTTTGCATAATATACAGTTGGGCACTGGATATATGTATGAGCCCCCGCCAAAATTGTACATGAAAGCGGGACAGAAGCCCGCCGTCGAGGGGGTGGGGCTTCTTCCTCAGCACTCACCAGCGCCATGTTTTTTCTCCACAACACCGCTGAGAGGAAGCTCCCCAGTCTCTCCCCTGCAGTTACACGGTAGAAGAGGGTAAAAAGAGAGGGGGGGCACATAATTAGGCGCAAAAATCAATATAAACAGCAGCTACTGGGTTAACATTAAGTTACTGTGTTATTCCTGGGTTAATAGCGCTGGGATGTGTGCTGGCATACTCTCTCTCTGTCTCTCCTAAGGGCCTTATGGGGGAATTGTCTTCAGATGAGCATTCCCTGAGTGTGTGGTTTGTCGGTACGTGTGTGTCGACATGTCTGAGGTAAAAGGCTTCCCTAAGGAGGAGATGGAGCAAATATGTGTGTGAGAGGGTGTCTCCGTCGACAACGCCGACACCTGTTTGGATATGTGTAATTAAGTGCTAAGGTGAATTTATTGCACAAAAGATTAGAGAACAGACAGGAAATCTACCCATGTCTGTCCCTATGTCGCAGAGACCTTTAGAGTCTCTCAATGCTCACTATCCAAAATAATAGACACTGATATCGACACGGAGTTTGACTCCAGTGTCGACTACGATAATGCAAAGTTACAGCCAAAATGGCAGAAAAGTATTCAATATATGATTATTGTAATAAAAGATGATTTGCATATCACTGATGACTCATCTGTCCCTGACACAAGGGTACACATGTTTAAGGGGAAGAAAGCTGTGGTAAATTTCCCTCCTCTCAGGATGAAAAAGAGCGGGAATCTCCAGACAAGAGAATGCAATTTCCCACAAAGAATTCTCAGGCAGTATCCTTTCCCCACTAGGGCCAGTATATGATGGGAATCTTCCCCTAGGGTGTCACGTTTGCCCAAAAGGTAGCCCTGACGTAACGGCTATTCTCAGGGATCCTGCAGATAGCGTGCACATTCTGGTACACTACTCAGACTGGCGATTGTGTTGGCATGGGTTTATAGCACTGTGGCAGCGTGGAC
Source organism: Pseudophryne corroboree (assembly GCF_028390025.1). Lineage (NCBI taxonomy): Eukaryota > Metazoa > Chordata > Amphibia > Anura > Myobatrachidae > Pseudophryne > Pseudophryne corroboree. Next base: position 67,949,166 of record NC_086449.1, on the reverse strand, counting down.
AGGTACCTTATCAGCAGAGATTGAGACCCTAGTATGCATATAGATATATATATATATATATATATATATATATATTAAAGATGCTGTCTTAAGAGATATGTATATATAAAACATGCCCAAAGAGACATGAGTATACTGGGTCCTAGAGTCAAAGCTATGTCGATTTCTGCTTGATGTGTCCTGTAGAATATGCAATGGACAGATGATGCCGACTTAAGAGGCATATGGAAGGCTGAGGATTGTGTGGAGAAGGGTTCTCGGACCTGGTCTCCACAGCTATAGCTGGTAATTCTGATATTTTGCCTTATATTCCTGCACAGCCTAGGAAAGTACGCCTTCGTAAGTTCAGCCACAAGTGGGTTCACTCCCTGTTAGATCCCTGGGCAATAGATATAGTGTCTCAGGGATACAAGCTGGACTTTGAGAAGATGCCCCCTCACCGACGGCCCTGCCGGCTTCCCCCCACGAGAGGAAAACCGTGTTAACTGCAATTCACAAATTGTATCTTCAACAGGTGGTGGTCAAGGTTCCCCTCCTTTAACAAGGAGGGGGTTATTATTCGACCATGTTGTAGTCCCGAAACCAGATGGTTTGGTCAGACCCATATTGAATTTAAAATCCTTGAACATATACCTGAAAGGGTTCAAGTTCAAGATGGAATCGCTAAGAGCGGTTATTGCAAGCCTGAAAGGGGGAGATTTTATGGTGACTCGGGACATAAAAGATGCATACCTTCATGTCCCCATTTATCCACCTCATCAGGCGTACCTCAGAATTGCGGTACAGGATTGTCATTACCAATTTCAGACGTTGCCGTTTGGTTTCTCCACGGCCTTGAGAATATTCACCAAGGTAATGTCGGAAATGATGGTGCTCCTGCGGTTGCAAGGTGTCACTATTATCACGTACTTGGACGATCTCCTCATAAAAGCGAGATCAAGAGAGCAGTTGCTGAACAGCGTATCACTTTCTCTGGAAGTGTAACGGCAACACGGCTGGATTCTATATATTCCAAAGTCGCAGCTGGTTCCTACAGCTCATCTGCCTCTCCTAGGCATGATCCTAGACACAGACCAGAAAAGGGTTTATCTCCCGATAGAGAGAGCTCAGGAGCTCGTGACGCTGGTCAGGAATCTATTAAAACCAAAACAGGTGTCAGTGCATCACTGCACTCGAGTCCTGGGAAGGAGGGTGGCATCATACGAGGCCATTCCCTTCGGCAGGTTCCATGCGAGGACCTTCCAATGGGACTTACTGGACAAGTGGTCCGGATCACATCTTCAGATGCATCGGTTAATCACCCTGTCCCCAGGGCCAGGGTATATTTCCTGTGGTGGCTGCAGAGTGCTCACCTTCTCGAAGGTCGCAGATTCGGCAATCAGGACTGGGTCCTGGTGACCACGGATGCAAGTCTCCGAGGGTGGGGGGCAGTTACACAGGGAAGAAATTTCCAAGGGCTGTGGTCAAGGCAGGAGACTTGCCTTCACATCAATATCCTGGAACTAAGGGCCATATACAACGCCCTAAGTCAAGCGGAGACCCTGCTTCGCGACCAACCGGTTCTGATTCAGTCAGACAATATCACCGCAGTGGCTCATGTAAAACGCCAGGGTGGCACAAGGAGCAGGGTGGCGATGGTAGAAGCCACCAGAATTCTTCGCTGGGCGGAGAATCATTGTCAGCAGTATTCATTCCGGGAGTGGACAACTGGGAAGCAGACTTCCTCAGCAGGCACGACCTCCACCCGGGAGAGTGGGGACTTCATCAAGAAGTCTTCATGCAGATTGCAAGTCGGTGGGAACTGCCACAGGTGGACATGATGGCATCCCGCCTCAACAAAAAGCTGCAGAGTTATTGTGCCAGGTCAAGAGACCCTCAGGCGATAGCTGTGGACGCACTGGTGACACCGTGGGTGTTCCCGTCGGTCTATGTATTTCCTCCTCTTCCTCTCATACCCAAGGTGCTGAGAATCATAAGGAAAAGAGGAGTGAGAACAATACTCTTTGTTCCGGATTGGCCAAGAAGCACTTGGTATCCAGATCTGCAAGAAATGCTCACAGAGGACCCGTGGCCTCTGCCTCTAAGACAGGACTTGTGCAACAGGGGCGCTGTCTGTTCCAAGACTTACCACGGCTGCGTTTGACGGCATGGCGGTTGAACGCCGGATCCTAGCAGAAAAAGGCATTCCGGATGAGGTCATTCCTACGCTGATAGAGGCTAGGAAGGATGTGACGGCTCAACCCATATCACCGTATATGGCGAAAATATGTTGCTTGGTGTGAGGCCAGGAATGCTCCTATGGAGCAATTCCAGCTGGGCCGTTTCCTTCACTTCCTACAGTCGGGAGTGACTTTGGGCCTGAAATTGGGTTCCATTAAGGTCCAGATTTCGGTCCTATCCATTTTCTTTAAAAAAGAATTGGGTTCTCTTCCTGAAGTTCAGACGTTGTAAAGGGAGTGCTGCATATTCAGCCCCCTTTTGTGCCTCCAGTGGCACCTTGGGATCTTAACGTGGTGTTGAGTTTCCTGAAGTCACACTGGTTTGAGCCACTCAAAACCGTGGAGTTAACATTTCTCACGTGGAAGGTGGTCATGCTATTAGCCTTGGCTTCAGCTAGGCGTGTGTTAGAATTAGCGGATTTGTCACATAAAAGCCCCAATCTGGTTTTCCATATGGACAGGGCAGAATTGCTGACCTGTCCACAATTTCTGCCAAAAGTGGTGTCATCTTTTCATATGAACCAACCTATTGTGGTGCCTGTGACTACTCGTGACTTGGAGGATTCCGAGTTGCTGGATGTGGTCAGGGCTTTGAAGGTTTATATAGCCTGAACGGCTAGAGTCAGGAAAACTGAGTCGCTGTTTATCCTGTATGCATCCAACAAGCTGGGTGCTCCTGCTTCAAAGCAAACTATTGCTCGCTGGATCTGTAACACGATTCAGCAGGCTCATTCTGCGGCTGGATTGCCGCTTCCAAAATCAGTAAAAGCCCACTCCACAAGGAAGGTGGGCTCTTCTTGGGCGGCTGCCCGAGGGGTCTCGGCATTACAGCTTTGCCGAGCAGCTACTTGGTCAGGTTCAAACACTTTTGCAAAGTTTTATAAGTTTGATACCCTGGCTGAGGAGGACCTTGTGTTTGCTCAATCGGTGCTGCAGAGTCATCCGCACTCTCCCGCCCGTTTGGGAGCTTTGGTATAATCCCCATGGTCCTTACGGAGTCCCCAGCATACACTAGGACGTTAGAGAAAATAAGATTTTACTTACCGGTAAATCTATTTCTCGTAGTCCGTAGTGGATGCTGGGCGCCCGTCCCAAGTGCGGACTTCTTCTGCAATACTTGTATATAGTTATTGCTTAAATAAGGGTTATGTTGTGGTTCCATCAGGGTTGATCTGATGCTCCGTTGTTGTTCATACTGTTAACTATGTAAGTTTATCACAAGTTATACGGTGTGATTGGTGTGACTGGTAAGAGTCTTGCCCTGGATTCCAAAATCCTTTCCTTGTACTGTCAGCTCTTCCGGGCACAGTTTCTCTAACTGAGGTCTGGAGGAGGGACATAGAGGGAGGAGCCAGAGCACACCAGTATCCAAATTCTTTCTTAAAGTGCCCTGTCTCCTGCGGAGCCCGTCTATTCCCCATGGTCCTTACGGAGTCCCCAGCATCCACTACGGACTACGAGAAATAGATTTAACGGTAAGTAATATCTTATTTTTCTGCTGCAGGGTACACTGGGCTCCACAAGGATAGACATTGGGGTGTAGAGTAGGATCTTGATCCGAGGCACCAACAGGCTCAAAGCTTTGACTGTTCCCAGAGTGCACAGCGCCACCTCCTCTATAACCCTGCCTCCCTGCACAGGAGGTCAGTTTTGTAGTTGGTGCTGCAGTAAGCAGGCACATAACAGAGGGGCTGCTTCAGGCAGCCCTAAGAAGAGCTTTTCTCCTTCATCCACTAGGGGCCACTGGAGCGTACTCCCGAGCCCTGGTTGCCGGGTAACTACAGCAGGAGGCTCCGGTTTTCTTCACGGTCAGGCACATACGATGGGGGCTCTCCGAGATCGCGTGGCCGCACTTCGGGAGGTGGTGAGTGGGTCCCGCTTGCGGGAGGCGGGCCGTGCGCGCTGGCGGTGGACACTGTGGCAGTACAGGCGGTCCCACTAGATCACCAGGGCATGGGTGCAGGTCAGGTTTTCTCTCTAAACCATTTTCAGTAGCCCACAGTACCCGGTGGTTTTTCCAGCAGGGGGATAAGGCTTAAACCTGAAGCCCCTCCCCCAGCCCCAGGGCGCCATTTCCCGAAAATGTTCCCACCCTGGAGTTGCATATCTGTCTCTCCCTCACTCCCTGTCAGTGTCTGGGCGCCATTATCTCTCAGCTTCACTGTTCCTGGGACTGCTTGGGCAAATCCTCCTGTGTAAAGCCGCCTGGTTGTCAGTGCTGTGACTTTACATGACTCTTAAGTATTCTACCTGCCTTTTTAGACGGTGCTAGTTAAGAAAGAGTGCATTTAGCCAGGGTTTTCTAGTACAATTACCCTGTGATATACATCCAATTCTTACTGTGCAGTTTTATATTTATTGACTACATATATTTCTCTGACGTCCTAGTGGATGCTGGGTACTCCGTAAGGACCATGGGGAATAGACGGGCTCCGCAGGAGACTGGGCACTCTAAAGAAAGATTTAGGACTACCTGGTGTGCACTGGCTCCTCCCCCTATGACCCTCCTCCAAGCCTCAGTTAGATTTCTGTGCCCGGCCGAGCTGGATGCACACTAGGGGCTCTCCTGAGCTCCTAGGAAGAAAGTGTTTGTTAGGTTTTTTATTTTCAGTGAGACCTGCTGGCAACAGGCTTACTGCATCGAGGGAGTAAGGGGAGAAGAAGCGAACCAACCTAAGTGGTGGTAGCTTGGGCTTCTTAGGCTACTGGACACCATTAGCTCCAGAGGGATCGAACACAGGACCCGACCTCGTCGTCCGTTCCCAGAGCCGCGCCGCCGTCCCCCTTACAGAGCCAGAAGCAAGAAGGTGGTCCGGAAAATCGGCGGCTGAAGACTTCTGTCTTCTCCAAGGTAGCGCACAGCACTGCAGCTGTGCGCCATTGCTCCTCATGCACACCACACACTACGGTCACTGATGGGTGCAGGGCGCTGGGGGGGGGCGCGCCCTGAGCAGCAATACTAACACCTTGGCTGGCAAACTGGCACCATATATAGCCCCAGGGGCTATATAGGTGCTTTTTAACCCCTGCCAGAACTTTTACAATAGCGGGAGAAAGCCCACCGAAAAAGGGGCGGGGCCATCTCCCTCAGCACACTGGCGCCATTTTTCCCTCACAGCTCCGCTGGAAGGAAGCTCCCTGGCTCTCCCCTGCAGTCCTGCACTACAGAAAAGGGTAAAAAAGAGAGGGGGGGCACAAATTAGGCGCAGTATAACTATTTTATGCAGCTATAAAGGGAAAACACGTTTCTATAGGTGATATCCCTGTGATATATAGCGCTCTGGTGTGTGCTGGCATACTCTCCCTCTGTCTCCCCAAAGGGCTTTGTGGGGTCCTGTCCTCTGTAAGAGCATTCCCTGTGTGTCTGCTGGGTGTCGGTACTGCTGTGTCGACATGTATGAGGAGGAAAATGATGTGGAGGCGGAGCAAATGCCTGTGAATGTGATGTCACCCCCTGCGGGGTCGACACCTGTGTGGTTGGACTTATGGAAGGAATTGCGTGAAAGTGTCAACTCCTTACACAAAAGGTTTGACGACATAGGACAGCCGGCTACACAGCTTGTGCCTGTTCCAGCGTCTCAAATGTCATCAGGGGCTTTAAAACGCCCGCTACCTCAGGTGACAGATACAGACGTCGACACGGATACCGACTCCAGTGTCGACGATGATGAGACTAGTGTACCCTCCAATAGGTCCACCCGTTACATGATTGAGGCAATGAAAAATGTTTTACACATTTCTGATAATACCCCAGGTACCACAAAAAAGGGTATTATGTTTGGTGAGAAAAAACTACCTGTAGTTTCTCTAACGTCCTAAGTGGATGCTGGGGACTCCGTCAGGACCATGGGGAATAGCGGCTCCGCAGGAGACAGGGCACAAAAATAAAGCTTTAGGATTAGGTGGTGTGTACTGGCTCCTCCCCCTATGACCCTCCTCCAAGCCTCAGTTAGGTTTTTGTACCCGTCCGAGCAGGGTGCAATCTAGGTGGCTCTCCTAAAGAGCTGCTTAGAAAAAGTTTTTAGGTTTTTTATTTTCAGTGAGTCCTGCTGGCAACAGGCTCACTGCATCGAGGGACTTAGGGGAGAGAATTTCAACTCACTTGCGTGCAGGATGGATTGGATTCTTAGGCTACTGGACACCATTAGCTCCAGACGGAGTCGGAACACAGGTCTCACCCTGGGGTTCGTCCCGGAGCCGCGCTGCCGACCCCCCTTACAGATGCTGAAGATTGAAGGTCCGGAAACAGGTGGCAGAAGGCTCTTCAGTCTTCATGAAGGTAGCGCACAGCACTGCAGCTGTGCGCCATTGTTGTCACACACTTCACACCAAGCGGTCACGGAGGGTGCAGGGCGCTGCTGGGGGCGCCCTGGGCAGCAATATTTAATACCTTTATGGCAAAAGAATACATCACATATAGCCATTGAGGCTATATGTATGTATTTAACCCATGCCAGATATCTAAAACTCCGGGAGAAAAGCCCGCCGAAATAGGGGGCGGGGCTTATTCTCCTCAGCACACAGCGCCATTTTCCTGCTCAGCTCCGCTGTGAGGAAGGCTCCCAGGACTCTCCCCTGCACTGCACTACAGAAACAGGGTAAAACAGAGAGGGGGGGCATTTTTTGGCGATATTTTGATATATTTAAGCTGCTATAAGGAACAACACTTATATAAGGTTGTTCCCATATATATTATGGCGCTTGGGTGTGTGCTGGCAAACTCTCCCTCTGTCTCCCCAAAGGGCTAGTGGGGTCCTGTCTTCGATAAGAGCATTCCCTGTGTGTCTGCTGTGTGTCGGTACGTGTGTGTCGACATGTATGAGGACGATGTTGGTGTGGAGGCAGAGCAAATTGCCGATAATGGTGATGTCACCCCCCAGGGAGTCGACACCGGAATGGATGGCTTTGTTTATGGAATTACGTGATAATGTCAGCACATTACAAAAATCAGTTGACGACATGAGACGGCCGGCAAACCAGTTAGTACCTGCCCAGGCGTCTCAGACACCGTCAGGGGCTGTAAAGCGCCCTTTACCTCAGTCGGTCGACACAGACCCAGACACAGAATCTAGTGTCGACGGTGATGAAACAAACGTATTTTCAAGTAGGGCCACACGTTATATGATCACGGCAATGAAGGAGGCTTTGCATATCTCTGATACTGCAAGTACCACAAAAAGGGGTATTATGTGGGGGGTGAAAAAACTACCTGTAGTTTTTCCTGAATCAGAGGAATTAAATGATGTATGTGATGAAGCGTGGGTTAACCCAGATAGAAAAGTGCTAATTTCAAAAAAAAGTTATTAGCATTATACCCTTTCCCGCCAGAGGTTAGGGCGCGCTGGGAAACACCCCCTAGGGTGGATAAGGCGCTCACACGCTTATCAAAACAAGTGGCGTTACCGTCTCCTGATATGGCCGCCCTCAGGGATCCAGCTGATAGGAGACTGGAAACTACCCTAAAAAGTATATACACACATACTGGTGTTATACTGCGACCAGCCATCGCCTCAGCCTGGATGTGCAGTGCTGGGGTCGTCTGGTTGGATTCCCTGACTGAAAATATTGATACCCTGGATAGGGACAGTATTTTATTGACTATAGAGCAATTAAAGGATGCTTTCCTTTATATGCGAGATGCTCAGAGAGATATTTGCACTCTGGCATCGAGAGTAAATGCGATGTCCATATCTGCCAGAAGGAGTTTATGGACGCGACAGTGGTCAGGTGATGCGGATTCCAAACGACATATGGAAGTATTGCCGTATAAAGGGGAGGAATTATTTGGCGTCGGTCTATCGGATCTGGTGGCCACGGCAACTGCCGGAAAATCCACCTTTTTACCTCAGACCCCCTCCCAACAGAAAAAGACACCGTCTTTTCAGCCGCAGTCCTTTCGGTCCTATAAGAACAAGCGGACAAAAGGACAGTCATATCTGCCTCGGGGCAGAGGAAGGGGTAAGAGAGGGCAGCAAGCAGCCCCTGCCCAGGAACAGAAGCCCTCTCAGGGTTCTGCAAAGCCCTCAGCATGACGCTGGGGCCTTACAAGCGGACTCAGGAGCGGTGGGGGGTCGACTCAAGAATTTCAGCGCACAGTGGGCTTGCTCACAGGTGGACCCCTGGATCCTGCAGGTAGTATCTCAGGGTTACAGGTTGGAATTCGAGAAGTCTCCCCCTCGCAGGTTCCTAAAGTCTGCTTTGCCAACGTCTCCCTCAGACAGGGCGACGGTATTGGAAGCCATTCACAAGCTGTTTTCTCAGCAGGTGATAGTCAAGGTACCCCTCCTACAACAGGGAAAGGGGTATTACTCCACGCTATTTGTGGTACCGAAGCCGGACGACTCGGTAAGACCTATTCTAAATCTGAAATCTTTGAACCTGTACATACAAAAATTCAAGTTCAAGATGGAGTCACTCAGAGCAGTGATAGCGAATCTGGAAGAAGGGGACTTTATGGTGTCCCTGGACATAAAGGATGCTTACCTGCATGTCCCAATTTGCCCTTCACATCAAGGGTACCTCAGGTTCGTGGTGCAAAACTGTCATTATCAGTTTCAGACGCTGCCGTTTGGATTGTCCACGGCACCTCGGGTCTTTACCAAGGTAATGGCCGAAATGATGATTCTTCTGCGAAGAAGAGGCGTATTAATTATCCCTTACTTGGACGATCTCCTGATAAGGGCAAGGTCCAGAGAACAGCTGGAGGACGGAGTAGCACTAACCCGACTAGTGCTGCAACAACACGGGTGGATTCTGAATTTTCCAAAATCTCAGTTGACCCCGACGACACGTCTGCTGTTCCTGGGAATGATTCTGGACACGGTTCAGAAAAAGGTGTTTCTTCCGGAGGAGAAAGCCAGGGAGTTATCCGAACTTGTCAGGAACCTCCTAAAACCAGGGAAAGTGTCTGTGCATCAATGCACAAGAGTCCTGGGAAAGATGGTGGCTTCTTACGAAGCGATTCCATTCGGCAGATTCCACGCACGGATAACCTTATCGCCACGGACAAGGGTGTCTCTTCTGTGGTGGTTGCAGAGTGCTCATCTGTTAGAGGGCCGCAGATTCAGCATACAGGACTGGGTCCTGGTGACCACGGATGCCAGTCTGAGAGGCTGGGGAGCGGTCACACAGGGAAGAAACTTCCAGGGAGTATGGTCAAGCCTGGAGATGTCTCTTCACATAAATATACTGGAGCTAAGAGCGATTTACAATGCTCTAAGTCTGGCAAAACCCCTGCTTCAGGGTCAGCCGGTGTTGATCCAGTCGGACAACATCACGGCAGTCGCCCACGTAAACAGACAGGGCGGCACAAGAAGCAGGACAGCAATGGCAGAAGCTGCAAGGATTCTTCGCTGGGCGGAAGATCATGTGATAGCACTGTCAGCAGTATTCATTCCGGGAGTGGACAACTGGGAAGCAGACTTCCTCAGCAGACACGATCTACACCCGGGAGAGTGGGGACTTCATCCAGAAGTCTTCCACATGATTGTGAACCGTTGGGAAAAACCAATGGTGGATATGATGGCGTCCCGCCTCAACAAAAAACTGGACAGGTATTGCGCCAGGTCAAGAGACCCTCAGGCAATAGCTGTGGACGCTCTGGTAACACCGTGGGTGTTCCAGTCAGTGTATGTGTTCCCTCCTCTGCCTCTCATACCAAAAGTACTGAGAATTATACGGCAAAAGGGAGTAAGAACGATACTAGTGGCTCCGGATTGGCCAAGAAGAACTTGGTACCCGGAACTTCAAGAGATGCTCACGGAGGATCCGTGGCCTCTACCTCTAAGACGGGACCTGCTTCAGCAGGGACCGTGTCTATTCCAAGACTTACCGCGGCTGCGTTTGACGGCATGGCGGTTGAACGCCGAATTCTAAGGGAAAAAGGCATTCCGGAATATGTTGCGTGGTGTGAGGCCAGGAAGGCCCCCACGGAGGAATTTCAACTGGGTCGATTCCTACATTTCCTGCAAACAGGATTGTCTATGGGCCTCAAATTGGGGTCCATTAAGGTTCAAATTTCGGCCCTGTCGATTTTCTTCCAGAAAGAATTGGCTTCAGTTCCTGAAGTCCAGACTTTTGTAAAAGGAGTACTACATATACAGCCCCCGGTTGTGCCCCCAGTGGCACCGTGGGATCTTAATGTAGTCTTGGATTTTCTCAAATCCCATTGGTTTGAGCCGCTCAAATCGGTGGAGTTGAAGTATCTTACATGGAAAGTAACCATGCTACTGGCCCTGGCTTCAGCCAGGAGAGTATCAGAATTGGCGGCTTTATCATATAAGAGCCCATATCTGATTTTCCATACGGACAGGGCAGAACTGCGGACGCGTCCTCATTTTCTGCCTAAGGTGGTGTCAGCGTTTCACCTGAACCAGCCTATTGTGGTGCCTGCGGCTACTAACGATTTGGAGGATTCCAAGTTGTTGGACGTGGTCCGGGCATTGAAAATATATATTTCAAGAACGGCGGGAGTCAGAAAGTCTGACTCACTGTTTATATTGTATGCACCCAACAAGATGGGTGCTCCTGCTTCTAAGCAGACGATTGCTCGTTGGATTTGTAGCACAATTCAACTTGCACATTCTGTGGCAGGCTTGCCACAACCTAAATCTGTCAAGGCCCATTCCACAAGGAAAGTGGGCTCATCCTGGGCGGCTGCCCGGGGGGTCTCGGCATTACAACTCTGCCGAGCTGCTACTTGGTCAGGGGCAAACACGTTTGCAAAATTCTACAAATTTGATACCCTGGCTGAGGAGGACCTTGAGTTCTCTCATTCGGTGCTGCAGAGTCATCCGCACTCTCCCGCCCGTTTGGGAGCTTTGGTATAATCCCCATGGTCCTGACGGAGTCCCCAGCATCCACTTAGGACGTTAGAGAAAATAAGAATTTACTTACCGATAATTCTATTTCTCGTAGTCCGTAGTGGATGCTGGGCGCCCATCCCAAGTGCGGATTGTCTGCAATACTTGTACATAGTTATTGTTACAAACAAATTCGGGTTGTTATTGTTGTGAGCCGTCTGTTCAGAGGCTCCTACGTTTGTCATACTGTTAACTGGGTTCAGATCACAAGTTATACGGTGTGATTGGTGTGGCTGGTATGAGTCTTACCCGGGATTCAATATCCTTCCTTATTGTGTACGCTCGTCTGGGCACAGTATCCTAACTGAGGCTTGGAGGAGGGTCATAGGGGGAGGAGCCAGTACACACCACCTAATCCTAAAGCTTTATTTTTGTGCCCTGTCTCCTGCGGAGCCGCTATTCCCCATGGTCCTGACGGAGTCCCCAGCATCCACTACGGACTACGAGAAATAGAATTATCGGTAAGTAAATTCTTATTTTTTCCTGCATCTGAGGAATTAAATGAGGTATGTGAGGAAGCGTGGACTTCCCCCGTTAAGAAATTAATAATTTCAAAACGGTTATTGGCAGCGTACCCTTTCCCGCCAGAGGATAGGTCACGTTGGGAAACACCCCCTAGGGTAGATAAGGCGCTGACACGCTTATCAAAGAAGGTGGCACTACCGTCTCCGGATACGGCCACCCTGAAGGAACCTGCTGATAGAAAGCAGGAAGCTACCCTAAAAGCTATTTACACACACACGGGCATTATATTGCGACCAGCGATTGCATCAGCTTGGATGTGCAGTGCTGCTGCTGCGTGGTCAGATTCCCTGTCGGATAATATTGATACTATGGATAGAGACAATATTTTGCTGACGATTGAGCACATAAAAGATGCAGTCTTATACATGCGTGATGCACAGAGGGATATTTGCCGGCTGGCATCAAGAATAAGCGCTATGTCCATTGCCGCCAGAAGGGGGTTATGGACTCGGCAATGGTCTGGCGATGCCGACTCAAAGCGGCACATGGAGGTTTTGCCCTATAAGGGGGTGGAACTGTTTTGGGATGGTCTTTCGGACCTCGTGTCCACAGCTACTGCTGGGAAATCGACCTTTTTGCCACAGGCTGCCCCACAGCAAAAGAAAGCACCGTATTATCAGGTACAGTCCTTTCGGCCCCAGAAAAGCAAGAGGGCTAGAGGTTCATCCTTTCTGCCGAGAGGCAAAGGTAGAGGAAAAAAGCTGCAACACACAGCTAGTTCCCAAGAGCAGAAGTCCTCCCCTGCGTCCGGTAAGTCCACAGCATGACGCTGGGGCTGCTCAGGCGGACCCGGGTACGGTGGGGGCCCGTCTCAGAAATTTCAGCGCACAGTGGGCTCTCTCACAGGTGGATCCCTGGGTCCTTCAAGTAGTACTTCAGGGGTACAGGCTGGAATTCGAGACGTCTCCCCCCCGCCGTTTCCTAAAATCTGCCTTACCGGCAACTCCCTCTGCCAGGGAGGCAGTGTTGGTGGCTATTCAAAAACTGTATTCACAGCAAGTGATTGTCAAGGTACCCCTCCTTCAGCAAGGAAAGGGTTACTATTCCACAATGTTTGTGGTACCGAAACCGGACGGTTCGGTGAGACCCATCTTAAATTTAAAATCCTTGAACACTTATATCAAAAGGTTCAAGTTCAAGATGGAATCGCTCAGGGCGGTTATTGCGAGCCTGGACGAGGGGGATTACATGGTCTCCCTGGACATCAAGGATGCGTACCTACATGTCCCCATTTACCCTCCTCACCAGGAGTACCTCAGATTTGTGGTACAGGACTGTCACTATCAGTTCCAGACACTGCCGTTTGGCTTGTCCACGGCACCGAGGGTCTTTACCAAGGTAATGGCCGAAATGATGATACTCCTTCGCAAGAAAGGAGTTTCAATTATCCCGTACTTGGACGATCTCCTGATAAAGGCGAGGTCCAAGGAACAGTTGGTAGTGGGGGTAGCACTTTCTCGGGAAGTGCTACAACAGCACGGCTGGATTCTCAATATTCCAAAGTCACAGCTGGTCCCGACGACACGTCTTCTGTTCCTGGGAATGATTCTGGACACAGACCAGAAAAGAGTGTTTCTTCCAGTGGAAAAAGCCGAGGAGTTGTCATCTCTAGTCAGAGACATCCTAAAACCGGGACAGGTGTCGGTACATCAATGCACACGAGTCCTGGAAAAAATGGTAGCTTCGTTCGAGGCAATTCCATTCGGAAGATTCCACGCAAGGACTTTCCAGTGGGACCTGTTGGACAAATGGTCCGGGTCCCATCTCCAGATGCAACAGCGGATAACCCTGTCGGCAAGAACCAGGGTGTCGCTGCTGTGGTGGCTGCAGAGGGCTCATCTACTAGAAGGCCGCAGATTCGGAATACAGGACTGGGTCCTGGTGACCACGGATGCCAGCCTTCGGGGCTGGGGGGCAGTCACACAGGGAAGAAATTTCCAAGGACTGTGGTCAAATCAGGAGATTTCGCTTCACATAAATATTCTGGAGCTAAGGGCCATTTACAATGCCCTAAGTCAAGCAAGACCCCTGCTTCAGAACCGGCCGGTGCTGATCCAGTCAGACAACATCACGGCGGTCGCCCATGTAAACAGACAGGGCGGCACAAGAAGCAGGAGGGCAATGGCAGAAGCCACAAGGATTCTCCGATGGGCAGAAAATCATGTGTTAGCACTGACAGCAGTATTCATTCCGGGAGTGGACAACTGGGAAGCAGACTTCCTCAGCAGGCACGACCTCCACCCGGGAGAATGGGGACTTCATCCAGAAGTTTTCCAAATGCTGGTCAACCGTTGGGAAAAACCACAGGTGGACATGATGGCGTCCCGCCTCAACAAAAAGCTAAAAAGGTATTGCGCCAGGTCAAGGGACCCTCAGGCGATCGCTGTGGACGCTCTAGTGACACCGTGGGTGTACCAGTCGGTTTATGTGTTTCCTCCTCTGCCTCTCATACCCAAGGTACTGAGAATAATAAGAAGGCGAGGAGTGAGAACTATTCTCGTGGCTCCGGATTGGCCAAGAAGAACTTGGTACCCGGAACTTCAAGAGATGCTTGCAGAGGACCCTTGGCCTCTGCCGCTCAGACAAGACCTGCTGCAGCAGGGACCCTGTCTGTTCCAAGACTTACCGCGGCTGCGTTTGACGGCATGGCGGTTGAACGCCGGATCCTAAAGGAAAAAGGTATTCCGGAGGAAGTCATCCCTACCCTGATCAAAGCCAGGAAGGATGTCACCGCAAAACATTATCACCGCATTTGGCGAAAATATGTTGCGTGGTGTGAGGCCAAGAAGGCCCCAACGGAGGAATTTCAACTGGGTCGATTCCTACATTTCCTGCAAGCAGGTGTGACTTTGGGCCTCAAATTGGGGTCCATTAAAGTCCAGATCTCGGCCCTGTCGATTTTCTTCCAAAAAGAACTGGCTTCACTGCCTGAAGTTCAGACTTTTGTCAATGGAGTTCTGCATATTCAGCCTCCTTTTGTGCCCCCAGTGGCACCTTGGGATCTCAATGTGGTTTTGGAGTTCCTGAAATCACATTGGTTTGAGCCACTTAAGACTGTGGATTTAAAATATCTCACGTGGAAAGTGGTTATGTTGTTGGCTCTGGCTTGGGCCAGACGTGTGTCAGAATTGGCGGCTTTGTCCTGTAAAAGCCCCTATCTGATTTTCCATATGGATAGGGCAGAGTTGAGGACTCGTCCTCAGTTTCTACCGAAGGTGGTATCAGCTCTTCACTTGAACCAACCTATTGTGGTGCCTGCGGCTACTAGGGACTTGGAGGATTCCAAGTTTCTGGACGTAGTCAGGGCCCTGAAAATGTATGTTTCCAGGACGGCTGGAGTCAGGAAAACTGACTCGCTGTTTATTTTATATGCATCCAACAAGCTGGGTGCACCTGCTTCTAAGCAGACTATCGCGCGCTGGATTTGTAGCACTATTCAGCTGGCGCATTCTGCGGTGGGACTACCGCAGCCTAAATCTGTAAAAGCCCATTCCACAAGGAAGGTGGGCTCATCTTGGGCGGCTGCCCGAGGGGTCTCGGCTTTACAACTTTGCCGAGCTGCTACTTGGTCAGGGGCAAACACGTTTGCAAGATTTTATAAATGTGATACCCTGGCTGA
Organism: Pseudophryne corroboree; assembly: GCF_028390025.1. Classification (NCBI taxonomy): domain Eukaryota; kingdom Metazoa; phylum Chordata; class Amphibia; order Anura; family Myobatrachidae; genus Pseudophryne; species Pseudophryne corroboree. The sequence goes on along the minus strand of NC_086449.1, from coordinate 67,933,942 downwards.
GGAGGACCTGGAGTTCTCTCATTCGGTGCTGCAGAGTCATCCGCACTCTCCCGCCCGTTTGGGAGCTTTGGTATAATCCCCATGGTCCTTACGGAGTACCCAGCATCCACTAGGACGTCAGAGAAAATAAGATTTTACTCACCGGTAAATCTATTTCTCGTAGTCCGTAGTGGATGCTGGGCGCCCATCCCAAGTGCCGATTGTCTGCAATACTTGTAAATAGTTATTGTTACAAAAATCGGGTTGTTATTGCGAGCCATCTGTTCAGAGGCTCCATTGTTATCATACTGTTAACCGGGGTTCCTATCACGAGTTATATGGTGTGGCTGGTATGAGTCTTACCCGGGATTCAAAATCCTTCCTTATTGTGTCAGCTCTTCCGGGCACAGTGTCCTAACTGAGGCTTGGAGGAGGGTCATAGGGGGAGGAGCCAGTGCACACCAGGTAGTCCTAAATCTTTCTCTAGAGTGCCCAGTTTCCTGCGGAGCCCGTCTATTCCCCATGGTCCTTACGGAGTACCCAGCATCCACTACGGATTACGAGAAATAGATTTACCGGTGAGTAAAATCTTATTATAAGCTAGTCCAGTGCAGTGTTATTGTTAGTCACAGTTGTACAATGCAGAGTTTATTACTATCTGTGTGTGCATTAGCTAGCTGAGTGGTGTCCATTTTGTGTCTTTCACTCAACTTGCTATCCCTATATTCTATAACCTGAGGGGGCTTGGTGAACCAGGTTTTATATTGATATAGGATTTTCACAAAGATATACTTTAATACGTATTTTTCTCTGTGATTTAGTCACCATATCTCTCCTTTATCTCTGCTAGTTCTGACTACACTGCGCAGGGGTTTGGGTAAGAGGTATTGTGCTGTGTTACCTGATACTGCAAGTTATATCATGTCTGCTTCTGACGGTAACGGTTCTGGGGCTGAACATACTGCAGGTGTTACTGAAGCCACAGACCCCTATAAGGAAAATATAGCAGCTGTGGGCTCTGTTTCTGGGGATCCTTACCCCCCAGTGGGACTGTGGCAACGGAGGTACATAATGACCCACCGTGGGCCGCTTTTTCCACGCTTCTACATACGCTTGTTAATAAACTTAACACCCCCTATGGGACCCCCTATGCCGGTGCAGCCGTATGTGGTCCCTGCAGCTAACCCGCCATGGGCGGACGATTTATCTGCTCAATTGAGGAAGTTGAACCAGTCCCTGACTACTAAGAAGTCTGACCATCGCTCGCCTAAACCCAAAGGGTCCTCTAAGCGAGCTCTTGTCTCCTCACAATCCACTGCTGTCACTGACACCTTGTCTGATGAAGCCGGCACTTACACTGATCCCACAGGTTCTGACTCAGATACTGCTGATGGGGAGGGTAGTTCACATGTGGATGTTCCTGATCTTTTGGAGGCTATTAAGTTAATTCTACAGATTACGGATGATCCCGAGCCATCCGTCCCTCCTAAGAAACCAGATAGGTTCAAGCGTCAGAAGGTGGTTAAAGAAGTTTTACCTCACTCTGACCACCTAGTGGATATACGTCAGGAACCCTGGGAAAACCCGGGTACGAAGTTTGTGCCTCACAAGAAGATGCTGGCTCGCTATCCCCTCGCACCAGACCTGTCTAAGAATTGGGAAACGCCTCCTCCAGTTGACTCACATGTGGCTAGGATGGTGGTTTCCTCAGCTCTACCTGTCACTACCGTCACGTCTCTAAAAGAGACTACGGATAAACGTGTGGAGGGTTGTCTGAAAGGGATTTACACCCTCACGGGTGCTGTACAAGGGCCCACTATTGCAGCAACATGGGCTGCAGAGGCTATTGAAGCATGGGCCTTGGAGTTAGAAGCTGAAATCTCCTCTGTCATGCTAGACAATGCTTGTCATATATTGTCACAGCTTCTCGCTATATTAAAGAGGCGGCTTCTGATGCCGGTATTTTAGCAGCCAAGGCCTCTACTACGTCATTCCTGGCTCGCCGGATAGTGTGGCTGAGATCCTGGTCTGTGGATCTGGACTCTAGAAAAACCCTGGAGGTACTCCCTTTTAAGGGAAATATTCTGTTTGGGGAGGACTTAAATAAGATAGTGGCTGACTTGGCTACTGCCAAAACTGCCTGTCTACCAAGTAACGCTCCTTCTGTGTCGAAGGCTAAAGGTACTTCCTTTCGCCCGTTTCATCCTTCAGATAAAGCAAAAGGTCAGGCGTACAACAAGCAGGCCCATACTTCCAAACCTGGTAAGCCAAAGCCCAACAGAGCTTGGGCGGCCGTCAGCCAGCTTCCAAGGCCGATAAGCCTGCCGCATGACGAGGCGGGCCTCCCTCTGGGGAATCCCAGGGTGGGGGGCCGGCTTCTAAGGTATACCCAGCAATGGTTGAAAACCACTTCAGATGCCTGGGTACAGGAAGTCGTCACTCGAGGTTACGCCATAGCCTTCAAAAACTGACACCCCTCCCCCCCTTCATTGATTTTGAGGGGCCGGGGGTACTATTCTCCGCTGTTTCTAGTCCCGAAACCGAATGGGTCCTCCAGGCCCATTCTCAACCTCAAGGCATTGAACAGGTTTGTGAAGGTTTCCAAGTTCCGTATGGAAACCCTTCGCTCTATAGTTCTGGCCTTGGAACCTGGGAACTACATGGTCTCCCTAGATATACATGATGCTTACCTGCATATTCCTATAGCAGCGTCACATCAGCAATACCTGAGGTTTGCGATTGGCAACCTCCATTACCAGTTTCGGGCATTACCTTTTTGGTTTAACAACTGCTCCGCGAGTCTTCACCAAACTCATGGCGGTGATGATGGTGCTACTCCGCCGTCAAGGGGTCAGGATACTGCCGTATCTGGACGACTTGTTAATCCTGGCAAATTCCCCAGAACTTCTCCTACGTCATCTAGATATGACGGTCCGGTTTCTACAAGCCCACGGGTGGCTCATCAACTGGAAGAAATCCACCCTGGTCCCTGCTCAGAGCATGGTGCATCTGGGAGCGCTATTGGGCACTCACAACCAGAGGTTGTTCTTGTCAGAAGAAAGTCCTGAAGCTTCAGGACAGGATTCGTTGCTTCCTTTCTCGTCTGCAAGTGTCGATACATTCGGCGATGCATGTGCTTGGCCTCATGGTATCCGCATTCGACATGGTGGAGTATGCTCAATTCTATTCTCGCCCCCTCCAGAGGCTGATTCTAGCCAAGTGGGACAGCCTGCCTCACCTGATCAGGTCTCAAATTATCTCATTGACTCCGGAGGTCCGTCTGTCGCTGCTTTGGTGGCTCCAGGACCAACAATTGTGCAGTGGCCGTCCCTTCTGGATATCCAACTGGGTCCTGTTGACGACAGATGCCAGTCTAAGAGGTTGAGGCACAGTGCTGGTGCAACACTCCCTTCATGGTCGGTGGACCAAGGAGGAGTCCCTCCTCTCGATCAACATTCTGGAATTTCGGGCGGACTTCAATGCATTGAACCTAGCCCAGCATTTAATTCAGAACCGTCCTGTCCTGTTCAAGTGCAGTCGGACAACGCCACCACAGTGGCTTACATAAATCATCCAGGTGGCACTCGAAGCCATCTGGCAATGAAGGAAGTCTCACGGATTCTACATTGGGCGGATCGCCATCTACCGGCCATATCGGCAATCTTCATTCCGGGAGTCCTGAATTGGGAAGCGGACTTTCTCAGTTGTCAGGACGTACATGCCGGCGAGTGGGGCCTCCATCCAGAAGTGTTTCAACTCCTAGTGGAAATGTGGGGCCTACCAGACGTAGATCTGATGGCGTCTCGACACAGTCACAAGGTTCCAGTCTTCGGAGCAAGGACAAAGGATCCTCAAGCAGCATTCGTGGATGCGCTAGCGGTGCCGTGGAGGTTTCGGCTTCCGTACGTGTTCCCTCCAGTGTCACTCTTGCCCAGGGTAATTCGGAAGCTCAAGCAAGAAAGAGGGATTCTGCTTCTCATAGCTCCGGCGTGGCCCAGACGGCACTGGTTCTCAGAACTGCAGGGTCTATCGTCAGAGCGTCCAATTCTACTTCCTCAACGCCCAGACCTTCTCGTTCAGGTCCACTGTGTCTACCAGGACCTAGCCCGGCTGTCTTTGATGGCGTGGCTCTTGAAGCTTCCGTCTTGAGGGCGAAAGGGTTTTCTGAGGCGGTCATTCAAACTATGTTGCGGGCCCGGAAACAGGCTTCTCCTCGGATTTACTATAGGGTCTGGCATTCTTACTTTGTTTGGTGCGCATCTAACAATTATGATGCTTCCAAGTTTAGTACGGCCAAGTTGTTGACTTTTCTTCAGCAGGGCCTGGACTTAGGCCTGTGTCTGGTCTCCCTCAAGGTTCATATTTCTGCCTTGTCGGTGTGGTTTCAGAGAAAAATTGCGACCTTATCTGATGTGCGTGCCTTTACTCAGGGTGTGTTGCGTATCCAACCTCCCTATGTCCCGTCTGTGGCTCCTTGGGACTTGTCGGTGGTTTTGGAGGTGTTACAAGAGTCTCCGTTTGAACCTCTTGGTTCAGCTGATCTTAAGTGGCTTTCCCTTAAGGTGGTGTTTCTGCTGGCTATTGCTTCAGCTATAAGAGTGTCGGATTTGGGTGCCTTGTCCTGTAGTTCCCCATATCTGATATTTTACCGTGACCGGGCGGTTCTTAAGACTCGTCCCAGATATTTACCTAAGGTGATTTCCTCGTTCCACCTTAACCAGGAGATTGTGGTTCCGGCACTTGTTTCTCCTGATCTGTCTCCCAAAGAGAGGTCTTTGGATGTGGCACGGGCTCTCCGTATCTATGTGAAGAGAACTGCTTCTATTAAGAAATCTGATTCTCTCTTTGTACTGTTTGGATTTTACAAACGGGGCTGGCCTGCTCACAAGCAAACTTTGGCCAGATGGATTAGAATGGTGATTGCACATGCTTATGTGAGGGCTGGTCTGTCGGTTCCTGCTCACATTACAGCCCATTCTACTCGGTCTGTTGGACCTTCTTGGGCGGCCCGCCGTGGTGCGACCCTTCAAACAATTGTGCAAGGCGGCTACGTGGTCCTCAGTGAACACGTTTGTAAGGTTTTATGCCTCTGATACTGCCGCTTCCCAGGATGCTTCCTTTGGACGCCGGGTTCTTGTGCCTGCTACAGTGCGTCCCCTCCCATAAGGAACTGCTTTAGGACATCCCCAATGTCTATCCTTGTTGAGCCCAGTGTACCCCGCAGCAGAAAACAAGATTTATGGTAAGAACTTACCTTTGTTAAATCTCTTTCTGCGAGGTACACTGGGCTCCACAAGGCGCCCACCCTGACGCACTTCGCTTCTTTGGGTTGGTATGGCATTAGCCGCTGACACTTCTCTTGTCGTGAGAGTGTGGTGTAAGTGGCTACTAACCATTGTCGTCTCTTTTCCTGCTACTGCATTGGGCTGGTTAACTAAAAACTGAGCTCCTGTGCAGGGAGGCGGGGTTATAGAGGAGGCGGTGCTGTGCATTCTGGGAACAGTCAAAGCTTTGAGCCTGTTGGTGCCTCGGATCAAGATCCTACTCTACACCCCAATGTCTATCCTTGTGGAGCCCAGTGTACCTCGCAGAAAGAGATTTAACAAAGGTAAGTTCTTACCATAAATCTCGTTTTTTAGTTAAGTCATTCAGATTGTGGTTCTATCTTGAAAGCATACAAAGACTCGGATCTACCACTCTGTATGGAAGCCCTACATAATCAGGTGTGAACACAGGGGGCTCTGAACCCCATATCCGTGTACTGCACCTCCAAGTTATGTAAATGTTGGCTTGGATGAGGAGCTTTGACTGTCTATTGAAAATTATCAATCCACATCCCTTTTTGTCCTCTTTCAACGGAAACTGGCCTTCATTTTGGACTTTCAGTCCTTTACCCAGGTCTTTGAGACTACAGATGATTTGTGTCTGCATTCCATTTAAATCAGGAAGTTATCCTGCCAGTATTTCAGCAGTATATTCATCTCTTCTTGCATGTGGCTCGAGCCTTACTGATATACATTGATCAGACTGCATCCATTCATAAAATGGATTTTCTCTGTGTTCTGTATGATGCTTATAAATGTGGTTGGCCAGCATCCAAATGGTAGTAAGATGGCTTACCACTACTAATCAGTGGTCATATGTTTCTGCATAGAATCCTGTGCCAGAGAACATTCGGTCTTATTCTACTCATGTTATTGAGGGCTGGTGGCCTCAGCTGAACAGCTATGCAAGGCAGCGATCTAGTCCTCTCTGCACAAATGTACAAAATTTTACCGGTTAAATAAATTTTGAAGCTGATTTAATTGTTTTTTTCTCTTACGTTCTAGAGGATACTGGGGTCCATTTAGTACCATGGGGGTATAGACTGGTCCACTAGAAACCTTGGGCACTTTTAAGAAATAAACAGTGTGTGCTGGCTCCTCCCTCTATGCCACTCCTACCAGACTCCGTTTAGAAAAGGAGCCGGTCATGCTTAGGGAAGCTCCTGAAGAGTTTTCTGCATTTATTTTCTGTTTGTTATTTTCAGACAGGGCTGGTTGGCAGCAGCCTGTCTGCTTCGTGGGACTTAGGGGGTGAATGGCACAACCTCCTATAGGGATAATGGTTCCGTTCCCTGCTGACAGGACACTGAGCTCCTGAGGGAACCATTCGCAAGCCCCACCACGGCGAGCATACATTCCCGCAGCACGCCGCCACCCCTAACAGCCAGAAGTAAGAAGAGAGGTGAGTAGGTGGCAGGCGTCCAAGTTAGCAGGTCACAGGCTGTAATGGCGGCATCAGGATATGGAGTGCAGCGGTGGAATGCAGGCTGCGTCTCCAGGCTCAGGGCAACATGCTGTGTGTGTGTTCCGCTGTGAGGGGCGAGCTGAGCCACTAATAATAGCCACACTTGGCAGTACAGCTTACAGGGGTTCTAACTCGCTGTTAAGCATCACAAACACCTCAGCCAGTATAAAAAACCGGGAAGACCACGCGCCATTCAGCGGGAGGGGCTTCACTATGAGCGGATCCAGCAGCTCCCCAGCACCATTTTCCCTCTGCAGCTCACACTAATAAGACTGACAGGGAAGCACAGCTCCTCCACAAGGACTCCACATTTCTTCAGCGGTACCAGGGGGTCATAGTGAGGGGCGGGAGTGGTGTTAGAATACTAAGCCCCTATTAAGGGTGCTTAGTCTGCGACCCAGCTAAGCTTGGCATTAGCAAGAAGGGTGCTGTGTGGCTGGCTCCATCATACTCTGTGTTTCGCTAGAAGGGCTCTGTGTGGGTTACTTTTGCTTAATCTTTTCCTGCATGTGTGGGTGTGATTTTACATGAAAGATGTCAAAGGAGTGTGTTTCATGCACAGCGGAGTGTTTTTCTTCCCCAGGGGATCACTACAGTGTACTCAGGATAGTACACTTTCTCCGGCTAGTTGGTCCGAACCAGCATGGTTGGATTCACTTAAAGGGATGATCTTGAATATGTCTAATTATCCCAGAATGAGAGAGAGAGACGCAATACTTAAGACAGTTTGTGATTGACCTGATGAATAGAGATTCAGGCACACACCAGCACCTCAGACCCCTACCATTTGTTCACAAAAGCATACACTGGCCCAAATCCTGCAGGCTGACACTGATGACGACGTGTCAGACGCAGAGGAGGTTGAGATGGACCCAATGGGGGGGATGCAGCTCTATCACAAGAGGTACAGGCTCTTATAGAAGCTATTCGAGATGTCCTGCAAATTCCTGATAAGGTGACAGAGGAGTATGAGGAGTCTTACTTTAATGTAAAAAAGAAATCCTCTGCTACTTTTCCTGCATTAAGAGTTGAACTCTCTGAAGAAACTTGGGGTTAATCCTGATAAGAAGTATCAGATCCCTAAGAGATTACTCATATCCTTCCCTTTTCCTCAGGATAGGAAAAAATGGGATAACCCACCGATTGTTGACGCATCGGTATCTAGGTTGTCACGTAAGATAGTCTTACCTGTCCCTGGGGCAGCCTCCTTAAAGGACACAGCTGACAGCAAGATTGAGCACACTCTCAAATCCCTGTACACAGCTGCTGGGGTGGCCCAGAGACCCACTATTGCTTCTGCATGGATCACTAGGGCCATTGCTAAATGGTCATGTAATCTAATTGATGGGTTAGATTCCTTATCCAGGGAGGAGATTGTTTTTCTCCTACAGCATATACAGGTGAGGCCCTATTTGGAGATGAACTGGATAGGTGGATATCCAAGTCTACGGCGGTAAGTCTACATACCTTCCTTCTGCAGCCCCCCAGCTAGGAAGACCTACTCTGCTCCATCTCTGCAGTCCTTTCGGATAGCAAAATTTAAAAATAAAACCAAAGGTTCTTCTACAGTCTTCAAAGGCAATAGAGGTAAACCCAGAAAACAAGCAGCTGCAGGTTCTCAGGAACAGAACTCTGGTTCTGCTTCCTCAAAACCTTCAGAATGACGGCGGACCGCACTGCCTGGAAGACAGGCAGGTGGGAGCCCGATTACGAGATTTCAGTCACATATGGGCATCATCATGCCAGGATCCCTGGGTCAAAGAGCTTATCGCCCAGGGTTACAGACTGGAGTTTCAGGAACTCCCACCTCACAGATTCTTCAAATCAGGCTTACCAGCTTCTCAGTAGGCAAATATAATTTTACAGGATGCAATTCAAAAACTGGTACAGATTCAGGTCATTGTTCCAGTTCCACCTCAGCTACAAAACAAAGGTTATTATTCCAACCTGTTTGTGGTACCGAAACAGTACGGTTCGGTAAGACCCGTTTTAAACCTCAAGTCACTGAACCCGTATTTAAGGGTGTTCAGATTTTCAAGATGGAGTCTCTGAGAGCGGTGATCTCGGGTCTGGAGGAAGGGTAATTCTTGGTGTCTCGGGATATATCAAGGATTCATACCTTCATATCCCAATCTGGCCGCCTCATCAGGCTTATCTAAGGTTTGCATTACAGGACTGTCTCTACCAGTTCCAGGCCCTACCATTTGGCCTCTCCACGGCACCGAGGGTGTTCAAGGTAATGGCAGAGATGTTTCTCCTCTGCAAACGGGGAGTGAACATAATTCCGTACCTGGACGATCTGCTGATAAAAGCACCATCCAGGGAGCGGTTGTTAGACAACATTGCCCTTTCAACTACTCCGGGATCACGGGTGGATTCTGAACCTACCAAAATCTCACCTGGAACCAACACGGAGGCTTCCGTTCCTGGGGATGATACTGGATACGGAGGCACAGAGGGTATTCCTTCCATTGGAAAAGGCATTGGTAATCCAGTCGATGGTGCAGGTTGTTCTAAAACAAACCCGGATATCGGTGCATCTATGCATTCGCCTTCTGGGAAAGACGGTAGCCGCTTACGAGGCGCTGCAGTGTGGAAGGTTTCACGCAAGACCCTTCCAGCTAGATCTGTTCGACAAATGGTCCGGATTGCATCTCCACATGCACCAGAGGATACGTCTGTCGCCAAGAGCCAATATTTCTCTTCTGTGGTAGCTTCAGACTTCTGACTGAGGGCCGAAGGTTTGGGATTCAAAATTGGATTCTGCTAACCCCAGATACAAGCCTCAGAGGTTGGGGAGCAGTCACCCAGGGGAAACAGTTCCAAGGAAAATGGTCAGGTCAGGAAACCATTCTTCCAATCAACATTCTGCAACTAAGGGCCATATATAATGCCCTTTTACAGGCATCACATCTTCAAGATCAGGCCATCCAGGTTCAGTCGGACAATGAGACGGTGGTAATGTACATAAACTGACATGGCGGAACGAAGAGCAGCAATGTCAGCGGTAACAAGGATTCTCCTCTGGGCAGAAAGACACGCGGTGGCGTTGTCCGCAATCTTCATTCCCGGAGTAGACAAATGGGAAGCAGACTTCCTCAGCAGACATGACCTCCACCCAGGAGAGTGCGGAGGTGTTCGGGTGCTTGACCCGTCGGTGAGGAATTCCACAGATCGACATGATTGCCTCTCGTCTCAACAAGAAGCTCAGTCAGTATTGTTCCAGGTTGAGAGACCCACAGGCACTGGCGGTGGACGCTCTGGTAACTCCATCAGATTGTGTATGTGTTTCCACCACTTCCATTGATCCCAAGAATTCTCAAAAGAATAAAAAGCAGCGGATACATTTGACGGCATGGAGGTTGAGTGTCAAATTCTAGCCCGAAAAGGAATTCCGGACAGGGTAATTCCTACCTATCTAAGCCAGAAAAGGGGTAACGTAAAAACATTACCACCGTATTTGGAGAAAATACGTGTCTTGGTGTGAAAACAGGAAATTTCCTGCGGTGGAATTTCAACTGGGTTGTTTTATGCTTTTTCTGCAGTCAGGTGTGGATGTATGCCTACACCTGGGCTCCATAAAAGTCCAGATTTCGGCCTTACCCATTTTCTTCCAGAAACAGTTAGCTTCCCTCCCTGAGGTTCAGACATTCTTGAAGGGTGTTCTGCACATCCAACCACCCTTTGTGCCTCCCACGGCACCTTGGGATCTCAACGTGGTGTTGCAGTCTCTACAATCTGAATGGTTTGAGCCTTTACAGGAGGTTGACGTAAAGTTTCTTATGTGTCAGACCGTCACACTGTTGGCCTCGGCTTCTGCAAGACGTGTGTCGGAATTGGGGCGTTGCCCCACAAGAGCCCTTATTTGATTTTTCATGAAGATAGAGCTGAACTCAGAACTTGTCAGCAATTTCTTCCAAAGGTGATGTCTGCGTTTCATATCAACCAACCTATTGTGGTTTCGGTGGTTACCAACACCTCTACTACTTCAAAGTCCCTGGATGTTGTGAGAACTTTGAAGATCTATGTGAAGCGGACAGCTCGTCACAGAAAATCGGACTTGCTGTTTGTGCTCTATGATCCCAATAAAATTGGGTGTTCTGCTTCAAAGCAGTCTATTGCTAGCTGGATCAGGCTTACTCTCCAGCAGGCTTACTCTATGGCAGGTTTGCTGGTTCCTAGATCTATACAGGCCCACTCTACTAGGTCGGTGGGTTCTTCCTGGGCAGCTGCCCGAGGTGTCTCGGCTTTACAGCTTTGCTGAGCAGCTACTTGGTCGGATTCAAACACGTTTGCTAAGTTCTACAAGTTCGATACTTTGGCCTCTGAGGACCTTCAGTTTGGTAAATCCGTTCTGCAGGAACCTAGGCACTCTCCCACCCAGTTTGGGCGCTTTGGTAAATCCCCATGGTACTAAATGGACCCCTGTATCCTCTAGGACGAAACAGAAAATAGGATTTTAATTACCTACCGGTAAATCCTTTTTCTCGTAGTTCATAGTTGATACTGGGTGGCCGCCTGGTGTTTCGTGTTTTCCTACACTGTTACTTGGTTAAGTATTGTTGTTAGTTCAGCTGTTTCTGTTCAAGTTGGGTTAGCATGGCTTTCCTATTGTTTTGTATGTGCTGGTTCGGATCTCACCACTGTCCTTTTAAATCCATCTTTCAAAGTATGTCCGTCTCCTCGGGCACAGTGTCTAGACTGAGTCTGGTAGGAGGGGCATAGAGGGAGGAGCCAGCGCACACTGTTGATTTCTTAAAGTAAGGCTCCTAGTGGACCCGTCTGTTCCCCATGGTACTAAATGCACCCCAGTATCCTATATGGACTACGAGAAAAGGTTTTACCGGTAGGTAATTAAAATCCTATTTTTTGGACACCCAAAGTAATGGGCAATTAAGTTGCTGCTCCAATCAGGCGCTCATTTAGTGTTCACGCTAGGCTGTTTTAGCAGGGCGCCATGCCCTGCCCGATTTTATTAAGGCAAAATCCGCCCTGCCCTTTCTGCGGTGCCCTGCTAAACAGCCTGCCCGCTTACTGCTCTCCCACCGTGTATAGATGCCATGCGCATGCGCACAGCATCCATTCACGCTACGAGAGAGTGCTTGGAAGAAGCCCAGCATCTCCGTAGGTGCTAGGCACGCCCCCTTTAATGACGCCGCCGGCCGCCCACACCCCCTTTAGTGACGCCACCAGCCGCCCACGCCCCCTTTAGTGATGCCGCCCGCCCACGGCCCCTTAAGTGACGCTGTCGCCCACAATTTGCATAGTCACGCCCCGTTTTCAGACGCGTGCACAAGTGCCCCCACAGACCAGCGTCCTGCCCTCAAAAATTCCTAGGGGAAACACTACTCATTAATGTTAACACAGCCAAAAGCACCAGGTTTAGCTATGTTAGCAGCTAAACCTGGCTATGTCCTTGCAGGGCTACAAAAAAACGCCATTTGGGCACCCAAACGGGACTTTTTTTGCACATTTCTGCTCACCAGGCTTAAATGTTGGCACTGGCAACATGCGCGCCCATACGGCAGAACTATGAACTGATGCCAGCATGCACTCTGTAGTGGTGGGATGGCCAAACAATAATTGAGTGGTTGTTTCTAATTCTGGCACATTTCCTCCATTCTTAGGCTTGTCTGTGGAGATCCCAGTGTACGCATTTGCACCATTGATTGAATGTAGGATAAATAAGTGTTATTACATACTGACTTATAATTTTTCTCATGGTCCTTCTGGGGAAACTGCTATTCCTCCCTTATATAATGATATATTGTCTTCCATTTGTTCCTGTTCTCTTCTTCAGTATGCATGTGGTGTTGTCACTCTTAGAGCTTTTCTAGTGAAAAAATTGGTGTTCTACTTGAAGTAGGTGGGGTGTATAGGACAGGGAGGATAAATTAATGAAATGCCTTCTACAAGTGCTCAGCCTCTATGCGCAGTGTAAGCAGCATCCCCCGGTTGGATATTGAGAAACGGGTTTTATGATAAGTACATTAAAAAATTCAGATTTTGTTGATATTCCCTAATCATAAACACCAAATCTACCTGTGTCTATAACTTCAAAATCTCCTATCTGCTCTTAAATAAACTGGTTTCCTCCACACACCTTTTACTGATCAGAATGATTGTAGAGTTTAATATTATCCCCATTTTCATTATGTGGACAGCAAATGCTGGTAATATGGTGCATCAGACGATAACAGATTTGACTAGATTGGTAGCATGTATTATCATCTATGGTTCTATATGAAACTTTAGTAGACTGTCTGTGTACTAGTTGCAATGCCTGGTGTTGCCTTGTCTATATATATATATATATATATATATATATATATATATATATATAGCAATAGAGGCGGCACTCTCTGGACTTTTGTAACCACAAAAAGACACTGTACCATCACGTACAGTACTAACGTTTCGGATAATTTAATCCTTCATCCTCAGGTTACAAGTCCAGAGAGTGCCGCCTCTATTGCTATTTATATCAATACCTAACGAGGAGGGCACCGTGGCTATTGCTGTTGGTTTGAGTGTCTGGAACTGCTACTTTATATATATATATATATATATATATATCTGTCTCCACCATCCCCCTTTTTCTTTTTATCTTTATCCCTCTCAGACTTTTTTATCTTTCTCCCACCACCCCAAAACTTCTTTCCACCCCCTACCACCAATGCCTGTCACTGCCCCGTCACTCTTGTGCATCTCTAACACAGTTGTGGGGCTCAGAGTTCAAGCCAACTGCGGTTACGTTCCAGTGTGATGTCTTCATTTTTCTCAGTTGTCGATTGTACTGTATAGAGGAGGGGTGAGGAACTTCTGGCCCGCGGGCCGTATAAGGCCCGCAAAGCCACTTGATCTTGCCCTCCCATGCTCACCTAACCAAGGGAGATGCCGGGCGCCCGCTGAGATTTTGTCACTAGCGGGTGCCCGGATTTTTCCCCTCAGCAGCAGCCAGAGGTAGGAGCTCACTCCTGAGCTCTGGCAGTGTGCGTGAGTGCCTGTGCAGTGCTATGGGAGAGATGTCATGACGTCTCTCCCATAGTTCTGAGGAGCGCGCAGCCAGGCAGAGGGCAAGGGTCCGGAAGCAGGAGCGGAGCTGGTAAGTATTGTGTTTTTTCTTTCTTTTTATTTGTGTGTGTGTAAGCGGCGTTACTAGGGGTCATATCTACTGGGGGCAGGGTAATTTTTAAGTTGATCATTTTTGTTTGGCCCCCAAAGGATTTTATAAATATACAAATGGCCCTTGGTAGAAAAAAGGTTCCCCACCCCTGGTATAGAGAGAGTATCTGTTGCAGGAGGATGGAGTACATTATACTGGAAGTGGGATCCCAACAATTTAGACACATCTAAAAACAATGCACAGTTAATGTGTCATCTTTGCTATGGTGTATAAATATATATGATGTTCCTTATACAATATAACATTTCTAACAAAAAAATAGTAATCCTCAAGCTTTTAAACGTTAACATACTTTTTTTTTTTTTTTTTGCAGGTGAATTGTGAAAGGGATATTATTTTCTGATCAAGCGACCTAAAGACATCATTTCTTAAGGCTCTGAAAGGTGTACAAAAACTGTTGTCATTTGGAGCATAGGAGAAACCTATTATAACTAAGTTGATACTCATTGAAGAAATGAAGAACAAAAGAGAGAAAACACTTCAGTGCTCAGAGTGTGACTTACGCTTTGCAGCTAAAACACATCTTCTCATACATCAGAGGATTCACACAGGAGAGAAACCATATCTGTGCTCTGAGTGTGACAAAACCTTCACACGTAAATCACAGCTTGACATACATCAGATGAGTCATACAGGAGAGCACCCATTTAAATGTTCTGAGTGTAGCAAGTGTTTTTCCCGGAAGTTCAGTCTTGTTACTCATCAGATGGTTCACACAGGAGAGAAACCATTTAAATGCTCTGAGTGTAGCAAGTGTTTTTCTAGAAAAAAAACACTCATTACGCATCAGATGATTCACACAGGAGAGAAACCATTTAAATGCTCTGACTGCAGCAAGAGTTACACCAAAAAGCGACATCTTGTTACACATCAGTGGAGTCACACAGGACAGAAACCATTTACATGTTCTGAATGTAGCAAGTGTTTTTCTCAGAAGCCACATCTTGTTAGTCATCAAAGAAGTCACACAGGGGAGAAACCATTTGCATGCTCTGAATGTAGCAAATGTTTTGCCGAGAAGCAACAACTTGTTGTACATCAGAGGACTCACACAGGAGAGAAATCATTTATATGCTCTGAATGCAGCAAGTGTTTTATTGAGAAGTCGCATCTTGTTAGACATCAGATGATTCACACAGGCGAGAAACCATTTAAATGCTCTGAATGCAGCAAGTGTTTTATCCGTAAGCAACAACTTATTAGTCATCGGAGAAGTCACACAAGAGAGAAACCATTTACGTGCTCTGAATGTGGGAAGTGTTTTTCGGAGAAGTCAAATCTTGTTAGACATCAGAGGAGTCACACAGGAGAGAAGCCATTTAAATGTTCGGAGTGCAACAAGTGTTATACCCTTAAAGAGAATCTAGTTAGACATCAGAAGAGTCACACAGGAGAGAAATAATTAACATGTTCTGAATGCAGCAAGTGTTTTACCAAGAAGAAAGCACTTATTACTCACATGAGGAGTCACTGTAATGCTTAGAATGTGGCACGTGTTTCATAAGTTAAATTGTATAATGACAATTGACATAATTCTGCGATGGAAGCACAGCATGAGAAAGCCGGTCACTTTGCACCAGGACAAACCATGTTGCTTTTCAACGGGTGCAAATACATTTGTTATTTTTGCCAAGGTATAAATAACTGTTTTGGGTTTTTTTGCTGTACTTTATGCTCTGAATTCTCCCCAATATGCCTTGAAGAAAGGCAATTTTTATTTTCTTACAGTAACAGTAGTAGAGGAAAGCTTTCTGTTCAGTAGAGTGTTCCAGCAGCTCCTCTAAGTACTGGGATTCTCTCTGACTGGCAGAGCTATGATTACTGGAAATTTCTATAGGAACTCTGTATGCTTCTCTGTTTCACCCTATGGGTTATATTTACTAAACAGTTATTCAAAGCTGCCAATTCTTAGTGCCTAATCCCTGCTGGATATTAAAGACCAGTAGTAATATACACAAAATCAGACTTGTTTTGCTTGTATTTCTATTGCTTTTTTAGAATTGGTGGCTTTGAAAAAAGAATATTTAGTAAATATACCTTACAAGTCTCTTATTTATTCTCTCTTATACCGCCTTCTTTCCTGAATACCTTTATATTCTAGTATGAGTACTATGTACCTTTTAGTAAAATGATGTGGGTAAAATCTTCTTTGTATCCTTTAGCTACCAATCAAATAACATTTGTTAGTTTGCTGGCAGTATACAGTAAATAGCTGATATCAGGTTACTATTGGTTACAGTACATTGTTGATTTTAACTTCATGTTATTAAATAAGGCCCACGGAGGGCACATTGTTTGGTAAGCCTACTACTAAAGTCTCTTCATAATTATTATTTTATTTACTAGCACAGTAAAAGTGTTCATGTCTTGTACATTTCTCTAACGTCCTAAGTGGATGCTGGGGACTCCGTAAGGACCATGGGGAATAGCGGCTCCGCAGGAGACTGGGCACATCTAAAGAAAGCTTTAGGACTATCTGGTGTGCACTGGCTCCTCCCCCTATGACCCTCCTCCAAGCCTCAGTTAGATCTCTGTTCCCGAACGAGAAGGGTGCACACTAGGGGCTCTCCTGAGCTTCTTAGTGAAAGTTTTAGATTAGGTTTTTTATTTTCAGTGAGACCTGCTGGCAACAGGCTCACTGCATCGAGGGACTAAGGGGAGAAGAAGCGAACTCACCTGCGTGCAGAGTGGATTGGGCTTCTTAGGCTACTGGACATTAGCTCCAGAGGGACGATCACAGGCCCAGCTTGGATGGGTCCCAGAGCCGCGCCGCCGGCCACCTTACAGAGCCAGAAGGCAGAAGAGGTCCGGAAAATCGGCGGCAGAAGACGTCCTGTCTTCAACAAGGTAGCGCACAGCACTGCAGCTGTGCGCCATTGCTCTCAGCACACTTCGGTCACTGAGGGTGCAGGGCGCTGGGGGGGGGCGCCCTGAGACGCAATAAAAACACCTTGGATGGCGAAAAAAATGCATCACATATAGCTCCTGGGCTATATGGATGCATTTAACCCCTGCCAGAATCCATAAAAAAGCAGGAGAAAAGTCCGCGAAAAAGGGGCGGAGCCTATCTCCTCAGCACACTGGCGCCATTTTCCCTCACAGCTCCGTTGGAGGGAAGCTCCCTGTCTCTCCCCTGCAGTCACTACACTACAGAAAGGGTTAAAAAAAGAGAGGGGGGCACTAATTAGGCGCAGTATTAACTATACAGCAGCTATAAGGGGAAAAACACTTATATAAGGTTATCCCTGTATATATATAGCGCTCTGGTGTGTGCTGGCAAACTCTCCCTCTGTCTCCAAAGGGCTAGTGGGGTCCTGTCCTCTATCAGAGCATTCCCTGTGTGTGTGCTGTATGTCGGTACTTTTGTGTCGACATGTATGAGGAGAAAAATGATGTGGAGACGGAGCAGATTGCCTGTAATAGTGATGTCACCCCCTAGGGGGTCGACACCTGAGTGGATGAACTGTTGGAAGGAATTACGTGACAGTGTCAGCTCTGTATAAAAGACAGTGGTTGACATGAGACAGCCGGCTACTCAGCTTGTGCCTGTCCAGATGTCTCATAGGCCGTCAGGGGCTCTAAAGCGCCCGTTACCTCAGATGGCAGATATAGACGCCGACACGGATACTGACTCCAGTGTCGACGGTGAAGAGACGAATGTGACTTCCAGTAGGGCCACACGTTACATGATTGAGGCAATGAAAAATGTTTTACACATTTCTGATAATACGAGTACCACCAAAAAAGGGGTATTATGTTCGGTGAGGAAAAACTACCTGTAGTTTTCCTGAATCTGAGAAATTAAATGAGGTGTGTGATGATGCGTGGGTTTCCCCCGATAACAACGGATAATTTCTAAAATGTTATTGGCATTATATCCTTTCCCGCCAGAGGTTAGGGTGCGTTGGGAAACACCCCCTAGGGGGGATAAAGCGCTCACACGCTTGTAAGGGCTCTACCTTTGCCTGAGATGGCCGCCCTTAAGGATCCTGCTGATAGAAAGCAGGAGGGTATCCTAAAAGGTATTTACACACATACTGGTGTTATACTGCGACCAGCAATCGCCTCAGCCTGGATGTGCAGTGCTGGGTTGGCGTGGTCAGATTCCCTGACTGAAAATATTGATACCCTAGATAGGGACAGTATATTTTTGCCTATAGAGCATTTAAAAGATGCATTTTTATATATGCGTGATGCACAGCGGAATATTTGCCGACTGGCATCAAGTCTAAGCGCGTTGTCCATTTCTACCAGTAGAGGGTTATGGACACGTCAGTGGTCAGGTGATGCGTATTCCAAACGGCATTTGGAAGTATTGCTTTATTAAGGGAGGAGTTATTTGGGGTCGGTCTTTCAGACCTGGTGGCCACGGCAACAGCTGGGAATTCCACGTTTGTACCCCAGGTCGCCTCTCAACATGAGAAGACACCGTATTATCAGGCGCAGTCTTTTCGTGGACAAGCGGGCAAAAGGTTCCTCATTTCTGCCCCGTGACAGAGGGAGAGGAAAAAGGCTGCAGAAATCAGCCAGTTCCCAGGAACAGAAACCCTCTCCCGCCTCTGCCAAGCCCTCAGTATACGCTGGGGCTTTACAAGCAGAATCAGGCACGGTGGGGGGCCCGTCTCAATGAATTTCAGCGCGCAGTGGGCTCACTCGCAAGTAGACCCCTGGATCCTTCAGGTGATATCTCAGGGGTACAAATTAGAATTCGAGACGTCTCCCCCTCGCCGTTTCCTAAAGTCGGCTTTACCGATGTCTCCTTCTGACAGGGAGACAGTTTTGGAAGCCATTCAGAAGCTGTATTCCCAGCAGGTGATAATCAAGATACCCCTCCTGCAACAGGGAACGGTGTATTATTCCACACTGTTGTGGTACTGAAGCCGGACGGCTCGGTGAGACCGATTCTAAATCTAAAATCTTTGAACACTTACGTACAGAGGTTCAAATTCAAGATTGAGTCACTCAGAGCAGTGATTGCGAACCTGGAAGAAGGGGACTACATGATGTCTCGGGACATCAAGGATGCTTACCTTCATGTCAAAATTACCCTTCTCACCAAGGGTACCTCAGGTTTATGGTACAGAACTGTCACTATCAGTTCAGACGCTGCCGTATGGATGGTACACGGCACCCCGGGTCTTTACCAAGGTAATGGCCGAAATGATGATATTCCTTCGAAGGAAGTGAATTTTAGTTATCCCTTCCTTGGACAATTCCCTGATAAGGGTAAGATCCAGGGAACAGTTGGATGTCGGTGTAGCACTATCTCAGGTAGTGTTGCGGCAGCACGATTGGATTCTCAATATTCCAAAATCGCACCTGGTTCCGACGACGTGTCTTCTGTTCCTAGGGATGATCCTGGACACAGTCCAGAAAAAGGTGTTTCTCCCGGAGGAGAAAGCCAGGGAGTTATCCGAGCTAGTCAGGAACCTCCTAAAACCGAGCCAAGTCTCAGTGCATCAATGCACAAGGGTTCTGGGTAAAATGGTGGCTTCCTACGAAGCAATCCCATTCGGCAGATTCCACGCAAGAACTTTCCAGTGGGACCTGCGGGACAAATGGTCCGGATCGCATCTTCAGATGCATCAGCGGATAACCCTGTCACCAAGGACAAGGGTGTCCCTCCTGTGGTGGTTGCAGAGTGCTCATCTTCTAGAGGGCCGCAGATTAGGCATTCAGGACTGGGTCCTGGTGACCACTGATGCCAGCCTGCGAGGCTGGGGAGCAGTCACACAGGGAAGGAATATCCAGGGCTTATGGTCAAGCCTGGAGACATCACTTCACATAAATATCCTGAAGCTAAGGGACATTTACAATGCTCTAAGCTTAGCAAGACCTCTGCTTCAAGGTCAGCCGGTGTTGATCCAGTCGGACAACATCACGGCAGTCACCCACGTAAACAGACAGGGTGGCACAAGAAGCAGGAGGGCAATGGCAGAAGCTGCAAGGATTCTTCGCTGGGCGGAAAATCATGTGATAGCACTGTCAGCAGTATTCATTCCGGGAGTAGACAACTGGGAAGCAGACTTCCTCAGCACGACCTCCACCCGGGAGAGTGGGGACTTCACCCAGAAGTCTTCCACATGATTAAAAACTCGACAGGTATTGCGCCAGGTCCAGGGACCCTCAGGCAATAAGCTGTAGACGCTCTGGTAACACCGTGGGTGTACCAGTCAGGGTATGTGTTCCCTCCTCTGCCTCTCATACCCAAGGTACTGAGATTGATAAGATGGAGAGGAGTAAGCACTATATTCGTGGTTCCGGATTGGCCAAGAAGGACTTGGTAACCGGAACTTCAAGAGATGCTCACGGAGGATCCGTGGCCTCTACCTCTAAGAAGGGACCTGCTCCAGCAAGGACCCTGTCTGTTCCAAGACTTACCGCGGCTGCGTTTGACGGCATGGCGGTTGAACGCCGGATCCTGAAGGAAAAAAGGCATTCCGGATGAAGTCATCCCTATCCTGATCAAAGCCAGGAAGGATGTAACCGCAAAAACATTATCACCGCAATTGGCGAAAATATGTTGCGTGGTGCGAGGCCAGTAAGGCCCGACGGAGGAAATTCAACTGGGTCGATTCCTACATTTCCTGCAAACAGGAGTGTCTATGGGCCTGAAATTGGGGTCCATTAAGGTTCAAATTTCGGCCCTGTCAATTTTCTTCCAAAAAGAACTAGCTTCAGTCCCTGAAGTTCAGACGTTTGTAAAAGGGGTACTGCATATACAGCCTCCTTTTGTGCCTCCAGTGGCACTTTGGGATCTCAATGTAGTTTTGGGTTCCAAAAGTCACATTGGTTTGAACCACTTAAATCTGTGGAGTTAAAATATCTCACATGGAAAGTGGTCATGCTGTTGGCCCTGGCCTGGGCCAGGCGCGTGTCAGAATTGGCGGCTTTATCCTGAAAAAGCCCTTATCTGATTTTCCATTCGGACAGGGCGGAATTGAGGACTCGTCCTCAGTTTCTCCCCAAGGTGGTTTCAGCGTCTCACCTGAACCAACCTAT
The DNA here is from genome assembly GCF_028390025.1 of Pseudophryne corroboree. Taxonomy (NCBI): domain Eukaryota; kingdom Metazoa; phylum Chordata; class Amphibia; order Anura; family Myobatrachidae; genus Pseudophryne; species Pseudophryne corroboree. The sequence continues at coordinate 67,912,986 of NC_086449.1, read as the reverse complement.
TGGTGGTGCCTGCGGCTACTAGGGACTTGGAGGCCTCCAAGTTGCTAGACGTTGTCAGTGCCCTGAAAATATATGTTTCCAGGACGGCTGGAGTCAGGAAATCTGACTCGCTGTTTATCCTGTGTGCACCCAACAAGCTGGGTGCTCCTGCTTCTAAGCAGACTATTGCTCGTTGGATTTGTAGTACAATTCAGCTTGCACATTCTGTGGCAGGCCTGCCACAGCCAAAAATCTGTAAATGCCCACTCCACAAGGAAGGTGGGCTCATCTTGGGCGGCTGCCCGACTTACAACTTTGCCGAGCAGCTACTTGGTCAGGAGCAAATACGTTTGTAAAATTCTACAAAATTGATATCCTGGCTGAGGAGGACCTGGAGTTCTCTCATTTGGTGCTGCAGAGTCATCCGCACTCTCCCGCCCGTTTGGGAGCTTTGGTATCCCCATGGTCCTTACGGAGTCCCCAGCATCCACTTAGGACGTTAGAGAAAATAAGAATTTACTTACCGATAATTCTATTTCTCATAGTCCGTAGTGGATGCTGGGCGCCCATCCCAAGTGCGGATTGTCTGCAATACTTGTACATAGTTATTGTTACAAAAATCGGGTTATTATTGTTGTGAGCCATCTTTCAGAGGCTCCTCTGTTATCATGCTGTTAACTGGGTTCAGATCACAGGTTATACGGTGTGATTGGTGTGGCTGGTATGAGTCTTACCCGGGATTCAAAATCCTTCCTTATTGTGTACGCTCGTCCGGGCACAGTATCCTAACTGAGGCTTGGAGGAGGGTCATAGGGGGAGGAGCCAGTGCACACCAGATAGTCCTAAAGCTTTCTTTAGATGTGCCCAGTCTCCTGCGGAGCCGCTATTCCCCATGGTCCTTACGGAGTCCCCAGCATCCACTACGGACTATGAGAAATAGAATTATCGGTAAGTAAATTCTTATTTTTTCCACAGTTAGAAGATAGAACCAGGGGAGTATTCAGGGAGTCGGGTAGTACAGCCAGTTTAACAGCAAATACAAAACCTCTTAAAGATCACTTATTTTCATAAGGCAAATGTATTTTCTTTGTCTCTTTTTTTTAAGTGTGTAATAGTGTTTTATTGATTCTGAAAAATTTTGATCAATGAATCAATGTACAATGTTGCGTATAGATAAATCAAGAAATAAAGTTCATAAAATAAACTGCAAAATACAGAAATTGAGCAGGAAGACAGTGCTAGGAGACCCCCAATAAGGCTACAGGAAGGTCATTACTAGATGTAGTGAGTACTATGAGGTTGGTGAAAAGTACTGGATGAGCAGCCGTTATGTCTGCAGTGGGAGTTTAGCTATATAACTTTTCCAGACATGAAAAGATTTGGTGACTTCAGCCACGAAACCTCCAGCCAATCCAACCTAAACAAATAAAATGATGTTTCCCAAACTCTGCTCAATCCAATTAGCTGTGTTGATCTCACAGGTGTGAGTCATTTCGGTAGGAGCCACACTTTACGGAGACCCGAATTCGCACAAAAGTGCTCGCCACACCATAGAGGTCTGAGCGATTTTGTGTGAATTGGGGCTGTTTTCAGCTTGCAAAGGGTGCAAGATTGGGTTCAGTTGCCGCATAAAACCACTGTGGAAACGGCACATCACACAATTGCTGTTAATTGTATTGACCCCTCAGGGACTCCTAAAAGTGAATGTTTATAGGTACCTGCAAAACAAGCACTGTTAAGGGTACCTGAAGTAGTGTTCACTCTAGCAGTGGGGCAGGGTGCCGGACTGTGAGGGACGCGCGCCAAAAGGGGGCATGGCCAATCTACTTACTACAAGTGGGCGGTTCAGCCCAGAGACAGGGGGCGTGGGCGGCCGGGGGCGTCACTATTGGGGGCGTGCCCGTGCTGGGCTTCCCCCAAGCTCTCTCATAGCGTGAATGGATGCCGCGCTCATGCGCACGGCATCTTTACACGCTGGGAGAGCAGAAAGCGGGCGGCTGTTTTAGCAGGGCACCGCAGAAAGGGCAGGGCGGGTTTTGCTCTTAAAAAATTGGGCAGGGCGGGGCGCCCTACTAAAATGTGAACACTACTGAGGAGTGAGTTTGGGAAATACTACCATTAATGAGAAAGGAGGCATTCCTGGCTAAATCCTTACCTTCAGTATGATTTTTTTAGCTGTTGGACTCAGAGCAAGTAGGAGTTTTTGACTCCCAGGTGACACCTGTGGGACCGGAGGCAAGATCCCTAATATAGCTAATTTGGGAGTAAAGGTTAGAAAATTAAGCAAATGTTCCAGAGCAATCCTGTTTCGAAGCCAAAAGGTTCTAACTAAAGAGCATGACCACAAACAGTGATACAGATCTGTATTATCCTCACAATGAGGACATCTATGGGAAGAAGAAACCATCAAAAATCCACAATGTTGTTTAATAAAATCGCTCCCTAAATCGATGGCTGGGAGAAGGAGACAGCAGTTAGAGCAAATTATAAGTTGTTACATTTAGAAAACATTGCAACCACTGAGGCAGTTACATCACAAAGAGTGAGAGAGAAAGAACTGTCCATTATGGGTGCCCTATTTTAAAATATACCTTTTATTATAACAGTTTAAAATACTGTTCAATGTTTAGCTAGTCAGAAAGATATTAAAATATAGAAAAAAATGTGAAAAGTGAATATTTCTTCTGAAACTGTGTACTCTTACTCGTCTTCTATTCCATCATATAAGTATTTCTCTATCGTCCTAGTGGATGCTGGGGTTCCTGAAAGGACCATGGGGAATAGCGGCTCCGCAGGAGACAGGGCACAAAAAGTAAAGCTTTTCCATATCAGGTGGTGTGCACTGGCTCCTCCCCCTATGACCCTCCTCCAGACTCCAGTTAGATTTTTGTGCCCGGCCGAGAAGGGTGCAATCTAGGTGGCTCTCCTAAAGAGCTGCTTAGAAAAAGTTTAGCTTAGGTTTTTTATTTTACAGTGAGTCCTGCTGGCAACAGGATCACTGCAACGAGGGACTGAGGGGAGAAGAAGTGAACTCACCTGCGTGCAGGATGGATTGGCTTCTTGGCTACTGGACATCAGCTCCAGAGGGACGATCACAGGTACAGCCTGGATGGTCACCGGAGCCGCGTCGCCGGCCCCCTTGCAGATGCTGAAGTCAGAAGAGGTCCAAAATCGGCGGCTGAAAACTCCTGCAGTCTTCTAAAGGTAGCGCACAGCACTGCAGCTGTGCGCCATTTTCCTCTCAGCACACTTCACACGCAGTCACTGAGGGTGCAGGGCGCTGGGGGGGGGGCGCCCTGGGAGGCAAATGTAACCTATATAAAGGCTAAAAATACCTCACATATAGCCCCCAGAGGCTATATGGAGATATTTAACCCCTGCCTAAATTCACTAAATAGCGGGAGACGAGCCCGCCGGAAAAGGGGCGGGGCCTATCTCCTCAGCACACGGCGCCATTTCCTCTCACAGCTCCGCTGGTCAGGACGGCTCCCAGGTCTCTCCCCTGCACTGCACTACAGAAACAGGGTAAAACAGAGAGGGGGGGCAAATTTATGGCGATATTTTTATATATAAAGCAGCTATAAGGGAGCACTTATTATAAGGCTATCCCTGTTATATATATATAGCGCTTTTGGTGTGTGCTGGCAAACTCTCCCTCTGTCTCCCCAAAGGGCTAGTGGGTCCTGTCTTCGTTAGGAGCATTCCCTGTGTGTCTGCTGTGTGTCGGTACGTGTGTGTCGACATGTATGAGGACGATATTGGTGTGGAGGCGGAGCAATTGCCAAATATGAGGATGTCACCCCCTAGGGAGTCGACACCAGAATGGATGCCTTTATTTATGGAACTACGGGATAGTGTCAACACGCTAAAGCAGTCGTTTGACGACATGAGACGGCCGGACAATCAATTAGTGCCTGTCCAGGCGACTCAAACACCGTCACGGGCTGTAAAACGCCCTTTGCCTCAGTCGGTCGACACAGACCCAGACACAGGCACTGACTCCAGTGGTGACGGTGACGAATCAACCGTATTTTCCAGTAGGGCCACACGTTATATGATTTTGGCAATGAAGGAGGCGTTACATTTAGCTGATACTACAGGTACCACTAAACAGGGTATTATGTGGGGTGTGAAAAAACTACCTATAGTTTTTCCTGAATCAGAAGAATTAAATGACGTGTGTAATGAAGCGTGGCTTGCTCCTGATAAAAGGCTGATAATTTCAAAGAAATTATTGGCATTATACCCTTTCCCGCCAGAGGTTAGGGAGCGCTGGGAAACATCTCCTAGGGTGGACAAGGCGCTAACACGCTTATCTAAACAAGTGGCGTTACCCTCTCCTGAGACGGCCGCACTTAAAGATCCATCAGATAGGAGGATGGAAAATATCCAAAAAAGTATATACACACATGCAGGTGTTATACTACGACCAGCTATAGCGACTGCCTGGATGTGCAGTGCTGGGATAGTTTGGTCAGAGTCCCTGATTGAAAATATTGATACCCTGGACAGGGACAATATTTTACTGTCGTTAGAACAAATAAAGGATGCATTTCTTTATATGCGTGATGCACAGAGGGATATCTGCACACTGGCATCACGGGTAAGTGCTATGTCCATTTCGGCCAGAAGAGCTTTATGGACGCGACAGTGGACAGGCGATGCGGATTCAAAACGGCATATGGAAGTTTTGCCGTATAAAGGGGAGGAGTTATTTGGAGTCGGTCTATCAGATTTGGTGGCCACGGCTACAGCCGGGAAATCCACCTTTCTGCCTCAAGTCACTCCCCAACAGAAAAAGGCACCGACTTTTCAACCGCAGCCCTTTCGTTCCTTTAAAAATAAGAGAGCAAAGGGCTATTCATATCTGCCACGAGGCAGAGGTCGAGGGAAGAGACAGCAACAGGCAGCTCCTTCCCAGGAACAGAAGCCCTCCCCGGCTTCTACAAAAGCCTCAGCATGACGCTGGGGCTTCTCAAGCGGACTCGGGGACGGTGGGCGGTCGTCTCAAAAATTACAGCGCGCAGTGGGCTCACTCGCAAGTAGATCCCTGGATCCTACAGATAATATCTCAGGGGTACAGGTTGGAATTAGAGACAGATCCACCTCGCCGTTTCCTGAAGTCTGCTTTACCAACGTCCCCCTCCGAAAGGGAGACGGTTTTGGAAGCCATTCACAAGCTGTACTCTCAGCAGGTGATAGTCAAGGTACCTCTTCTACAACAAGGGAAGGGGTATTATTCCACTCTTTTTGTGGTACCGAAGCCGGATGGCTCGGTAAGGCCTATTCTAAATCTGAAGTCCTTGAACCTGTACATAAAGAAGTTCAAGTTCAAAATGGAGTCACTCAGAGCAGTGATAGCGAACCTGGAAGAGGGGGATTTTATGGTATCCTTGGACATCAAGGATGCGTATCTCCACGTTCCAATTTACCCCTCGCACCAGGGGTACCTCAGGTTCGTTGTACAAAACTGTCACTATCAGTTTCAGACGCTGCCGTTCGGATTGTCCACGGCACCTCGGGTCTTTACAAAGGTAATGGCCGAGATGATGATTCTTCTTCGAAGAAAAGGCATATTAATTATCCCATACTTGGACGATCTCCTAATAAGAGCAAGGTCCAGAGAACAGCTAGAGATGGGATTAGCACTGTCTCAAGAAGTGCTAAAACAGCACGGGTGGATTCTGAATATTCCAAAATCCCAGTTAATGCCGACAACTCGTCTGCTGTTCCTAGGGATGATTCTGGACACGGTTCAGAAAAAGGTTTTTCTCCCGGAGGAAAAAGCCAAGGAGTTATCCGAGCTTGTCAGGAACCTCCTAAAACCAGGAAAGGTGTCTGTACATCAATGCACAAGAGTCCTGGGAAAAATGGTGGCTTCTTACGAAGCAATTCCATTCGGCAGATTCCACGCAAGAATTTTCCAAAGGGATCTGTTGGACAAATGGTCAGGGTCGCATCTTCAGATGCACCTGCGGATAACCCTGTCTCCAAGGACAAGGGTGTCTCTTCTGTGGTGGTTGCAGAGTGCTCATCTATTGGAGGGCCGCAGATTCGGCATACAGGATTGGATCCTGGTGACCACGGACGCCAGCCTGAGAGGCTGGGGAGCAGTCACACAAGGAAGAAACTTCCAGGGAGTATGGACGAGCCTGGAAACGTCTCTTCACATAAACATTCTGGAACTAAGAGCAATCTACAATGCTCTAAGCCAGGTAGAACCTCTGCTTCAGGGAAAACCGGTGTTGATCCAGTCGGACAACATCACGGCAGTCGCCCATGTGAACAGACAGGGCGGCACAAGAAGCAGGAGTGCAATGGCAGAAGCTGCAAGGATTCTTCGCTGGGCAGAGAATCATGTGATAGCACTGTCAGCAGTGTTCATCCCGGGAGTGGACAACTGGGAAGCAGACTTCCTCAGCAGACACGATCTTCACCCGGGAGAGTGGGGACTTCATCCAGAAGTCTTCCACATGCTGGTAACCCGTTGGGAAAGACCAATGGTGGACATGATGGCGTCTCGCCTCAACAAAAAACTGGACAGGTATTGCGCCAGGTCAAGAGATCCGCAGGCAATAGCTGTGGACGCGCTGGTAACGCCTTGGGTGTACCAGTCGGTGTATGTGTTTCCTCCTCTGCCTCTCATACCAAAAGTATTGAGAATTATACGGCAAAGAGGCGTAAGAACGATACTAGTGGTTCCGGATTGGCCAAGAAGGACTTGGTACCCGGAACTTCAAGAGATGATCACGGAAGATCCGTGGCCTCTACCTCTAAGGAGGGACTTGCTTCAGCAGGGTCCCTGTCTGTTTCAAGACTTACCGCGGCTGCGTTTGACGGCATGGCGGTTGAACGCCGGATCCTAAAGGAAAAAGGCATGCCGGAAGAAGTCATTCCTACTTTGATTAAAGCAAGGAAGGAAGTAACCGTGCAACATTATCACCGAATTTGGCGAAAATATGTTGCGTGGTGCGAAGATCGGAGTGCTCCGACGGAGGAATTTCAACTGGGTCGATTCCTACATTTCCTGCAATCAGGATTGTCTATGGGTCTCAAATTGGGATCTATTAAGGTTCAAATTTCGGCCCTGTCGATTTTCTTTCAAAAAGAATTGGCTTCAGTCCCTGAAGTCCAGACTTTTGTTAAGGGAGTGCTGCATATACAGCCTCCTGTGGTGCCTCCAGTGGCACCGTGGGATCTCAATGTGGTTTTGGACTTTCTAAAATCTCATTGGTTTGAACCACTAAAAAAGGTGGATTTGAAATATCTCACATGGAAAGTGACCATGCTTCTAGCCCTGGCTTCGGCCAGGAGAGTGTCAGAACTGGCAGCTTTATCTTACAAAAGCCCATATCTGATTTTCCATTCGGACAGGGCAGAACTGCGGACTCGTCCGCATTTTCTCCCTAAGGTGGTGTCAGCATTTCATCTGAACCAACCTATTGTAGTGCCTGCGGCTACAAGTGACTTGGAGGACTCCAAGTTACTGGACGTTGTCAGAGCATTAAAAATATATATTGCAAGGACAGCTGGAGTCAGAAAATCTGACTCGTTGTTTATATTGTATGCACCCAACAAGATGGGTGCTCCTGCGTCTAAGCAGACGATTGCTCGTTGGATCTGTAGCACAATCCAACTTGCACATTCTGTGGCAGGCCTGCCACAGCCTAAATCTGTAAAGGCCCACTCCACAAGGAAGGTGGGCTCATCTTGGGCGGCTGCCCGAGGGGTCTCGGCATTACAACTTTGCCGAGCAGCTACGTGGTCAGGGGAGAACACGTTTGTAAAATTTTACAAATTTGATACTCTGGCTAAGGAGGACCTGGAGTTCTCTCATTCGGTGCTGCAGAGTCATCCGCACTCTCCCGCCCGTTTGGGAGCTTTGGTATAATCCCCATGGTCCTTTCAGGAACCCCAGCATCCACTAGGACGATAGAGAAAATAAGATTTTACTTACCGATAAATCTATTTCTCGGAGTCCGTAGTGGATGCTGGGCGCCCATCCCAAGTGCGGATTATCTGCAATAATTGTACATAGTTATTGTTAACAAATTCGGGTTATTGTTGAAGGAAGCCATCTTTCAGAGGCTCCGCTGTTATCATACTGTTAACTGGGTTTAGATCACAAGTTGTACGGTGTGATTGGTGTGGCTGGTATGAGTCTTACCCGGGATTCAAAATCCTCCCTTATTGTGTACGCTCGTCCGGGCACAGTACCTAACTGGAGTCTGGAGGAGGGTCATAGGGGGAGGAGCCAGTGCACACCACCTGATCTGGAAAAGCTTTACTTTTTGTGCCCTGTCTCCTGCGGAGCCGCTATTCCCCATGGTCCTTTCAGGAACCCCAGCATCCACTACGGACTCCGAGAAATAGATTTATCGGTAAGTAAAATCTTATTTTCAATAATGTACAATCTGCCCTCTACATAAATGGGACATATGTGAAATCTTATTACAGTGAGTGTTTCGATGACCTACATCTAAATAATGTCAAGAGGTAAAATATTACATTGATGAATGTTGAAATTCGTCCTTTTATAAAAATCACGTCTCGCTCCCATCAAGGTATACGTTCACATTTATATTCCCTTATAAGTCTTAGGTGGTCTTATGTCTCCATTTATGGGTTCCTGCACAGTACAGTTGGGACACCATATAATATACAAGTATTAAATATGTAATTGGAAAACTCATTCCCTGTCAGGTCTCTGGTTTTGTCTGTCCCCGGCGGGGGCGCTAGTGGGTCAGTGTTGGTGAGATGTATAAAGCGGGGAGGCAATATATAAGTCCTGCGCATAAGCGCTGATATTTATTAATGCAAAGCAGATGGTATAATACTGAATACAATGGAAACCGGTAATGTGGAAAACTATGACAGGTAACTGAATCCAAATAACATAAAAGTCTCTTGCAGCAGAACGTAAATAACTTGATAATGAATGCAGGTGAAATAACAGAACTCCAGTAGTATTTGGAAATACACCGTCTCTGAGTAACACAGGGTAAACTGATAATGATTAGGAAAGCAGTACTCCGGAATATATGAATAACTCACAGTCTCTGTAAAGCACAAGTCCATATAGCCACACTAAGGCTAAAGCAGGAGACAGTCTCTAAGCCAGTAGATGGTATGCGGCTGAGTTGCACAGATGGTATGCTGACAATTAGTGCACAGGTAAGTAATGAGAAAGAACACCTGAGGAGAGTCTCTTACTGCTGATGGGTTTGAAGCTGGATGTTGCTGAAGTCCGGAGTAACAGGAGAGCTGTAGAAATGGAAGCTGGAACAAATGAGGTATCCACAGGGGATCGCTGGAAGCAGGAACTGGGAGAACTAGACACAGGGTATGTGACTCGTTGTCCGAGGCAACGAGCGTGAGCCCCGGACAGGAACTTATACCCCTTGCTCTGCAGTGATTGGTCGCAGTGTTCTGGCTGGAAACACAGGGCTGGTTAGATGCAGGAATCATAGCAGCATCCACACGGACCGGATGCCGGCACACAGCAGAACACAAACGCAGGACCAGACTCGGGGGTACTCAGCGACACGGGAGATGACGCTCGCGGTCAGCATCCATACAGCCACGACTGGGGCCATGACCTCCGGAGGCCCACACACCAGATTGCTGGTAGGTGAGACGCAGCTGACCACCGATTCCTGACAGTACCCCCTCCTTTATGGGTGGACTCCGAACACCCACGAGGCTTGGCAGGGAAGAGTCTGTGGAAGGCTTGTACCAACCGTGTAGCATGCACATCCGTAGCGTTGACCCAACTCCTCTCTTCAGGACCATATCCAGACCAGTCACTTAGGTATTGCAAATGACTGTAGCGATGACGAGAGTCCAAGATCTTTTCCACCTCGTATTCCACGCCCCGATGAGTTTGTACCTTTGGGCCTACTGGAAGCGCTCTCTGGAAACGATTGAGAATTAGTGGTCTGAGGAGAGAAATATGGAATGAGTTGGGAATTTTGAAATAGGAAGGCAGTTTTAATTTATAAGCCACCGGATTAATAACACTTTCTACTGGAAATGGTCCAATAAACCGTGGGGTAAATTTAATCAAAGGAACTCTGAGACGGAGATTCCGAGTAGATAACCAGACTTTGTCGCCTGGCTTTAAACTGGGAACTTCTCGTCTCTTTCGATCAGCAAACATTTTATACCGCTGAGAAACCTTTTTAAGAGATAGATGAATCTTCTTCCAAATTTGAGAGAACCACTGAAGAGCAGAAGCAGCTGCAGGCACGTCTATGACGAGTAAATCTTGGAACTCCGGTACTCTAGGATGTTGACCGTAAACTGCGAAAAAAGGAGTTGTATCTGTAGAAGTATGATAACGGAAATTATGAGCAAACTCCGTCCAAGGCAATAAATCTACCCAATTATCCTGTGAAGAGGAAATATACAATCTTAGATAGGTCTCAAGCTCTTGATTTACCCTCTCCGTCTGCCCATTTGTTTGAGGGTGAGAGGCCGTAGAGAACTTAAGTTTGACTTGTAGCGCGGAACACAGAGCCCTCCAAAACTTTGCCATAAACTGTACACCACGGTCGGATATTATTTCTGTTGGAAGTCCATGTAACCTAAAGATTTCACAAAGAAATAACTGTGCCAGCTTTGGAGCAGAGGGTAACCCCATGAGTGGGATGAAGTGTGCCATTTTTGAAAACCTATCAACCATTACCTGGTTGATGGTATCATATCCATTAGAGGGAGGAAGGTCTGAAATAAAGTCCATTGATAAATTAGACCAGGGGCGCTTGGGAATGGGATTTGGTAGCAATTGGCCTGCAGGAGCCTGACGAGGAACTTTGTGCTGAGCACATTTGGGACATGAAGCTATGAATTCTTGAACATCTACTTTCATATGAGGCCACCAATAAGTTTGGGACAGAAACTTGAAAGTTTTTAAGACTCCAGGGTGACCAGTAAATTTTGATGTATGAGCCCAGGACAGGAGATTTGGACGAAGCTCAGGAGAGACAAACATCTTGCCTGGAGGTGGAACTTGGGATACCCCTGTAGCTGCGAACACCACAGGATTTAATATGGGTCGAGCAGCTTGTTCTGATGATTCCTCAGTTGAACTCATAGAGCGAGATAATGCATCTGCCTTAACATTTTGTGAGCCAGGTCTAAACATCAACTTAAAATCAAAACGAGAAAAGAATAGGGCCCACCTTGCTTGTCGGGGATTCAGACACTGCGCTGCCTTCAAGTAAAGAAGGTTCTTGTGATCCGTGTAGATGGCAATAGGGAATCTCGCACCCTCCAGCAGATATCTCCATTCTTCAAGGGCCAATTTGATTGCCAACAGCTCCTAGTCACCGATGGTATAGTTCATTTCTGCGGGCAAGAATCTACGAGAGAAAAACCCGCAAGGGTGAGTCTTACCATCAACACCCACCTGGGACAAGAAGGCGCCCACGCCAACCGTTGAGGCGTCTACTTCCAGGATGAAGGCCTTGTTGACATCTGGCTGTTGTAACACGGGAGCTGAAATAAAAGCCTGTTTTATTTTATGAAAAGCAGACAGCGCTTCATCAGACCATTGGGAAGGATTTCCCCCTTTTTGGGTTAGGCAGGTAATTGAGGCTATTAATGTGGAAAAGCCCTTAATAAACTTCCTGTAGTAGTTAGCAAAGCCAATAAAACGTTGAACTGACTTGAGTGTTGTTGGAAGAGACCAGTTCTCTATGGCTTCTAGTTTAGCTGGGTCCATTTGAAGGTCTGTTCCGGAAATAATGTATCCCAGGAAAGATATTGAAGAAGCTTCAAACGTACATTTAGATAGTTTGCCATACAGATGATTCTGTCGAAGACGTCGAAGAACCTCTTTTACTTGTTGGCGATGAGTAACTAAATCGCGGGAAAATATCAGGATGTCATCGAGGTAAACTACCACACACTTATACAGGAGATCTCTAAATACTTTGTGAACAAAGTTTTGGAACACAGCCGGGGCATTACTCAAGCCGAAGGGCATCACTAGATATTCGTAGTGGCCGTCACGAGTATTGAAGGCGGTTTTCCACTCATCACCACTTTGAATCCTGATTAAATTGTAAGCCCCGCGAAGATCCAGTTTCGTGAAGATGGAGGCACCTCTGACTCTGTCAAACAGCTCTGTGATGAGAGGTAACGGGTAGCTGTTTTTAATCGTGATGTCATTTAAACCCCAATAATCAATACAGGGGCGTAGTCCTCCATCCTTTTTCTTAACAAAGAAGAATCCCGCACCAGCCCGGGAAGAAGATGGACGGATAAACCCTTTTTGTAAATTCTCCTTTATATATTCGCTCATTGCTTGAGTCTCTGGAACTGAAAGATGGTATGTTCGCCCTCTAGGCGGCTTGCTCCCTGGGACCAAATCAATGGGACAGTCCCATTCTCGATGAGGCGGTAAGACATCAGCAGATTTCTCACTGAAGACGTCAGTGAATTCCTGATAGGCCTCTGGAAAGCCAGACTGAGGCTTTACACTTGTGGATTTTATTGGACATACTTGAGCTAAGCATGAATGGAGACAGGAGGGACTCCACGCCGTCAACTGTAAGGTAGACCAGTCAAATTGTGGATTGTGCAATTGAAGCCAAGGCATACCCAGTACAATCTCATAGGTAGCTTTTGGTATGACCAGGAATTTGATGACCTCAGAATGCAGGAAGCCCACTCCCAGAACTACCGAATTGGTCTGCTGAGTGATGGATCCTTCAGCAATACGGCTTCCCTCTACGGCAGTAAGATAAACCGGATGAGACAGCTTTGACACTGGGAGAGAAAGTCTATCCACTGCAGCTTGTGTGATAAAATTCCCAGCAGCACCACAATCGACTAAAGCAGACAGAGACTGGAGTCCATCTGGCATTTCCAAAGTGACAGGCAATATTAGGTCTTGAGATGAAGGAGCTTTATTCAAGGTCCCTAACTTGACTCCTCCTTTGCAAGTTAGGACCTGGCGTTTCCCGACCGAGCAGGGCAGGAACCAATCAGATGACCATCAGCAGCACAATAGAGACATAGTCTACCCTTTAATCTTCTGGACCGCTCCTCAGGTGTTAAATGAAATTTGTTTACCTGCATAGGTTTGTCAGCAGTAATAGGTGGAAACTGTACAGGAGGCATAACTCTGTGCTTGCGAAGATCACCTCGAGAGCGTTCACAGGCTCGTTCGCGTAAACGTAGATCCAACTTGACACATAGAGAGATTAGGGCCTCCAGTTGCTCTGGTAAATCTCGGGTAGTCAATTCATCCTTTATGCGGTCAGACAGACCATGCCAGAAGGCGGCAACCAATGCCTGGTTGTTCCACTTCACCTCTGATGCCAATGTCTGGAACTGAATGACGTACTGACCCACAGTATGTGTTCCATGGCGGATCTGTAGGAGGTTTGAGGAAGCAGAAGTCGTACGCCCAGGCTCGTCAAAGATGCGTCGGAATGCGGCAACAAACTCTGTATAATTATTCAGTAGTGCATCTGCTCGCTCCCACAGCGGAAAGACCCAATTCAGAGCAGAACCAGCTAATAGAGAGACAATATATGCAACCTTTGCTCTAGGTGTTGGAAAGTTCTGTGGTTGCAATTCAAAGTGGACTTCGCATTGATTCAAAAATCCACAACACATTTTAGGATTACCATCAAATTTACTTGGTGTAGGAAGATGGATACAAGACATTGGAATAGAAGCAACTGGAGAGCTAGAAACTATGGAACTAGGAACAGGAACAGAAACTGATGAGGACACTGGAGCAACTGAAGTTGGAAATGACTGTTGCAGAGTATCTAAACGAGAAGACATTTCCTGCAGGTATTGTATAATCTGCTGCTGCGCAGCCTCTTGACCATCTAATCGTGACACTAAGCCTTGGCGTGTCCCTGACCCCACACTCTGACCACCATCCGGGTCTATGGGCCTCGGACAAACTGTCAGGTCTCTGGTCTTGTCTGTCCCCGGCGGGGGCGCTAGTGGGTCAGTGTTGGTGCGATGTATAAAGCGGGGAGGCAATATATAAGTCCTGCGCATAAGCGCTGATATTTATTAATGCAAAGCAGATGGTATAATACTGAATACAATGGAAAACGGTAATGTGGAAACCTATGACAGGTAACTGAATCCAAATAACATAAAAGTATCTTGCAGCAGAACGTAAATAACTTGATAATGAATGCAGGTGAAATAACAGAACTCCAGTAGTATTTGGAAATACACCGTCTCTGAGTAACACAGGGTAAACTGATAATGATTAGGAAAGCAGAACTCCGGAATATATGAATAACTCACAGTCTCTGTAAAGCACAAGTCCATATAGCCACACTAAGGCTAAAGCAGGAGACAGTCTCTAAGCCAGTAGATGGTATGCGGCTGAGTTGCACAGATGGTATGCTGACAATTAGTGCACAGGTAAGTAATGAGAAAGAACACCTGAGGAGAGTCTCTTACTGCTAATGGGTTTGAAGCTGGATGTAGCTGAAGTCCGGAGTAACAGGAGAGCTGTAGAAATGGAAGCTGGAACAAATGAGGTATCCACAGGGGATCGCTGGAAACTGGAACGCAGGAACTGGGAGAACTAGACACAGGGTATGTGACTCGTCCGAGGCGATGAGAGTGAGCCCCGGACAGGAACTTATACCCCTTGCTCTGCAGTGATTGGTCGCACAGGGCTGGATTAGATGCAGGAATCATAGCAGCATCCACACGGACCGGATGCCGGCACACAGCAGAACACAAACGCAGGACCAGACTCAGGGGTACTCAGCGACACGGGAGATGACGCTCGCAGTCAGCGCATCCATACAGCCGCGACTGGGGCCATGACCTCCGGAGGCCCGCACACCAGCGCGCTTGTAGGTGAGACGCAGCTGACCGCCGATTCCTGACATGCCCCTTTTAATTATTATCCTGCATGGTCAATTCCCAGAGGTGTCGACCATTATTCACCCCCTAATAAATGATATCTATCATATATATATATAGAGCAATTGGGCATTAAATACCTTTTTTGTTAGCTAACCTGTGCAGTTGGAGTCTATTAATTATAATTGGATTCAACACATAATTTTATTGTATTGGATATATATCAGTTGGTGCTTGGAGTCCTATTTTGATACATATATTGCTAACCCAATATTTTTTTATGAACTTGAATTCGTGTTTGTTACTTAATGTGTCTAGATAGTTCCCAGTAAAATAGCTAGCTTTCTGCCAAAGGAAACAAAACATTAAATTATACTCACTGATAATTCTCACCAGCATAGACAGGAAGTTTTTTCAGGGACCGCTCCCCTCGCCATATATTCTGGCTCATCCGTGTTACACATGTCTTTTTGAGTGTCTCATTACGATGGTAACTGAAAAAAACAACACTCAAGGAATGGATTATACTGGCTGCCATGGAGTCTCTCAAAGAAAAAGAATTATCGATGAGTATAATCTGATGTTTTCTTTGTTTCTCCATGGCAGCCATACATTGGGAAATACCAAGACTTTATATATTATATGGGTGGGGCAATAACAAACCCATACTTGCTGCATAATTATTTTTATTTGCTTTTTGCAGAACTTTAATCCAAAATGAGAATCTGACACATCCCCAAAGCATACTGAATAGTAAAACTGAACTCTTCTGTGTCATCCCGGTCTGTCAGCCCTTCACCTTTTAGATTGTAAGATCGCAAGAGCAGGGCCTTCTTTCCTCAGGTGCCTTTTCTTACTTACACTTATATTACATACTCCTTTTGATGGCGCCTAATCCCTGGTTTTCCATACCTGTCCTATATTGTCTTGAACTGTGAGTGCTGTTTTCTTGTTTGCTCATTTGATTTTGTATTGTGTAATAGGCGCTGCGGATCCCTTGTGGCACCATCTAAATAAAGGATAATAACTGATGACCACGTTGCTGCTTTGCAGATATCTTTAATCAATGCATCTGCCTTCCTTGCCCAAGATGTTGCCACTGCTTGTGTTGAGTGTGCCTTAAGAATTACTGTTTTTTCCAGACCTTTTTCAAAAACAAAACTAATAATCTCTCTTATCCATTTTACAATAATTTTTCTCTTACGTCCTAGAGGATGCTGGGGACTCCGTAAGGACCATGGGGTATAAACGGGCTCTGCAGGAGACATGGGCTTTTTTAGACCTTTTAATGGGCATGAGCTGGCTCCTCCCTCTTTGCCCCTCCTCCAGACCTCCGTTAGATCCTGTGCCCAGAGGAGACTGGTTGCACACTAGGGGAGCTCTACTGATTTTCTCTAGAAAATACTTTTTTATTTTCAGGGAGCACTGCTGGCAACAGGCTCCCTGCTTCATGGGACTGAGGGGAGAGAAGCAGACCCACTTTCCTGGACTGATGGGCTCTGCTTCTTAGGCTACTGGACACCATTATCTCCAGAGGGTCGGAAAACAGGTGTCGTCCTTGCTGTTCGTCCCGTAGCTGCGCCGACGTCGTCCTCACAGCGCCGGAAGATAGAAGCTGGGTAAGTATAGGAAACAAGAAGGCTTCAAAGGTGGCAGAAGACATCAGATCTTCATGAGGTACCGCGCATCGGTTGCGCTGTGCGCCATTGCTCCCACACACAAGGCACAGCAAGGGTGCAGGAAGGGCGCCCTGGGCAGCAATTATGGCCTCATATTAGACTGGCACAGATATATAGACACTGCGGAGGCAGTATATATAAAAACCCGCCAGTATAAACAAATAGCGGGACCGAAGCCTGCCATCGAGGGGGCGGAGCTTGATCCCTCAGCACTAACCAGCGCCATTTTCTCCACAGCTTGCTGCAGAGAAGCTGCTCCCGGACTCTTCCCCTGCTGTACAAGTAACGGGGCAAAAACGAGCGGGAGGCACATTGATTTGGTGCTAAATTTGTTATAAAAAGCTCTTACAGGTCTAGGACTTTGTTTCAGAACAAAGTGGCGCTGGGTGTGTGCTGGCTTACTCTCTGTCTCTCCAAAGGGCCTTGTTGTGGGTCTGTCCTCATATCCATATATCCCAGTGTGTGTGGGGGTCTCAGTACGTGTGTGTCGACATGTCTGAAGAGGAAGGCTCGTCTAGGGAGGAAGCAGAGCAGATGGTGGTAGTGTCGCCGTTGGCACAGCTGACTGCGGATTGGGTGGACATGTGGAATGTTTTGAATGCTAGTGTGGCTTTATTACATAAGAGATTGGACAGGGCAGAGTCCAAAGACCAAGCAGGGAGTCAATCCATGGCTCTTACGGTGTCACAAGACCCTTCAGGGTGCCATAAACGTCCCTTTACCCAGATAGCAGGCACTGATAACGACACGGATTCCGACTCCAGTGTCGACTACGATGATGCACGGTTACACCCAAGGGTGGCCAAGAGTATTCAATACATGATTATTGCAGTAAAAGATGTATTACATATCACAGAGGACCCCTCTGTCCCTGACACCAGGGTCTGCATGTTTAAGGAAAAGAAACCTGAGGTAACGTTTCCCCCCTCTCATGAGCTGAACGCTTTATTTGAAAAGCTTGGGAAACTCCAGACAAGAGACTGCAGGTTCCCAAGAGAATTATGGCGTATCCTTTCCCCTCAAAGGACAGGTTACGGTGGGAATCCTCACCCACGGTGGACAAGGCCTTGACGCGCTTGTCCAAGAAGGTGGCCCTACCGTCCCTGGACATGGCGACCCAAAAGGATCCTGCGGATCTCGGGCAAGAAACTACCTTAAAAGCAATTTATGTCACTACGGGAGCCCTGCTCAGACCGGCAGTAGCGTCAGCATGGGTGGGTAGTGCAATTGCAGCTTGGGCAGATAACTTGTCATCTGACATGGACACCCTAGATAAAGATAGTATTTTATTGACCTTAGGTCACATCAAGGACGCAGCGTTATATATGAGGGAGGCTGCGAGAGATATTGGTGTTTTGGGTTCAAAAACCAATGCCATGGCAATTTCTGCTAGAAGGTCCTTATGGACCCGTCAATGGACTGGTGATGCTGACTCAAAGAGACATATGGAGGCTTTACCTTACAAGGGTGAAGTTTTATTTGGGGAGGGCCTCGCGGACCTGTTTTCCACAGCTACCGCGGGTTAGTCTTTTTTGCCTTACGTTCCCCCACAGCAAAAGAAAACACCTCAATATCAGATGCAGTCCTTTCGGTCTCATAAGTTCAGAAAGGGGCATGGCTCATTCTTCCTCGCCAGAGGTAGAGGGAAAAGAACACCATCTACGGATAGTTTCCCCGACCTCTACCAAATTCAACGCATGGCGCTGGGGTTCCGCTGCGGGAGCCTGCACCGGTAGGGGCATGTCTTCTACTCTTCAGCCAGGTCTGGGTTCAGTCAGACTTGGATCCTTGGGTGGTCAAAATTGTATCCCAAGGCTACAAACTGGAGTTCGAAGATGTGCCTCCTCGCCGATTTTTCAAATCGCCCTTGCCTGCTTTTCCCCCAGTAAAGCAATAGTTTCAGCTGCCATATAAAAGCTGTGTCAACAGCAAGTGATTATCAAGGTTCCCCTATTGCAAAAGGGGAAGGGGTTTTATTCAACCCTATTTGTGGTCCCGAATCTGGATGGCTCAGTCAGACCAGTTCTGAATCTAAAATCCCTAAACCTATATTTGAAGAGGTTCCAATTCAAGATGGAATCTCTCCGGGCAGTGATCTCCAGCCTGGAAGGGGGGATTTTTTGGTGTCACTAGACATAAAGGATGCATAGCTTCATGTCCCCATATATCCTCCTCATCAGGCGTACCTGAGATCCGCTGTACAGGATAGTCATTACCAGCTTCAGACGTTGCTGTCATTTTTGGGCATGTTTCTGGACACGGAAAAACAGGGTTTTTCTCCCAATGGAAAAGGCCCAGGAACTCAAGAACATGGTCCAGGACCTGCTGAAACCAAAAAGAGTCAGTTCATCAATGCACTCGAGTATTGGGAAAGATGGTGGCGGCCTACGAGGCCATTCCGTTCGGCAGGTTCCATGCAAGAACTTTTCAGTGGGACCTTCTGGACAAGTGGTCAGGGTCCCATCTCCAGATGCATCGGAGGATACGCCTGTCCCCCAGGACCAGGGTCTCTCTCCTGTGGTGGCTCCAGAGTGCTCACCTTCTAGAGGGTCGCAGGTTCGGAATTCAAGATTGGGTTCTCGTGACCACGGATGCGAGCCTCCGAGGATGGGGAGAGGTCACCCAGGGAAACATTTTCAGGGAATATGGTCAAGCCAGGAGGCTTGTCTACACATCAATGTGCTGGAATTAAGGGCCATATACAACGGCCTGAAGCATGCGCAGAATCTTCTTCGCAACCTACCCGTTCTGATCCAGTCAGACAACATCACAGCCGTGGCACATGTAAACCGCCAGGGCGGGACAAGGAGCAGAGCAGCAATGGCGGAAGCCACCAGGATTCCTCGCTGGCCGGTGTCAAAGTCAGAAAAATATCACGCTGCACATTGCCATATATGCACCTCATGCGTGTGCCCGCTGCACGAGCATGAGCTCTCCCGTGCGTGCGTATACTCGCAGTCGCGTGCACTCGCAGGCGCACGGTATGCGCATTTACGGTAGAGTTTGTGTGCGTCTAGCGGGCGACTCAATCGTTACATATTTTAGTCATATAATGTATTTTGTAGATTATGGTCCCTTTGATAGAATCTGAAAGTTTAGTTAATATAGCATGTTCGGGGACAAAGAGATTCCTCTTTGTTTGATATGAAGGGTCAGACAGGGGTTACACAGTGGTGTTTAGTATCCATCGGAAGAGAATATAATTAGCAATATTCCGGTGTTGGTTTGAAGCGGATTACTCGCTCGTGCGTATAGTTATGGACATAAGAAGTTTATGGACATTTACTATATTTGCACTTTATTACCCATGCGGCGGGAAACCCAGTTTCCCTCCCACCTGAGCAGTTTGGAATAGTCACAGCCCACCTGTATGAACCAACCTATGACCTTTTGTTATAATGCGGAGACGAATTCCTGTGTCCAATGAACAATAAGAATGTAGGGACCATTGTACTGTATTGTGTGTAGTGTATAAAAAGACAAGCCGATCTGGGCCAGCTCTCTACTCTTCTCAACGGTTCTCATCACTGATAATCGGGAGCTGGATATCCAGAAAGGCGCTTGCGATTGTTCCCCTTGTGCGTAAGTTCTCTGCAACCATATTTATCTCCTATTTTGTTGTAAGCCATTCTCTCTCTCCTTCCCCCCTTAAATGTAATTGTGTCTTTGTTGTATTTTAACGTGTAGTAACTCGGTTAGGTATTTTATGTTAGTTTGGTAGTGTATAACTTGTATTGTGTATTCTTTTGCGATTGAACGTTCATTCTCTCCCTTAAAAGGTGTTAGACCCTTAGACCGGTATTTGAGTGTTTATTATATTGCTAAAGGGTTCTCAGAGCGTAAGAGTCGCTCATACAGCTTTTAAACTAACAAAGTTACACTGTGTTGCATTTACACCTTATCACTGCACAAAGGTTTACATTATAAGTACATTGTTTATAATATTGTTACAAAGGTTTAACTCTGTGAGCGTCAGCGCCGCTTGTGATCTCCTCGTGGTCTCGAGCGTCCGCTACGCTGATAGCGTATCATTACGTTAGTCGGCAGCCTATAGCGTGCTTGCCTTTACGCTTTAAGCCGTGAGCGAACGTGCCGCTCGTGCGTCTCGTCCACGGCTAAGCGTTTGTTACGCTACGTGTGTACTCTTACGGTATTCCATACGCCAATTGCGTACTGTGTCTCTTAACCTTTTAGAGTGTTTAATATAGGATATATATATTAGGCTTTGTCAATTGGGGGCTCGCCAGCTCTTCACATATCTGCACTAGGTAATTTCAGCAGACATTATCGGTCAGCAAAGGGCGGGAGGTAATATTCCTCGTAGTGCTGACCAGATAAGCGTCTGCTTCGCTTAGTAAGGAGTGCTGAAGGAATCCGGAACCGGAAGGTAGGAACAGTACGTTATTGTCTTTTAAAACCTGTTTAGTTTCTGTTTTGCGAACGCACGCATAAGCACACACACCTGTATTTCGTGTTTAGCATTATTTGTCCGTACCTCATTCTCCTGATTGCCACACACTAGTGATAAACGTGCTGAGACATTTGTTGTTATTAATAGTTAAAAGATAAAAAAAGTAATATTTAAGGGAATAATTGTAAAAGGCACGCACACAATCTCGCCTAGAATACAAGGGAGATTTGAGTGGTGTTCAGTGAAGGATTACTGTTAAAGATCATTCACATTGATAAACGTGTAGTGTGTTACTGTGGACGTACTTGGTCTGCGTACACGTGTCCTTACAAGGGCAGGGCATACGCAACGCAAGAGTCGACGTACGGAGCGTATATTACGCAACGGAGCGTACGGATACGCCCACATAATACAAACCGCACGATAGTATTGTTTTAATAGGCGATAAGGAAGTAACGCGAAAATAACACACATCTATCTCAAATCCAAAAGTTTAAAGTTAAAAGAAAAATACTTTCTCTGTTGCAATTCTTCTGGGTTAGACTATTACTGAATGAAAGGAATTCTGTACAGAAATAAGAGTGTTCGAATGTAAGAGTGTGTATATATAAGATTTCTCTTTTATTACGGAAGTGGGAACCATAGGCCAGTAGAAAGAGGTACACCAGCGAGAGTGATATCGTGGGGTGGCTTGGGAGGCGTCCCTTGTTAGTCTCGACATATTAATGAGCAGTAGAGTCTGCTGTACATAACAGACCAGGAGGTCAAGGACCAGGAGGTTCAGGTACAGCAGACTAGAAGTAGAGAGCACAACCGAAGAGGGTTGGTGCGAGACCCATATAGGCCAACAAAGCTCAGGGCTGAAGGAATTCGCAGCAGAAATTTTCGATTCCACTGATCGTTCCGCACATAAGATTAGTTGCTTGTGTGCAGATACGATTGTACTGCATGTGATTGTGTGCATTAGCGTGTCTTGAATTCAGAAGAACGCTACTTGCACATTGTTAACGTGATTTGTGTAATTTTTTTATTTTAAGGGAAGTAGCCTGATCACTCAGGGACATCCCAGCGACTGACACTTGCTGGGGAGGGTAAGACACTCCCACACGCCCGAGCAAGTAGACGTACTTAGGTGCCCTAGGTTGGGTACGGAACCTCTGGGAACTTTGGTCGCCGTATTGGCCAGCGTGGGCGGGAGTTAAGTGGGCGGACTTCGGAGCAAAACCCCCACCGCAGCCTTACCCCGAGCATCTTGGTTTCTGTAAGGGTTGCCAAAGACCCTGATTTGAAGTCAGAGGTAGTGAAAGCAGCACCTGCAGAGATGGGGGCCAGTTGTTCAGGTAAGGGGCGATCAACCCAGGTTCAGGTTGATTTAGTAAACCGACCAATCGGGTCGGCAAGGTATATCATGTGTGAGAAATATGGTCATCACACAGAAATGTTGTGCAATGAATGGGAAAGGATGACTGTGCATGACGGGGAAAAGTTTCCCCGGGTAGGTAGTTTTAACCCAGAAGTATTACAGAATTTAAGGAGAAGAGTGTACCTGATTAAATCTTCAAAAAGGCGTATTGGACATTATGATTATTTAACATTGTGGCAACAGGAAGGTGAAATACAAAGGGGGTTGGCGCAAGCCACTGGATCTAACCCTATCAGGAAACTTATAGCCACTGCACCCCCACCACCGTACATACCTGGAGAGAAATTGGTTGCAGAGAATGGCACTCAGGGTTATGTTAAATGTGTAGAAGTTAAGGATAATGTAACCAAAGTAATTAATGCTAACACTAATCCGTGCAAGTTGTACCCTGTTTTGAACTTTCCCCAGGATTGTGACCAAGAGGATGAGCCCACAACAATATCAGCACTCTCCCTAGCAGCCACCATATCAGAAACAGCAGTAGGCACGACTCAACCCGTAAGATTAGTATCAAAGGCCCCTAGCGGAGGGACAGGTGAGGTCGTATCGACTGGTAAGTACGGCACCATACACTATGCTGAAACCATTTCACCACATGTTGTAGAATCTACTCAGAATGATGTTGTTGGACTTAATCCTGTTAGGGTAATAGCAGTGCCAAATGGGAAAACTGACACTTCAGGAGCAACTCCTGTCAGGAACATCGCCATGCACTGTCCCTTTTCCCGAGCAGAATTAAGATCAATGATGTCTGAATTCCCTGATCCTAGGAAAGACTTAGTTGCATGTCAAAAGTATATTAGGGAGCTAGGAAATTCTGCAGAGCCAAATAATAAAGATTGGAGGACAGTTTTGAGGGCATGTTTACCCCCCAGTGTTGATCCGTTAAAGTTTATCGCTGATTGCAAGTTAGATGAGGAAGTACCACTAACCGACGAGTATAATCAGGATAATGTTAAGAGAATCAACTTACAGTTAGGGGTATATTTTCCTGCAGTAGTAAAATCTTTGCAATAAAACAAAAAGAAGGTGAATCCACACCAGAGTATTTTCACCGGGCTCTGCAGGATATGGCTAGGTACACTGGTATAGATGACATTAAAACTAATGTACACCACAGGGAAGTAGCTGTTTCAGTATTAATGGACGGTCTAAAAGAGGTTTTAAGGAATAGAATACAAACCACTAGGCCTGATTGGAGAGGTATGTCGGTGGATGCATTGGGAGAGGCTGCTGCTGGGCATGATCGGAATATCATCAGACACAGGGAGTCACAGAGTGATAAGTTAATGGCTGTGAGCATACAGGCCCTCACTACTCGGCTACCTCAGCCCAGAACTGTGACCCCTGTGGGTAAGTCAACAGGTATAAAATGTTATTGTTGCCACAGAGAGGGACACATAGCACGTGATTGTAAAGTAAGACCAATACAAAATTCATATCAACCCTATAGACAACGACCTGATACGAGACATTGGGATCAAGGACCGAAAGGGCGGAGCTATGAGCCACATGCAGGGGAAACCAAAAGGTATCCCCCAAGAAGAGACTGGCAAATCCCTGATAGTTCCCATATACCCCCACCACAAGTAATTGCTGCCAGCGCGATTCAGGGAGGTCACCATACCCAATAGGGGTGTGGCCACACCTGTAATCTGCAGCCAGTGAAATTGATTGCAAGTCTTGGAAGTGAACCCGAGATCACAATTGATGTAGCTGGTAAATCATTAAATTTCCTTGTAGATACGGGGGCGGCCAAATCAGTGATAAATTCGACAGTGGGCATGAGAACCACTGGTAAGACAATTCCAGCCATGGGAGTAACGGGAGTAGTACAGCACTACCCTGTTAGCAAACCAGCAGAGATTACAATAGGGCCTTTGCATACCAAGCATTCCTTTTTGCTGGCTGCATCGGCACCGACTAATCTCCTGGGAAGAGATTTATTGTGTAAAATGGGGTGCGTCATATATTGTACTCCTGAAGGTGTATTCTTAAACATACCTGAGAATCACGCTCAGGAAGTACGAGACATGCTAGACTCCCCATCAAAATTAATGTCACATACCGTTATGATAAATAGGAGTTCATCCCAGGTAGAAGAAATGACATCCCAAATACCAGAGTCACTTTGGACTAAAGATGGACAAGACACTGGATTAATGGCAAACGTAGCTCCAGTAGTTGTGCAAGTAAATGGCAAACGTAGCTCCAAAAATCCTACAATACCCTCTGAAGCCAGAGGTGGAGTTAGGAGTATACCCCGTAATAGAGCGCTTGCTACAACAGGGCATTCTGGTAAGAACATCCAGCACTGCCAATAGTCCCATCTTCCCTGTGAAAAAGAGTGGGGGGAGGGGTTACAGGCTAGTGCAGGATCTAAGGGGGATTAACAAAATAGTTGAGAGTCAGTTCCCCGTAGTGCCAAATCCAGCTGTCATCCTTATGCAGATCCCTCCCACTGCGAAATTTTTCACTGTTATTGACCTTTGCTCCGCCTTCTCGGTACCTCTACACCCTGACAGCCAATATTTGTTTGCATTCACATACAGAGGAGTCCAATACACATGGACTCGATTACCACAAGGTTTCATAGACAGCCCAAGTATATTTTCACAGGCTTTGCATGA
Organism: Pseudophryne corroboree; assembly: GCF_028390025.1. NCBI lineage: Eukaryota > Metazoa > Chordata > Amphibia > Anura > Myobatrachidae > Pseudophryne > Pseudophryne corroboree. The sequence goes on along the minus strand of NC_086449.1, from coordinate 67,888,005 downwards.
TTGTTTACAGTCTTTCCAACCAGAGAGTGGATCAATATTGATACAGTATGTGGATGATCTACTACTGTGTTCAGATTCACTGGAAGCATCCCTGAAAGATACGAAACAGCTCCTGTTTCATCTTTCAGACACAGGACACAAGGTTTCCAAAGACAAGTTGCAATTATGCCAGACTAAAGTAAAATATTTGGGACACTGTCTGACACAGGGACTGAGACACCTGACCGCTGATAGAATTCAAGCAATTCGAGACATGACTCTGCCACAAACCCAGCAACAGATCAGAACGTTTCTAGGAATGCGTGGGTATTGCCGTAACTGGATCCCAGGTTTTTCCATTCTAGCATTACCTTTGCAGGAGATGGTCTCATCAAACAAACCTGATCGGATTTCGCATACAGACGAATCCGAGATGGCATTTGAGAGACTTAAACAGTGCCTAACGCAGGCACCAGCATTAGGTATGCCAGACTATGGGAAACCGTTTGAGCTGTACGGAACAGAAAGTGCTGGTTGCGCGGCAGGCGTCCTAACCCAAAAGCACGGTGATACCAGCAGGCCGGTAGCATACTACAGCACTCAGCTAGATACGGTAGTGCGATCCCTCCCCACATGCTTGCGAAGTGTCGCTGCGATAGCATTGCTAGTAACGAAAAGCGAAGATGTAGTGCTAGGACACAACCTCACAATCCATACACCACATGCAGTGTCAGCCTTGCTGAATTCGGCTCAAACTAGACACGTCTCATCAGCACGGTTTACAAGATGGGAATTGGCATTAATGGCCCCCGTAAACATCACCATAAAGAGATGCAGTGCATTAAATCCGGCAACGTATCTCCCAGGTGTGCCTGGACAGGCACAAAGGGTGGAGGATGAGAGTAATAGTGAAGGAGGATTTAAGACAGGGGATGACACGCATGATTGTATGGAATATTTGACCCAAAATTTCACGGCAAGGCCTGACATCAGTGACAACCCACTGGAAGATGTAGATCTTACTTTCTACACTGACGGTAGTTGTCACAGACAGACGGACTCGGGAGACTTGTGTACTGGATACGCAGTCGTAGATGACCAAGACACCATAGAAGCAGAACCGCTATGCCCACCTCACTCAGCCCAGGTTGCTGAACTGGTTGCCCTAACCAGAGCATGTGAATTGGCTAAGGGCAAATCAGCCAATATCTATACCGATTCTAGATACGCATTCGGAGTAGTCCATGATTTCGGAGCCCTATGGCGCCTCAGAAATTTCATGACAGCAGCTGGTACACCGGTAGCGCATGCAGCTCACATCAAAAGGCTTCTAACAGCGATACAGGAACCCGACAGAGTGGCTGTTATCAAGTGTAAAGCACATACAGATAACCAAGACCCGGTATCACTTGGTAACAGCCGAGCAGACGAAGCTGCTAAGTTAGCAGCTGGTACCCCCAGACAGACAGACACCACACAACTGATGGTATTTAATACCGTCAACACACAGAAATTGTGTGAAATGCAAAATTTGTGTTCCACACAGGAAAAGGCAGGTTGGAGGGCAAAAGGATATGGCCAGGAGTCCTCAGGACTCTGGACAGATGGGCAGGGTAAACCAGTGGCACCCAGAGCATACCTTCCAAGCTTAGCGGAAGCAGCACATGGGCTGACTCATCTAGGCAAGGAAGGGATGTGCAAGTTGGTAAGAGCATATTGGTGCGCCCCAGGATTTTCTTCCCATGCGGGAAAAAGGGCAATGACATGCCTCACCTGCTTGAGGAAGAATATCGGAAAGGCAATACCAACAGAACCATCTCATATCCCACCTACAGGCGGCCCTTTTCAGGTAATACAAATTGATTTCATACAATTACCCCCTTGTCGAAATTTGAAGTATGTACTAGTTTGTATAGATGTGTTTTCAAATTGGGTCGAAGCATTTCCTGCGGCCACAAACACCGCTATGTTTACTGCTAAGAAAATTGTACAGGAATTTGTGTGTAGATACGGTATCCCTAGAATAATTGAAAGTGATAGGGGTACCCATTTTACAGGTGATGTCTTTCAAGGAATGTGTAAGTTGATGGGAATTGATAGTAAGCTGCACACTCCGTACCGCCCCCAGGTGAGTGCGAAAGTAGAAAGAGTGAACAGCACTATTAAAAATAAATTGAGCAAAGTTATGGCAGAAACAGGATTGACATGGCCAGAAGCTTTGCCCATTGTATTATACAGCATCAGAACCACTCCCAGGTCCCCTCTAAATCTGTCCCCTTTTGAAATTCTGTTCGGTCGACAACCGCATGTTATGATTAACCCCCAGGATGATTTGAAGTGTAACAATGAAGTGACTGTAAAGTATTTGGTTAAGATGAGTAAACAGCTAAGGAATCAGAATGATAATTTGAAGTTGGTGATTCCTGATCTGCCAGATAGTAACTGTCATGACATTGAACCTGGGGATTATGTAATGATACGGAATTTTCTACGCTCAGGTTGCCTTATTGACAGATGGGAAGGACCATACCAAGTCTTATTGATTAGCACGACAGCATTGAAGGTTGCCGAGAGAGAGACTTGGGTTCATTCGTCCCATTGTAAGAAGGTTGCTGATCCAGAGAGGTCCCGTGATAAAGAACAGACGGTAGAGGAAGTTGTATCACTGGAGTGTCTGTTTCAGGAGGACTGAGACGGCACCTGAGCATTGAGAATAATAAGATCGGAGGCAGTTGTCGATTCCCTGTCCCCTTTTATTGTTTTTCTACACTTCCCATCCCATCTCCCTCAATTATTTCTTTCCCCCTTCTCATTCTTCTCCATTTCTTCCTATAAGATGGACTTGCCCCAAGAGACTGTGATCCGGATTTTCCTGTTGACCATGATGTTGACCAGAGCAGTCTGTTCCGGCGAGAGTACCATGGAGGCCGAGAGAGGTTCTGGAATGGGTTCTGATGACAAAGTTGGAGGCGTAGATTTCCAAGAACAACATAATCATCAAGCAAAGGCGAGTATCAGAAAACGATCCGATAGCATTGACAATAGGAGAAATTGTGAAGGATTGTTAGCTGAAGAGAACTGTATCTGTAGACTCTGTGACAGTGTAGTTGAGGATGGGTGCATCAAGAAATGTCAGTCCAGTTTTAATATACACATGGACCGGCATCCATTGAGTGACTATCACTCCTTAGTGGGTAAAGTGTTAAATCAGACAGATTGTTGGGTATGCTCTCAAGTACCTCAAGGCCATAGCAAATCAGGATTAGTGCCATTCCCTTTAACTATAGGGGAGGTACTTGAGCTAAGTGGTGGGAGGCCGGTGGACAGGAGGTTTAATATCTCCAGTCCTCCTAGTTTGAAGCTCCACCAATATCATGTGGATAGATCCCTAGTATGTTTTAACATTTCCAATCCCCGAAAATCCGGGAAATTGGGAAGTGTCATGGAATAACAAAACCATGACCTTTTCATATAGAGCCGATAGAATGCCTACAGATACAGAACTTATACGCCACATAACCGGTAGTGGAAAATATTTCCGATATAGGTATACCCTAGGAAGTAGGATCATGAGAGTTGGAGAAGTATCACCAGGATACTGTGCACATATCGTACAAACTGATACGTGTACTAAACAGATGGGAGAATTAGGGTTAGGAGATTTCATATGGAAAATGTGTAATATGGTTATGTCCTACTCCGTCCCATATGTTCTCCCCGATGATGCATATTTCATATGCGGGAGGAAGGCGTATAAGTGGCTTGCCCCAAACTCAGAAGGGTTATGTTATATTGGAAAAGTACTGCCTGAGGTAATGACCGTATCCCACACTAAAATGAAGGATATTCACCGCAGTGCCCAAGCTCCTTATACTCACACTCATTACGAGCACCTCGTTAAACGGCACCTGATAGAAAGAACAGAGCATCCGGCCTCTGACCTGATCCATGAATCCACCGGGATTCAATTCCTAATCGCGTTAGATATCACTCGTACCGCCAGAGGAGTGATAAATTATAAATATATATCTGCGCTTGCAAATTTATTAGACAATATCACTGAAATGTATGATGACACATTCAGGTATACCGGAAGGGAGCTCCAAGCTTATAAAACAGAACTGGTTCAGCATAGGATGGTTCTTAATTATCTCACGGCAGTGTTGGGTGGATATTGTGTCACACTGGCAATGCAGTACGGCGTAAAATGCTGCACTTATATTACGAATAGCACCGAGGACCCGGTCGAGGTCATAGACAAAAAGATGGACGACATTCTCCAATTAAAGTGGGAGTTCCGCAGGAGACACAATCTCACCCTCGCTGCTGTGGGTAATGAGCTGACCGGTTGGGTGTCATGGTTGAACTCGCGAAATTGGTTCTCTGGTTTAGGAGAATGGGCTCAAGGAATTATCATGGATGTAGGGAAATTTCTTTTGTGTATTCTGGGTGTCATCATATTGGTCGGTCTGATATTTAGATGCGTTCGGGTTTTAACAAAGTGTAAACGTAGCGCCCGAGTGATGAGTTTAAGAAGTGAAGATACTGTAATAACAACGACTGATTTGATTTATGACCCAACGATAGAGACAATGTTGTGATGAAAATGTGATTCCACGGTCCGTTTCTTTCACCCGTTTCTCCTTTGTTTTCCTCCAAGGTAAAAAGACATCCGCTTGGAGGAAGAATTTGACAACCTTTTACACAGACAACTGATGGACTATGCCATAGACCCCCCATATCCCTAGTAACTTTAATTTTACGCTAGCCCAACACTTTTTGTAAGTCTATGGACATTGAGAAAGCTTTTGCTCGCATTTTGGCAAAAGCCCAAAGAGACTACAGTCAACATGTACATCAAGACAAGACACCAGACAAGACTTCAATCAACAAATGTATATTAAACTCACATAGTTTATGACTGCATTTACCATAATTGCTCCTTATCTTCATCTCTACAACCTTCAGGTAATAACACACAGTCGATAGGGAATATAGGCACAGATATCAGCACTCACATACCCCCCCATTCATGTATCATCAACTAAAATGTGCTCCCCCATTTTGTTGCAACCAAAAGCCGAAAATAGCTCGGTAAAGTTTGACAGCCCATCCACAGACCCGTACCACGGGATAAGAAGGAATTCAAATGTATACTTCGCAATACCTCGAAGCTTGATTTAAAACACGTACGGCACGATGATACATGACCCCTCAAACATGGACTCATACATACATGCTTCTACTATCTCACTAGATCATACCTTTTTCCCACCTTCTTCTCTTCTCCCCTACCCAATCATAGAAATGTATTATACATGACATATATTTTTCTCTTTTTGAACTGTTTTAGGAAGTGGCAGTTATTGGTGACTGCCAAAGGGTGGACTGTCAAAGTCAGAAAAATATCACGCTGCACATTGCCATATATGCACCTCATGCGTGTGCCCGCTGCACGAGCATGAGCTCTCCCGTGCGTGCGTATACTCGCAGTCGCGTGCACTCGCAGGCGCACGGTATGCGCATTTACGGTAGAGTTTGTGTGCGTCTAGCGGGCGACTCAATCGTTACATATTTTAGTCATATAATGTATTTTGTAGATTATGGTCCCTTTGATAGAATCTGAAAGTTTAGTTAATATAGCATGTTCGGGGACAAAGAGATTCCTCTTTGTTTGATACGAAGGGTCAGACAGGGGTTACACAGTGGTGTTTAGTATCCATCGGAAGAGAATATAATTAGCAATATTCCGGTGTTGGTTTGAAGCGGATTACTCGCTCGTGCGTATAGTTATGGACATAAGAAGTTTATGGACATTTACTATATTTGCACTTTATTACCCATGCGGCGGGAAACCCAGTTTCCCTCCCACCTGAGCAGTTTGGAATAGTCACAGCCCACCTGTATGAACCAACCTATGACCTTTTGTTATAATGCGGAGACGAATTCCTGTGTCCAATGAACAATAAGAATGTAGGGACCATTGTACTGTATTGTGTGTAGTGTATAAAAAGACAAGCCGATCTGGGCCAGCTCTCTACTCTTCTCAACGGTTCTCATCACTGATAATCGGGAGCTGGATATCCAGAAAGGCGCTTGCGATTGTTCCCCTTGTGCGTAAGTTCTCTGCAACCATATTTATCTCCTATTTTGTTGTAAGCCATTCTCTCTCTCCTTCCCCCCTTAAATGTAATTGTGTCTTTGTTGTATTTTAACGTGTAGTAACTCGGTTAGGTATTTTATGTTAGTTTGGTAGTGTATAACTTGTATTGTGTATTCTTTTGCGATTGAACGTTCATTCTCTCCCTTAAAAGGTGTTAGACCCTTAGACCGGTATTTGAGTGTTTATTATATTGCTAAAGGGTTCTCAGAGCGTAAGAGTCGCTCATACAGCTTTTAAACTAACAAAGTTACACTGTGTTGCATTTACACCTTATCACTGCACAAAGGTTTACATTATAAGTACATTGTTTATAATATTGGCCCTCATTCCGAGTTGTTCGCTCGGTATTTTTCATCGCATCGCAGTGAAAATCCGCTTAGTACGCATGCGCAATGTTCGCACTGCGACTGCGCCAAGTAACTTTACTATGAAGAAAGTATTTTTACTCACGGCTTTTTCTTCGCTCCGGCGATCGTAATGTGATTGACAGGAAATGGGTGTTACTGGGCGGAAACATGGCGTTTCAGGGGCGTGTGGCTGAAAACGCTACCGTTTCCGGAAAAAACGCAGGAGTGGCCGGAGAAACGGTGGGAGTGCCTGGGCGAACGCTGGGTGTGTTTGTGACGTCAACCAGGAACGACAAGCACTGAACTGAACGCACAGGCAGAGTAAGTCTGGAGCTACTCTGAAACTGCTAAGTAGTTAGTAATCGCAATATTGCGAATACATCGGTCGCAATTTTAAGAAGCTAAGATTCACTCCCAGTAGGCGGCGGCTTAGCGTGTGTAACTCTGCTAAATTCGCCTTGCGACCGATCAACTCGGAATGAGGGCCCTTGTTACAAAGGTTTAACTCTGTGAGCGTCAGCGCCGCTTGTGATCTCCTCGTGGTCTCGAGCGTCCGCTACGCTGATAGCGTATCATTACGTTAGTCGGCAGCCTATAGCGTGCTTGCCTTTACGCTTTAAGCCGTGAGCGAACGTGCCGCTCGTGCGTCTCGTCCACGGCTAAGCGTTTGTTACGCTACGTGTGTACTCTTACGGTATTCCATACGCCAATTGCGTACTGTGTCTCTTAACCTTTTAGAGTGTTTAATATAGGATATATATATATTAGGCTTTATCACCGGAAAATCATGTAAGCGCTCTATCAGCAGTTTTCATTCCGGGAGTAGACAACTGGGAAACAGACTTCCTCAGCAGGCACGATCTCCATCCAAGGGATTGGGGACTTCATCAAGAAGTCTTTGCAGAGGTAATAAGTTGTTGGGGACTCCCTCAAATAGACATGATGGCGTCACGCCTCAGCAGGCAGCTTCGGATGTATTGTTCCAGGTCGAGGGACACTCAGGCAGTGGCAGTGGACGCCCTAGTGACACCGTGGCTGTTTCAGTCGGTCTATGTGTTCCCTCCACTTCCACTCATCTCAAAAGTATTGAGAATCATAAGACGAACAAGAGTGCAGACAATACTCATTGTCCCAGATTGGCCTTGAAGGGCCTGGTATCCAGATCTTCAGGAAATGATCACAGAAGATCCCTGGCCGCTTCCTCTCAGAGAAGACCGGTTACAACAGGGGCCGTGTATGTTCCACGACTTACTGCGGTTACGTTTGACGGCATGGCGGTTGAACGCCAGATCCTAGCTAGGAAAGGTATTCCGGGGGAAGTCATCCCTACTCTATTAAAAGCTAGGAAGGAGGTAACGGCGAAGCACTATCACTGTATCTTGAGGAAATATGTGTCTTGGTGTGAAACCAAGAATGCTCCTACGGAAGATTTTCAGCTGGGTCGTTTTCTCCATTTTCTACAGACAGGAGTGGATATGGGCCTAAAGTTAGGCTCCATTAAGGTGCAGATTTCGTCCTTATCTATATTCTTTCAGAAGGAATTGGCTTCTCTCCCAGAAGTCCAGACTTTTGTAAAAGGAGTGCTGCACATCCAACCTCCTTTTGTGCCCCCAGTGGCACCGTGGAACCTTAACGTGGTGTTACAGTTCCTTAAATCGCACTGGTTTGAACCTCTTCAAACAGTTGAATTGAAGTTTCTCACTTGGAAAGTGGTCGTGTTGTTGGCCTTGGCGTCTGCGAGGCGGGTGTCCGAATTCGCGGCTTTGTCTCACAAGAGCCCCTATCTGATTTTCCATGTGGATCGAGCAGAGTTGAGGACTCGTCCTCAATTTCTGCCTAAGGTGGTTTCGTCTTTTCACATGAACCAACCTATTGTGGTGCCTGTGGCTACGGATGCCTTGGAGGATTCCAAGTCCCTTGATGTAGTCAGGGCCTTAAAAATTTATATAGCCAGAACGGCTCAGGTTAGGAAGACAGAGGCACTGTTTGTCCTGTATGCAGCCAACAAGGTTGGCGCTCCTGCTTCTAAGCACACTATTGCACGATGGATCTGTGACACGATTCAGCAGGCTCATTCTACGGCTGGATTGCCGTTTCCAAAATCAGTAAAGGCCCATTCCACTAGGAAGGTGGGCTCTTCTTGGGCGGCTGCCCGAGGCGTCTCGGCATTGCAGCTTTGCCGAGCAGCTACGTGGTCGGGTTCAAACACTTTTGCAAAATTCTACAAGTTTGATACCCTGGCAGATGAGGACCTCATGTTTGCTCAATCGGTGCTGCAGAGTCATCCGCACTCTCCCGCCCGGTCTGGAGCTTTGGTATAAACCCCATGGTCCTTACGGAGTCCCCAGCATCCTCTAGGACGTAAGAGAAAATAAGATTTTAAACCTACCGGTAAATCTTTTTCTCCTAGTCTGCAGAGGATGCTGGGCGCCCATCCCAGTGTGGACTAAATCTGCAAGGCTTGTATATAGTTGTTGCTTACATAAGGGTTATGTTACAGTTGAGATCAGGCTCTGGCTGATACTGATTGTTCATACTGTTAACTGGTTTAGTATATACCATGTTGTACGGTGTGTGTGGTGTGGGCTGGTATGTATCTCGCCCTTAGATTAACAAAATTCCTTTCCTCGTACTGTCCGTCTCCTCTGGGCACAGTTCTATAACTGAGGTCTGGAGGAGGGGCATAGAGGGAGGAGCCAGCTCACGCCCATTAAAAGGTCTTAAAGTGCCCATGTCTCCTGCGGAGCCCATCTATACCCCATGGTCCTCTTTACGGAGTCCCCAGCATCCTCTACGGACTAGGAGAAAAAGATTATTATTTTTTCGTAGGGGCCAACCCTTTTCTGACTCCAGTTGGTAATACATTTACATGTTTTGTCTTCCTGAATTCCTTCACTCTGGACAAATATGGAAATTGCTCTTACCAGGTCTAAAGTGTGTAAATGTTCTTCTGTATCATCTTTCGGTCAGGAAAAAATGCTGGTAACGGAATTTCTCCTGCAGGGTCCACAGTAGTATCCACAGGATATACCTTGGGATATTAGGTAGCGACAGTAGAATGGCACCAACAAAGTTTTTCAGACTCCCAGGTTGCAAAGGGCCAGACTCCTGGCTCAGGCAATTCAGTTTTTTGTTTGGTGCGGCAGAAGCCGTAACACGGTCTATTGGGCTGCTGAATTATTGCAGCCATAATCTTTTCTTATTTTATTTTAATAGCCTTACATTTTTTTTGTGATTTTTCTAAAAAGCGTCTTATACGCAACTTAGAAAGAGTTGCTCCATCAACTCTCCACAACGTCGCAACAACACTTACCAAACTGACATTACCAGGCTGTGGCTGGAGAACGGGGAGACGATAATGTGTCTGTTCCGCTTAGCGGATGGAGACGCAGGACACAGCCATACTGTTTCGGGAAGAGACTACCGAACAGTCGCTGACGCGGCTGCCACCTTGGGTGCACCATCGCTAGGTTCCAGTTATTAGTGTGAGGCCGTGATCCCTGAGGTTGAGTAAGTGGGGAGTAAGATGCTCCCCTGGTTGCCCCTCCCCCCCAGTTCATGACCAGTGTCCTCTGAGTTTCCTGCCATGAACTGTTTTCCCTGCTTCCGTCTGAGACCCTAGAAATCAAACTAACCTAGGCTATGCGTGGAGTGGCTGTGTCCCTGGTGCATCAGTGTTCTCTTGGGGATATGTGCTCACTGGTAACGTCTGGATCCACTCAGCGTTTGATTGATCCTGGAAGCGGGGTTAAGTCTTCCTGTATACCGCTCTCCTGAGGCAGGTTATACAGCACTGAGAATCTCTACCTACCATTGGTAGAGTAGTTGTATAAGTGCCTAATGCATATGAGTCTTGTAAACTGTTACTGTTGTATCTTTCGCTGTGCATCTGAATACGTTAAAAGTCCTATATAAGGTAATGCAGTAATATGTTTTTGCTACATACCTGAAATGTATTCTGCAGTTGATTATGTGCTCATATTGCTAATGTATACTAATGTATAACAATGTGACTGATTGCTAGTGTGGCTGTTGACTTGTACTATGTTTCTGTCAGTTTTTCCTTTCTCTTATATCTGATCCTTAATGCTGGTGCAAAGCAGCAAGGGAACTGATTGTATGCCACTTTAACAAACTTAAGGTGAATACTGTCACAAATTGTGTCGTTTACACCATACATGTGTGTGATTTAAGTTGCCATGTCTGAGAGGCAATGGTGAAGATACACTCTCTATAGCAGCACCTACATTAATATCATGTTTGTCCTGCAAAGCAGGGTTAACCTCTTAAGATCTGGTACAAAATGGGTTATGTGCAAATTATTATAGTTTCCATCAAAGCCTCTTTAATAAACCAAGACAGCTCCATGGGCATCATTTGCACAAACATTATCCAGTATAGCTGAGCAAATGATGCCAGCTCCTGTACCAGGTATAGGTTTCCCTATTAACCCTTACATGCACCATTCCCCCTCGGTTATGATGCCTCCAGTTCAGGAAGCTGCAGACTTTCAACAAAAACAGGCTGACAGGCCTATAGAAAGGAAATCACATAGACATGCAGCAACATCTTCACAATCTACACATGTTTCAGAAGAGGACACTACGGATGATGATGCCAATTCCCCCCATTCTTGGTCTGCATATACAGATTATTAATGTCTCAGCTCAGTAGATATACCTGAACTAATTAATGCAGTAAAAGCCATTCTGTCTTTAGAGGAGGAAGCAGAAATGGTGTTAAAATCTAAAGCACCTGTGTTTAAATGTCCCAAAAGACCCAAAACAGAATTTCCAGAGTCAGAACAGCTGACGAAAATCATGCAAAAGGAATGGAACACACCCAGTAAGAAGTTTAAAATTCATAAGAAATGGAATTCTCATCCTCTTGCAGCTGGGGGATGTTTGAAAAGGGAGATTCCTCCCAAAGTAAATGCACATGTGATTCAACTAGTGCCTAAATCTACATCTTTAAATGATGTAACAGGAATAAAAGATGGTTTTCTATGGTATCTATTACGCAGCAATGCGAGTGATGGGTTCAATGGTGTCGACATTGTCACGATCCGGGTATCTGGACGCCATTACTTACCCTTCAGATGCCTCCTGAGGCTGGCTCAGCGTTCCACGACCGGATCCCATCCGTTACACTGATGTCCACATTCCTGCCTCCTCTCCTGTCACTCTGAGACGCGGTCACCGCGGCGCCATGTTACATCTGGAATGGCGTTCCCCGCGGCCTCCGCCGCTGTCCCTGAGTTCCTGCATGCAGAGTGTAAGAGTGGCGATTACGTCAGCCGCGGCCTCCGCTGTGCCCGCGTGGTTTAGATGTGCAATCATCAGTCTGGCGCCTCCTGTCTCCTGTGGCCGGCGCCGCCATTGCTGTTTCAATTCTCACATGGATTACAAACCAAACTTCCCTCCAAGTGTCTGCATGGGTGCAGCCATCTTGGATTTTGTCATCTGATCATTTCCACCAATCTGCTGTCTGTATTGTTAATCTGCATAATTGCCTAGCCAATCCCTTCCTTGCTGCAGGTATAAATATGCTGTGCCTGAGCAAGGAAGGCGTCAGTGCTTTGGTTGTCAAACCTAGTTCCAGTTTGTCTCTCTCCTGTGGTTGTTTTCCAGGTTCCAGTTCCTATCTCCAAACCTCCACTAAAGAGACCCGCACCAGCATTCCACCTGCGTTGTAGCGTGACTCTCCTATCCTCATTGGATTCATCTGCTTCCAGCTACAGAACCACCTGCTTTCAGCATCCAGCTTCCAGCAGAGGTCAGCTCTTCTTAAAGTGCCGGTACCCTTTTCTGCATATTATCATTTATCACCGGCATTATAATTTCACCGCTCTCAATCTCCAAACATCACTTCATATTTCATCGCTCTCAAGCTACATTTATTATTTGACTGGTTCCAGCCAGTACCCACTCCGTGCCAACATCAGTCTGGTTCCAGCCAGTACCCACAGCAGCCGTTTTATCCACAGCAGCCCAGCTTTTCCTGGAACACCAGCTGGTACGATCCGGGGCTATCTCCATTGCTACAGTCGGGCCTGGTAAGGACTTTCCAACTAGAAGATTATAAGAACTATCTCACACTACCAGAGCCCTGTGGCCCTTGCCACCCTGTAGTACCCAGGAACTGTATTTATTCTCTGCTGATTTTTATGTTTTCTTTTTACTACTGCTGTGTTACGGAGTTTTGTCATAAATAAACATCATTGACTTTTATCCTGGTTGTCGTGGTCACGCCTTCGGGCAATTCTGTTACATGTTACTTACATGTCTAGGGGTCTGATACAACCTCCCAGGTTCCACTATACCTCAGCCCCTACAACTGAGGCTGCCTCCCGTCAGCTCGGGCCCTCAGTTGTGACAGTAAGCACTGACCATATGAATCCAGCCGGAGACCAGGATCAAGCGGCCAGGCCGATGCAAGAACTGGCAGCCCGACTTGAACATCAGGAGGCTGCACAGGGCCACATCATCCGCTGTCTCCAGGATCTCTCTACTCGGCTGGATGGGATTCAGACAACCCTCCGTGGATCAGACGCGTCCGGTGCGTCAACCACAGTGACTCCAGCTATAACCCCACCCACCTTACCCATTTCTGCTCCACGTCTTCATCTTCCAACGCCAGCAAAATTTGACGGATCTCCAAGATTCTGCAGGGGATTTCTCAACCAGTGTGAGATTCAGTTTGAGCTACAACCTGGCAATTTTCCCAGTGACCATACAAAAATTGCCTACATTATCTCTCTTCTCAGTGGCTCAGCCCTTGATTGGGCATCACCGTTATGGGAGAGGTCTGACACCCTGCTATCCTCCTACACTGCATTCGTGTCAACATTCAGGCGTATCTTCGACGAGCCAGGCCGGGTAACTTCAGCTTCATCTGAGATTCTCCGTTTACGCCAGGGATCACGTACTGTAGGACAATATCTTATACAGTTCCAGATCCTGGCATCCGAACTGGCATGGAACGACGAGGCCCTGTATGCTGCATTCTGGCATGGCTTATCTGAGCGTATTAAAGATGAGTTAGCTACCAGAGACTTACCTTCCAAGTTAGATGAGCTAATCTCACTCTGCACGAAAGTTGATTTATGTTTCAGAGAGAGAGCAACTGAGCGTGGAAGATCATCTGCTCCAAAATCTTCTGCTCCTCCTCCTCGCCAACTTTCACCATCTAAAGATGAGCCCATGCAAATTGGCCGTTCCCGTTTAACTCCTGCTGAGCGCCGAAGACGTCACTCCGAGTCTCTCTGTCTTTATTGTGCAGCTCCGTCTCACACCATTAATGCCTGTCCCAAACGTCCGGGAAACTCCAAATCCTAGCTCGCCAAGGAGAGGGCCGGCTAGGAGTAATGATCTCCTCTCCATCTCCTCATGATTGTAATCTCCCAGTCTCGCTTCAAGTTGCTCAACGTTATCGGAACGTCATTGCCCTCCTTGATTCCGGAGCAGCTGGGAACTTTATTACCGAAGCCTATGTTAAACGGTGGTCCCTACCCACCGAAAGACTTCCTTCATCCATCTCCTTAACTGCCGTGGATGGCAGCAAGATTTTTGATACAGTTATTTCTCTAAGGACTCTACCAGTTCGTCTGAGAGTGGGAGTTCTTCATTCCGAACTTATTTCTTTTTTAGTGATTCCAAGAGCCACACATCCTGTGGTCCTGGGCCTTCCATGGCTCCGTCTTCACAATCCTACAATTGATTGGATGACTACGCAAATTCTGGCATGGGGTTCCTCCTGTGCTGAGACATGTTTGTTTAAAGTATTGCCTGTCTGTTCTTCCTCCCCCAGGTCGTCTGATGTTCCACCTCCTCCATATCAAGATTTCACGGATGTGTTCAGTAAAGCTTCTGCTGATATCCTTCCTCCTCATAGAGAATGGGACTGCCCGATTGATCTCGTTCCAGGGAAGGTTCCACCTCGAGGCCGAACTTATACGTTGTCTCTGCCTGAGACGCATTCTATGGAGGAATACATTAAAGAGAACCTAGCAAAGGGGTTCATTCGACCTTCTTCTTCTCCAGCCGGCGCAGGCTTCTTTTTTGTAAAGAAGAAAGATGGTGGTCTGCGGCCGTGCATCGACTACAGAGGTTTGAACGACATTACCATCAAGAACCGCTATCCTTTACCCCTGATTACTGAGCTCTTTGATAGAGTTAGCGGAGCTACCATCTTCACAAAGCTGGACTTGAGAGGTGCATACAATCTCATCCGGATCCGTGAGGGTGACGAGTGGAAGACCGCCTTTAACACCCGTGATGGACATTATGAGTACCTCGTCATGCCCTTCGGATTGAGCAATGCTCCAGCTGTCTTCCAGCATTTTGTCAATGAGATCTTCAGAGACATTTTATACCGTCATGTCGTGGTCTATCTAGATGATATCCTCATTTTTGCTAACAATTTAGAGGAACATCGTTTTTGGGTAAAAGAGGTTCTGTCCCGTCTCCGTGTCAATCATCTCTATTGCAAATTAGAGAAATGCGTCTTTGAAGTCAAGTCCATTCCGTTTCTAGGTTACATTGTGTCCGGTTCCGGACTAGAGATGGATCCTGAGAAACTACAAGCAATCCAGAATTGGCCGATACCCTTAACCCTCAAAGGGGTCCAGAGGTTCTTAGGGTTCGCCAATTATTACAGAAAGTTTATACGAGACTTTTCCACCATTGTGGCGCCTATTACTGCTTTAACTAAGAAGGGTGCTAACCCGTCCAAGTGGTCTGAAGAAGCTACGCAAGCTTTTCATCTTTTAAAACAGCGGTTCATCTCAGCACCAGTTCTGAAACAGCCCGACATCGACTCCCCTTTCATCTTAGAGGTGGATGCCTCCTCCGTTGGAGTAGGAGCAGTGTTATCTCAGAGGGCTAAAGATGGTCATTTACACCCTTGCAGTTTCTTCTCCCGGAAGTTCTCACCAGCTGAGCGCAACTATGCCATTGGCGACCAGGAGTTGCTAGCCATCAAGCTCGCTCTAGAAGAGTGGAGGTATCTGTTGGAGGGAGCTTCTCATTCAATCACCATACTTACAGACCACAAGAATCTTTTATATCTGAAAGGCGCACAATGTCTCAATCCTCGTCAGGCCAGATGGGCACTTTTCTTTTCCAGGTTCAACTTTAAGCTCCAGTTCTGTCCGGGCTCTCAGAATCGCAAGGCCGATGCCCTTTCCCGCTCATGGGAGCAAGAAAATGAGTCAGAGTCTTCAGACAAGCATCCTATTATAAATCCGTTGGCATTCTCCACGGTAGGGATGGACTCTACGCCCCCACCAGGGAAAAGTTTTGTGAAGCCGATGCTAAGGAAGAAGCTCATGCATTGGGCCCATGCTTCCCGTTTTGCCGGACATACAGGTATCCAAAAAACCCTGGAGTTTATCTCTAGGTCCTATTGGTGGCCAACTCTGAAAAAGGACGTCATGGAGTTTATTGCATCTTGCCCAAAGTGTGCCCAACATAAGGTATCCCGCCAGTCGCCTGCGGGGCAACTGGTTCCACTATCCGTTCCCCGTCGACCATGGACCCATTTGTCGATGGATTTCATTACAGACTTACCCATGTGCAACAAGTTCAATACCATCTGGGTGGTAGTTGACCGGTTCACCAAGATGGCGCACTTCATTCCTCTCACCGGTCTTCCGTCAGCTTCCAAGTTGGCTCAAGTATTCATACAAGAGATCTTCCGACTCCACGGTCTTCCTGAAGAAATTATCTCAGATCGAGGAGTTCAATTCACAGCCAAATTCTGGCGAAGTTTATGTCAAGTCTTCCAAGTCAAGCTAAAGTTTTCCACGGCTTACCATCCTCAGACCAATGGTCAAACTGAGAGGGTGAATCAGGACTTGGAGGCCTTCCTCCGCATCTATGTGTCTTCCTCTCAAGATGACTGGGTTCAATTACTTCCCTGGGCCGAGTTCTGTCATAACAACCAGTATCATTCCTCATCTTCTTCAACACCATTCTTCACTAACTTTGGATTCCACTCTAAAGTCCCTGAGTTCCAACCGCTTCCAGCAACTTCTGTTCCAGCAGTGGATATCACCTTGCATCAGTTTGCAAATAACTGGAAGAGTGTACGATCAGCTCTGTTCAAGGCATCGTTCAGGTACAAGAAGTTTGCGGATAAGAAGCGTAGAGCAGTTCCTGCTCTCAAGGTGGGTGATCGGGTATGGTTATCCACGAAGAATTTGAGGTTAAGAGTTCCCAGTATGAAGTTTGCACCTCGCTACATCGGTCCTTTTAAAATTGAACAAGTCATCAATCCTGTTGCTTACAGACTTCAGTTACCTCCCTTCTTAAAAATACCCAGGACATTCCATGTTTCCCTGTTGAAACCGCTGATCCTGAATCGGTTTCATTCCTCACTTCCTCCAACTCCGAAAGTCCAAACTCAACGAGGCGTTGAGTATGAAGTGGCCAAGATCCTGGACTCACGTCACCGTTACGGTCAACTACAGTATCTTATTGACTGGAAGGGTTACGGCCCTGAGGAACGCTCATGGACCAATGCTTCTGATGTCCATGCTCCTGCCTTGGTCCGGAGATTCCATTCCAAGTTTCCTCAAAAGCCAAAGAAGTGTCCTGGGGCCACTCCTAAAGGGGGGGGGTGCTGTCACGATCCGGGTATCTGGACGCCATTACTTACCCTTCAGATGCCTCCTGAGGCTGGCTCAGCGTTCCACGACCGGATCCCATCCGTTACACTGATGTCCACATTCCTGCCTCCTCTCCTGTCACTCTGAGACGCGGTCACCGCGGCGCCATGTTACATCTGGAATGGCGTTCCCCGCGGCCTCCGCCGCTGTCCCTGAGTTCCTGCATGCAGAGTGTAAGAGTGGCGATTACGTCAGCCGCGGCCTCCGCTGTGCCCGCGTGGTTTAGATGTGCAATCATCAGTCTGGCGCCTCCTGTCTCCTGTGGCCGGCGCCGCCATTGCTGTTTCAATTCTCACATGGATTACAAACCAAACTTCCCTCCAAGTGTCTGCATGGGTGCAGCCATCTTGGATTTTGTCATCTGATCATTTCCACCAATCTGCTGTCTGTATTGTTAATCTGCATAATTGCCTAGTCAATCCCTTCCTTGCTGCAGGTATAAATATGCTGTGCCTGAGCAAGGAAGGCGTCAGTGCTTTGGTTGTCAAACCTAGTTCCAGTTTGTCTCTCTCCTGTGGTTGTTTTCCAGGTTCCAGTTCCTATCTCCAAACCTCCACTAAAGAGACCCGCACCAGCATTCCACCTGCGGTGTAGCGTGACTCTCCTATCCTCATTGGATTCATCTGCTTCCAGCTACAGAACCACCTGCTTTCAGCATCCAGCTTCCAGCAGAGGTCAGCTCTTCTTAAAGTGCCGGTACCCTTTTCTGCATATTATCATTTATCACCGGCATTATAATTTCACCGCTCTCAATCTCCAAACATCACTTCATATTTCATCGCTCTCAAGCTACATTTATTATTTGACTGGTTCCAGCCAGTACCCACTCCGTGCCAACATCAGTCTGGTTCCAGCCAGTACCCACAGCAGCCGTTTTATCCACAGCAGCCCAGCTTTTCCTGGAACACCAGCTGGTACGATCCGGGGCTATCTCCATTGCTACAGTCGGGCCTGGTAAGGACTTTCCAACTAGAAGATTATAAGAACTATCTCACACTACCAGAGCCCTGTGGCCCTTGCCACCCTGTAGTACCCAGGAACTGTATTTATTCTCTGCTGATTTTTATGTTTTCTTTTTACTACTGCTGTGTTACGGAGTTTTGTCATAAATAAACATCATTAACTTTTATCCTGGTTGTCGTGGTCACGCTTTCGGGCAATTCTGTTACATGTTACTTACATGTCTAGGGGTCTGATACAACCTCCCAGGTTCCACTATACCTCAGCCCCTACAACTGAGGCTGCCTCCCGTCAGCTCGGGCCCTCAGTTGTGACAGACATGGTTGAATATGCTCACTTCCATTCAAGGCCCCTTCAACTTCTGATTCTTTCCAAATGGAATGGACTGCATCAGACAATAAAAACCCAGACTATGATTCTTCCTCAGGAAGTGCAGCGGTCATTAGCTTAGTGGCTACAAACATCTCATTTGGACAAAGGGCAACCCTTTTGGATCTCGGATTGGGAGGTTCTACTACTACTACTACTACTACTACTATCTTGGACCACTACTGTTCAACATATTTATCAATGACCTAGAAATAGGCCTGGAAAGCACAGTGTCAATCTTTGCAAATGATACTAAACTGTGTAAGGTAATTAGTTCAGAATTGGATGTGGAGTCCTTGCAGAATGATCTATCTAAACTTGAACTCTGGGCATCTAAATGGAAAATGAGGTTCAATACAGACAAATGCAAGGTTATGCATTTTGGGACTAAAAACAAACTTGCATCCTACTTATTAAATGGGGAACGCCTAGGGGAAACAAAGTTGGAAAAAGATTTGGGGGTATTCATTGATAATAGGCTTAATAACTGTACACAATGTCAAAACGCAGTAAAGAAGGCAAGTAAGGTGCTAGCGTGCATAAAAAGGGGAATTGAGACAAGGGACTCGGATGTAATCATGCCGCTGTATAAGGCATTGGTACATCCGCACCTGGAATATTGTGTTCAGTTTTGGGCACCATTGTATAAAAAAAGACATCAGTGAACTCGAAAGTGTTCAAAGGCGAGTGTTATGCACACCAGTGCCTGCAGGAATGTACTGGTGTCTGAACTGTTATGCACACCAGTGCCTGCAGGAATGTACTGGTGTCTGAACTGTTATGCACACCAGTGCCTGCAGGAATGTACTGGTGTCTGAACGGATAGGGATGCAAAACAAATGAACTCACAGACAGACTGGGGAATATGACATTACGTACACAGAAGGTGATAGGGTAACAAAATAAACACAAAGTGAACAGAGAAGCCCAGAGGCTAAGAAACTGGGTGTCTCCCTAGTATTAGAAATGCTCAGATGGAAAAAGCAAGATGTTGTGTTTTAATACGTAGAGAACCCGAAATGCTGTTGCTAAGGGCAACAGCAAAACCCTAAAGGGTTACCAACGGGTGTGGCAGTAAACTCCTTGGTCAGAGATGGAATGATAGACACAAGGAGAGTCTCCACAATCCTAATCCTCACTTGCAGTGCACAGGTTCAGCTTACTGCCACTAAACTGACACCTGAACACCTTGCACAGTGAGACAGGATTTAGGCAGGCAAGTCTGAGAATACAGCCGCAAACTTGCTAAGTTCACAGAGTAGCAAAAGAACCCCAGCAAGTTAAACGACTGACTCCAGTCTTACTGCTAGGTCTGGATTGGCAGAGTATAGTACCAAATCCCCAGGCCTATTTGCAGTAAGCAACAACAAATACAAAGCTACACAGTACTGGCTAACTTTCAGGAACTAACTAACCAACAAAGATTCAGCAGCATCTGCTTAACCTGAGAAGAGGGTTTATAAAGCAGGTGCTGTCCACGCCCCACTCAGACCTCACAGACTGTGAGCACAAAAACCAGCACCGGATCCCCTGCCGTGCACAGAGCCTGTAACCACTGCACAGCAAAAGACCCGAACCGGAGTATCAGCTGCGCTCAGGTTACTCCGCTAGCACTTGTCTCCCGGTTGCCATGACGACGTGGCAGCACAGGGCAGGAGACCCTAACAGTACCCCCCCTCTGACGAGGGGTCAAAGAACCCCTACCACCGGGTTTATCGGGGAACTGCGAGAAGAAGGAGCGTATCAGTCTGGGGGCATGAAGATCACAACTGCGCACCCACGACCGCTCCTCCGGGCCATACCCCTTCCAGTGCACCAAAATTGACAGCCGACCTCGAACCATCTTGGAGTCAAGAATCCTTTCAACAACAAACTCCCTCTGGCCACGTATCAGAAGAGGGGAAGGTCTTCCACTGGAAGAAGGATTACTAATCGCCCGTTTTAAAAGGGAACAATGAAATGTTTTATTGATACCCAAAGAACGGGGCAGATCTAACTGAAATGCCACCGGATTGATAACCCTGGTGATCTTATAAGGGCCGATGAACCGGGGGCCTAACTTATGAGATGGCTGTCTCAACTTCAAATTCTTGGTAGACAACCAGACGAAGTCTCCTAATTTGAAGCTGCAGGGTCTTTTCCGCTTATCAAAAACCCTTTTGGTCACTAATGACACAGACACAAGGGCTTTCTTCACTTTCCTCCAATACCTCTAAGGACCGAAACCACAGAGGAACCACCAGGCGTGGAGTCCAGGGGGTCAAAAGAATTGGCTTTAGGATGATGCCCATACACACAAAGGAAGGGAGAGATCCCTGTAGCAGAGTGAGCCGCGTTGTTATAGGCAAGCTCCGCCATGGACAGATGAGCAACCCAGTCAGTCTGACACTTGGAGACATAACACCTGAGGAACTGCTCCAAGGACTGGTTCACCCTTTCAGTCTGCCCATAAGACTGCGGATGGTAGCCTGACGACAAGCTGACAGAAATCTAGAGATCGGAACAAAATGCCCTCCAGAATTTGGCCACAAACTGGGATCCGCGGTCAGAGACCACATCAAGTGGCAACCCGTGGAGACGCACAACATGCAGCATAAATAATTCAGACAGGCGTCTGGCCGATGGCAGCCCAACCAGTGGAACGAAGTGCGCCATCTTCGAAAACCTGTCAACGACAACCCAGATGGCTGTCATCCCCGAGGATTTGGGCAAGTCCACCACAAAATCCATTGAAATGTGGGTCCATGGCTTAGATGGGATAGAGAGTGGATGTAATGGGCCAACAGGAACCCCTCTAGGAGTCTTATTTCGGGCACAGATGTCACATGCCCGAACCCACTGATCCACATCCTTAGCCACCGAGGGCCACCACACCGCCGAGATAGCAACTCCCGAGTTCTGGCAATACCCGGGTGACCTGCCGACTTCTTGGCATGGAATTCCAGGAACACTCGCTGTCTTAACCTAGGAGGCACAAACAAAAGACCTACCGGAAGGTCTGGAGGAGCCTGCTCCTGTGCTCTAAGGACTAATGACAAGAGGTCCTGGGTAATGCCCACTTTAATACATGATGGGGACACAATGGGCAACGGCTCCTCGGTGGTCTCCTGGATTGGAGCAAAACTCCGCGAGAGCGCATCAGCCTTGATGTTCTTTGACCCAGGGCGATATGTTATCAAAAAATTAAAGCGAGCAAAAAACAAAGCCCATCGTGCCTGCCTGGCATTGAGACGCTTCGCTGACTCTAAATATGCCAGATTCTTATGGTCGGTGAGAATTGAGACCACAAACTTAGCCCCCTCAAGCCAGTGTCTCCACTCCTCGAGTGCATCCTTAATAGCCAACAATTCCATGTTACCCACGTCATAATTCATCTCGGCAGGCGAAAATTTACGGGAAAAGTAAGCACAGGGATGAAGGCGATTATCAGACACTCCCATCTGAGAGAGCACTGCCCCAATACCCATCTCAGAGGCATCCACCACCACCACAAAAGGACGCTCTGGATCTGGGTGTCGCAGCACCTTGGCTGAGACAAATGCCCTTTTGAGACGGGCAAAAGCCGCTTTAGCCTCACAAGACCAGTGAGCAACATCCGCCCCTTTCTTAGTGAGTACCACCAAGGGCGCCACTATAGACGAAAATCCAGCGATAAATCGGCTATAAAAATTTGCAAAGCCCAGGAAACGCTGAAGCGCCTTCAAACTAGTGGGCTGCACCCAATCCAGGACTGCCTGTACCTTGGAACCCTCCATTTGGAAACCTTCTGGGGAGATAATATATCCTAGAAATGCAATTTGCTGAACTTCAAATTCGCACTTCTCCAGCTTCGCCCCAAGCCGGTGGTCTCTGAGTTTCTGGAGGACTAAGCGTACATGCTTCCGATGTTCCTCCAGGGAATGGGAGAAGATTAGGATGTCATCTAAGTATACAACTAAGAATCTATCCAAATATTCCCTGAGTACATCGTTCATGAAATCCTGGAAGACTGCCGGGGCATTACAGAGCCCAAAAGGCATCACCAAATATTCATAATGCCCTGAGTGGGTATTAAAGGCAGTCTTCCATTCATCCCCCTCTCTTATTCGGATTAGATTGTACGCCCCGCGTAGGTCAATCTTAGAAAAAATGGTGGCAGTACGAAGCTGGTCAAACAAGACCGAAATGAGAGGCAGTGGGTATGAGTTTTTAATCGTGATACGGTTCAATTCCCTGAAGTCGATGCAGGGTCGCAACGAACCGTCCTTTTTACCCACGAAGAAGAACCCCGACCTAACTGGAGACTGTGAAGGTCTGATAAATCCCTTAGCCAAGTTCTCCTGAATGTACTCTGCCATAGCCTGAGTCTCAGGACGTGACAGGGAGTACAACCTGCTCTTGGGAAGCTTAGCATTTGGCAACAAATCAATGGCACAGTCATAGGGGCGATGGGGAGGTAGTACCTCTGCAACTTTTTTGGAGAACACGTCCGCAAAATCTGCATAACACCCTGGCAATCCTGGCAAACTTAGCTGCGAGAGCCTGACTGGAAGGCTCAAGCAACTCCTGAAACAATCAGTACCCCAACTAAGAATCTCCCCAGAGACCCAGTCAAATTGAGGATTGTGGGCCCTTAACCAGGGTAACCCCAACACCAATGGGGCAAAAGTACAGACAGTCACATAAAAGGACAATTTTTCAGAGTGTGTGGCTCCAATAAACAAAGAAATCTGGCTAGTGCAAGAGGTAATTTTACCTTGGGATAATGGTTCCCCGTTTAACCCACAAATCTCAATTTCCTATGCCAAGGGTACTAAGGGAACAGAGTGTTTCAGGGCGAATTGGCGGTCCATAAAAACCCCGTCGGCCCCACTGTCCACAAAGGCCTCAGTCTTGACAGTTTGACCGAGGATCTTCAAGGTGACCGGAATGATAAAAGTCTTCTTGGGAAATTCTGACTTCTGGCCTGACAGGATATTTCCCATCACCCTCAGGCCCTGAAGTTTTCCGGCTTTTCTGGGCATGATACTACCACATGACCTTTATTCCCACAGTACAAACACAACCCCTGCTGTCTCCTCCGCGTCTTCTCACGCGAGGAGAGGCGGGTAGCCCCAATCTGCATAGGCTCCTCGGAAAATTCCTCAGAGTCTGAGGTTCCCTTGGGAAAGAAGGAAACCTCGGTCTCCCTTTCAAGCCTACGCTCTCTCAGCCGTCTATCCACCCGGATGGATAACTGTATGAGCTGATCCAAGCTATCAGGCAAGGGATATTGTACCAGTTGGTCTTTTATCTGGTTAGAAAGACCTCTTCGGTACTGGTGTCTCAGGGCTGGGTCATTCCACTGGGTATCATGGGCCAACCTCCGAAACTCCGTACAATAAACCTCAACTGGCCTTCGCCCTTGCTTAAGGATCGAAATCTGAGCCTCGGCTGAGGCCGTCTTGTCAGGGTCATCATACAACATGCCCAGTGCCGTAAAAAAAGCATCAACACTTTTAAGCGACGGACAGTCAGGCTGCAACCCATATGCCCAGACCTGTGGGTCTCCTTGTAGCAAGGAAATCACTATGCCCACCCGCTGAATCTCCGACCCAGAAGACTGAGGCCTAAGCCGGAAGTATAGCTTGCAGCTCTCCTTGAAACAAAAGAACTGCGAGCGATCTCCAGAAAAACGATCCGGGAGATTTACTTTCGGCTCCTTAACCCCTGAAGGTGCTGCTGCTGCGGGAGCTCCGCCAGCGGCCTGGGAGGTGTGCATTTTAATGGACAAATCATTAAATTGTCGAGTCAGGACCTGCACCTGATCGACCACCTGTTGCAACGTATTTTGAGGGGTATGCTCCATATTCCCACAAAATTTCAACAGGAGTATTAGGCTGCTGAATATGTTATGCACACCAGTGCCTGCAGGAATGTACTGGTGTCTGAACTGTTATGCACACCAGTGCCTGCAGGAATGTACTGGTGTCTGAACTGTTATGCACACCAGTGCCTGCAGGAATGTACTGGTGTCTGAACGGATAGGGATGCAAAACAAATGAACTCACAGACAGACTGGGGAATATGACATTACGTACACAGAAGGTGATAGGGTAACAAAATAAACACAAAGTAAACAGAGAAGCCCAGAGGCTAAGAAACTGGGTGTCTCCCTAGTATTAGAAATGCTCAGATGGAAAAAGCAAGATGTTGTGTTTTAATACGTAGAGAACCCGAAATGCTGTTGCTAAGGGCAACAGCAAAACCCTAAAGGGTTACCAACGGGTGTGGAAGTAAACTCCTTGGTCAGAGATGGAATGATAGACACAAGGAGAGTCTCCACAATCCTAATCCTCACTTGCAGTGCACAGGTTCAGCTTACTGCCACTAAACTGACACCTGAACACCTTGCACAGTGAGACAGGATTTAGGCAGGCAAGTCTGAGAATACAGCCGCAAACTTGCTAAGTTCACAGAGTAGCAAAAGAACCCCAGCAAGTTAAACGACTGACTCCAGTCTTACTGCTAGGTCTGGATTGGCAGAGTGTAGTACCAAATCCCCAGGCCTATTTGCAGTAAGCAACAACAAATACAAAGCTACACAGTACTGGCTAACTTTCAGGAACTAACTAACCAACAAAGATTCAGCAGCATCTGCTTAACCTGAGAAGAGGGTTTATAAAGCAGGTGCTGTCCACGCCCCACTCAGACCTCACAGACTGTGAGCACAAAAACCAGCACCGGATACCCTGCCGTGCACAGAGCCTGTAACCACTGCACAGCAAAAGACCCGAACCGGAGTATCAGCTGCGCTCAGGTTACTCCGCTAGCACTTGTCTCCCGGTTGCCATGACGACGTGGCAGCACAGGGCAGGAGACCCTAACAGCGAGCTACTAAACTGATTAAAGGCCTAGAAGGACTGGACTATAAGGAAAGACTTATTAGGCTGAATATGTATACACTAGAAAAGAGGCGCCTAAGAGGAGATATTAATATCTTCAAATATGTAAAGGGACATCACAAAGTTATCAGAGGAATTATTTACTAAAATAACACAGTTTAGGACACGTGGGCACTCGCTGCGACTGGAGGAAACAAAGTTCCGAACGCAACGGAGGAAAGGGTTCTTCACTGTTAGGGCAATCGGGATGTGGAATTCCCTGCCAGGGAAGGTGGTAATGGCGGACTCTGTAATTGGAATTGGAAAAATGAAATAGATACATTTCTGAATGAAAAAGCTATCCAAGGTTATAATACTTAAAATATCAACGTGGTTAATCTGGGGGTAACATGAGCTATAGTAGCTAACTAGTCATAAAACATTATTTAGCAAGTATGTAGAATCATCACAACTTAAAAAAGATTGAACACGATGGGCAATTTGCCTCTATTCAACCTCAAATACTATGTTACTATGTTATGTTCTGATTACAGATGCCAGCCTTCAGGGTGGGGGAGCTGTGACAAAACAGTGCTTCTTCCGGGGGCAGTGGACCAGGGAAGAAAGCTGCCTACCAATCAATATACTGGAACTTCGGGCCATATACATGGCACTCACCCAGGCAAAAGAAACACTTCATGGCAAGCAGATTCAGATTCACTCGGACAATACGACGGTAGTCGCATACCTCAATCACCAAGGAGGAACACGCAGCCGAAGGGCAATGAAGGAGGTAAAGCCGCACGTAAAGGTGGGCAGAACTTCATCATCCAGCTGTGTCCGCAGTATTCTTTCCAGGAGTCCTAAATTGGGAAGTGGACTTTCTCAGCCAGCACGCCATTCATGCAAGCAAATGGGCAAATATTAATGTGAGATTATTAGTTTTGTGTTCTAGACTGCTCTTTACTCCATCATGTTTGAAGAGAAAATTTTTAGCAAGGATTCCACCAACTTTGAATCACTTGTAGCATGTGTGCTCCCGAACCTTTTGAACTTGCTTCGGTTGTAAGTATTACATATTGTGGCTGTGATAAACTAATTTCTCTTTCTTGTAACGCAATAGTTCTCCACCATCTGATTTACTTTGTCTGCTCTTCTAATTTTACATAATGATGAAGAGACACTCCTTTCCAAACAAATTTGATTAAGCTCCATTGCAAGTTTCTGATGTGCCACCTTGCCCATGTTACTACATTTATTTTTGACGACATCATGCCAAGTAGTCTTAATCCCATTCGAAGTTGGATTTGTCTGCTCAACTGCACCTCTCTGGTCCGGTTTTGTATCCTTACACATCTTCTGAAAGTTTGATGACTCTTTTTCCAGTTTATAACCCAGCCATTTGTCTGGAGAAATTGTATCGTTTGATGCATACTTTTTTCACCATTCCTTCTGTTCTTCCTGATACCAGTATATCGTCCAAGTATGGCCATATTAGGACACCCAGTTTTCTTAAGTGAGCTACCATGACTATCTATACCTTTTGTAAACGTCCTTGGTGAAGTGGACAGACTGAATGGAAGGCATGTGAATTGGTAATGCTTTCCTGCCACAGAAAATGTCAGGAACTCCTGACACTTCTCCTACAGGGATATGAAAATAAGCATCTTTACGGTCTATTTAACTCATAAAATCCCCTGGTCTTATCTCTGCTATCATCGACTTTAGCGTCTCCATGTGGAATTTCCTTGTCTGAATATTTCTATTTAAGTTTCTTAAGTTTTTAAGTTTCTTAGATCTAGGATAGTCCTGAAGTCTCCCAAAGGCTTTTTTTTTTTTACTAGAAAAAGACGTGAATATAAACCTGCCTTTTCTTCCATCACTGATACTTCCAGAGCCGGATTAACAGGGGGGGCCCAGGGGGTAAGTACCCCGGGCCCTCCTATTTTAGGGGACCCCCCGACGGAGCAGCTATGCCACAGCGCGGGGACTCACTGATTCTGTAATCTCCAGCGGCAGCGGAGGCTGGAGATGACAGAATCAGTGAATCTCTGCGCTGCCTGAGACGGAGAGGGAGGGAAATGCCGCACACACTGCTGCGCAGCAGAGATGGAATGGAGCAGGTACTAATTACCCGGATCCACTGCCGACCCCTGTCTCCAGGGCGCGGCGCCCTCTCCTCCCGCTCATACATATTCATCTATGCAAAGCGCCCGCCGGCCAATGGGGCGGCGGGAGGTCACGTGTCCGCCTGGCAAAGTGCAGCGAGGAAGAGCTCATGGTTAAGTAGTGAGCACCAACCAGGGCTCGGCGGCTAATGGGGGCACCGCAGTGTCAAGTTGTGCGCTGGGGAGGCTCGGAAGGAGAAGTCACTGTATCTATCAGTGAGCACGGTGCAGGTGCTCTGTCTTCCCCCCATCCTGCCAGCAGCAGTAGTATTGTGCTACAGCCAGCACACGCTGCTGTGTGCTGGCTGGTCTGTCAGAGTGCAGGGAGGCTGCTGCCACATACCAACAGCAGCCTCTGCTGCCTGTGCAGGGGCCAGGGGGAAGCGATCACACCTGTGGATTTGACCCTGGCTTGGCGGCCAAATAATTGAATTTTTTTTTTAGTTTTCAGTCATTTGCATAAGGGGCGTGGCCATTTCGGGCACGATTAGGCCACGCCCCTGAAACTTTCAGCTTTGTCTGGAGTCACTGGAGTCACCCCCATGTCTTAAGTGCCCTGGGCCCCCCGAAGCCATAATCCGGCCCTGGATACTTCTCTTAATGCTTGGAGTTCTACCAGATTTTGTAGACTGTTTTTCATTGCCAATCTTACTCTTGGTTGCACAAACTTGTTCTTTTTTGGTTCTTCCTTGAACGCTATTTGATATTCTCTGGTTATTACTTTTAACACCCATTTGTCCAGTGTGGATTACATCCATACATTTGCTAACTATAGCAACCTTCCTCCTACTGGTGTTACTAGAAGAGGCAACTTGCAGTCATTGTTTGCTGTTTAATCTTCAAAGATGTTGCTGGAAAGTCTTTCTGGTCACTCCTGATGAATATCCTCTGCTATACTAACATCCAGGCTTGTAACTCTTGGCTTCTCTAAACTGTTGCCTTTATGAAGAGAATTGATATCTGTGCCTTCTATCTTGTGGTTATCGATAGGATTTACCTCCTGGCATCGTATGTATCATAGAATCTAAAACACTGCCAAACAAAAAGCTTCCTTCATACGGTAGTGTTGCCAACCTATTCTTGGAACTTGTATCAGCCAGCCATGGCCAAAGCCACAGGGCTCTTCTGGCTACCACTCCCGCAGCCATGGATCTGACTGAAAATGTCACTACATCCAATGATGCCTCACAGAGATATTCTATTGCTTTGTGCACAATCTCCAAATTTTCCAACAAATACTGGGGGTAATTCCAAGTTGATCGCAGCAGGAAATTTTTTAGCAGTTGGGCAAAACCATGTGCAGTGCAGGTGAGGCAGATATAACATGTGCAGAGAGAGTTAGATTTGGGTGTGGTGTGTTCAATCTGCAATCTAAATTGCAGTGTAAAAATAAAGCAGCCAGTATTTACCCTGCACAGAAACAAAATAACCCACCCAAATCTAACTCTCTCTGCACATGTTATATCTGCCTCCCCTGCACTGCACATGGTTTTGCCCAACTGCTAAAAAATCTCCTGCTGCGATCAACTTGGAATTACCCCCACTGTTTAGATGTTTTCTCGCTAATATCAGCATGTAATGTTGAACACCATACTCTTAACGCATGGGAAACAGAAGCTGTAGCTAAACAAGATTTTAAAGATACAGCAGTAAAGACATGTAGCTTATTAAATACATTTTCCATTTCTTATCCATGGTGTCTTTGAATGCTCAAGTGTAATTGTTGTCTTAGTCATTGCAACTGTTGCATCCACCTTAGGCAACACACACCACTTTACTACATCTTCAGCCTTAATGGGGTGCATATCATATAGACTATATAGATTACCTTGTCTTTTATCCAGATTTTTCCACTCTTTAACCACAATGGCCCTCATTCCGAGTTGTTCTCTCGTTATTTTTCTTCGCATCGGTGCGATTAGTCGCAAACTGCGCATGCGCAATGTTCGCAGTGCGTCTGCGCCAAGTAAATTAGCACAAAAATGTGTTATTTTACTCACGGCCTAACAAAGAAATTTCATCGTTCTGGTGATCGGAGTGTGATTGACAGGAAGTGGGTGTTTCTGTGCGGAAACTGGCCGTTTTATGGATGTGTGCCGCTGCCATTTCTGGGAAAAACGCGGGACTGTCTGAAGAAACGGGGGAGTGTCTGGAAGAACACTGGGTGTGTTTGTAACGTCAAACCAGGAACGAAACTGACTGAACTGATCGCAGTGGCAGAGTAAGTCTCGAGCTACTCAGAAACTGCAAAGAAAATTCTTTTCGCGATTCTGCGATTATTTCGTTCGCAATTCTGCAAAGCTAAGATTCACTCCCAGTAGGCGGTGGCTTAGCGTGTGCAAAGCTGCTAAAAGCAGCTAGCGAGCTAACAACTCGGAATGAGGGCCTATGTCTTTTATTACTTTGTGAACAGGAAAGGTTCTACATTTCTTCACTCTATTTTCAAACAAGAAATCATTTATATCTTTCTGCTGCAAATCATCCTTATAATTTATTGTTTTGTATGTTTTTTTAACATGCTTTCTACTAACTAAGCACCCTGCGTCCTGTTGGAGAAAGAGAGCTATATTATTATTATCTCAATATTAAAGGATCTAACATCTTCTCTATGTGCTCCTAATTCTTAACTTTACACATCGTTAAACTCTTCCATAGAATTATTTTCAGGCGATACATCATATTCAAGGCTTGCCTCTGACCTAGACCTTTAACTTTTCTGAAGGGTTAAAAACTCCTCCTTGGATACAAATGACTTTCACAACCAGTCCATTAACTCTGCTCAGGTGTGGGTCCTTTTGCACACAAACTGCACAAAACACAGTACATACCTTGTGTCCCTGAGAATGCTTAATCATAGGCTGCACATACACACTTGAAATGTTTCTTAGCAACCTTCTTTCTTGCTCCCATATAAGTTATGGGAGCAAGATGTCACTTTTTGTGAATACACTTTGATTACACAGTCTCCGAGTGCCGCCTCTTTGTTACTTTACTGTGTATAGGAGCAAGACATATCCAGTGGCGGATTACGTGAGTGCCGGGGCTATTGCACAGATATATATATATATATATATATATATATATACAAAAACATGGGCCCGTCTGCTTTTTGGACAAAATTATGCTAAGTACCTCAATTTTTCTCCATGTTACATTGCGGAGTTTATTATAATTGCCCTGATTAGTAGTGTTCTTAGTACTTAGAATATGCACCTGCATTTTCTATTTTTTTTTCTGTATGCATATCATATATAAGGGAGGTACACAGCAAAACAGCCTAATGACAGTTTCACTGAAAAGCTTTCTGACCGTAAATGCAAGCCTGACTGGATTTTGGTATAGTCTAAGTCATCATGTAAGAATATATAATGAAGATAAATACCTTTATACCTGGGTGTAGATTGGAAGAAAAGTCTAGAAATTAAGAATTACTTGTCCGATGTAATGTTGAATCTGATAGTGTGCAAAGGGATACGGGGTTAAAAACTCTTCCACAGCCAGATGAAATGTGAGGAACCGTTTATTTAGGTTATCAGACAATTAATAGAGTTAATATCCCTCTTTAACCACAACAGGAAGGCGATAGAAGCCAAGCCCCACTGGAAATCTGAATTGTGTAAGAGAGGTGGGAAAATAAGAGTTATGGTAAAACTTACCTTGGTTACTCTTTTTCTTTGAGGTTCATAACATCCACAAGGATGATACTGGGAATGATGGTGGAAACCAGGATTAGGGCTCCAAACATATAAGCTTTTTGCTTCCAAGATGCAGTGGTCCTTCTCACCTCATACCCAGCCCACAGCTCTGGCTCTTCAGTTTTACTTAACAAGCCCAAAACAGGAGCTGGAGAGAAGAAAGAAGAGTACACACAGAAAACATGCTCACAACCAGGAGATAGGAACTGGTGACCAAGAAGAATAATCCTTTGAAAATAGGTGCATCAGGGTGGGTGCCTTGTGGATGCTATGAACCTTGAAGAAAAAGTTAACCAAGGTAAGTTTTACCATAACTCTTATTTTTTTCTTCTTCAGGGTTCATAGCCATCCACAGGGATTATGCTGGGATGTCCCAAAGCAGTAGAAATAGGAGACACTCCTAAGCTGAGTGAAGAACACTGCGTCCTAAAGAGGCATCCTGAGAGGCAAATGTATCAAAGGCATAGAACCTAAGAAACGTGGACAGAAGACCACGTGGCTGCCTTGCATAGTTCAGCAGATGCGCCATGACGGGCTGTCCATGAAGGCCCCACAGATTGAGTAGAGTGATCAGAGACTGTATCCGGAAGAGGGAAGTTAGCCTGCGTGTAAACCTGTAATATAATCATGTAAAGCCATCTAACTACAGTCTGTTAGCTTACCAGTCTCGCTCATGGAATCCATAGAGGACAAAGAGATAATCCATTTTCCTGATGGAGCTAGTATGGGTCACATAGATGAGAAGAGCATGGACCACATACAGAGAGGACTCCTCTGCTGAGATGGCTGGAAGGCCGACACTACAATTTTCTCGTTGAGATGGAAGCTGGATACCACCTCTATTATGATGAAAGTTCATAAATGGAGACCGGCAACAAAGTACTCCCAAGTCTGACAACCATGTTGCTGAAGCTATGGCCAAAAGAAAAAAGGAGTCTTTGCCATTTAGCACTTGAGATCAACAGAATCCAGGGGTTCAAGCGGAAACTGCTGCAAGGCATGGAGAACTATATATAAATCCCATGGAGCAACCAGAGGCACAAAGAGAGGTTGGATCCTCAGTAATCCCTGGATGAAGGTACGAACATCCAGTAATGGATCAATCTGCTATTGGAACCAAACAGAGCCGAGACCTGTACCTTAAGAGAAGCAAGGTGAAGGCAGAGGTCCAAACTTGCCTGGAGAAAGGCAAGAAGCCTGGAAATCCAGAAAACCAATGGATCATAGTGACGTTGAGCACACCACGGGAAGTAAGTATGCCACACACTGTAATAGATGCAGGCCAACACAGGCTTGTGGGCTTGGAGTATAGTCTGCAGCACAACAGAATGGCAGAAACCTTTAGATCTTAAGAGGGATGACTCCAGAGCCATGCCGTCAAAGAGAGTTGGGTCAAGTCTAGGTGCAGACAGGGACCTTGAGACAAAACTAAAAGTGGATAAATCAATGGGACCAGATGGGATACACCCAAGGATACTCAAAGAGCTAAAAGATGTGCTGGTTACACCTTTAACAGATTTATTTAACCAGTCACTAAATACAGGTGCTATTCCAGAGGACTGGAAAAGAGCAAATGTAGTTCCACTGCACAAAAGTGGAAGCAAGGAAGAAGCAAGTAACTACAGACCAGTAAGCCTTACATCAGTAGTAGGGAAAGTAATGGAAAAACTATTAAAAGAAAGAGTAGTCGAATATCTTAAATCAAACAACTTACAGGATCCAAAACAGCATGGATTTACTGGTGGGAGATCATGCCAAACAAATCTTATTGACTTTTTTGACTCTGTGATGAAAATAATAGATCAAGGGGGAGCTGTAGATGTAGCATATCTAGACTTTAGTAAGGCATTTGACACTGTCCCACATCGCAGACTGCTAAATAAACTTGAAAGCCTGGGGGTGGACTATAAATCAGTTAAATGGATAAGAACCTGGTTGCAGGATAGGAAACAGACAGTCGTAGTTAATGGAGTGCAATCTATGGAGGGAAATGTTACCAGTGGAGTACCCCAGGGATCTGTACTTGGTCCAGTTCTCTTTAATATCTTTGTTGGTGACATTGCAGATGGTATTGAAGGGAAGATATGCCTTTTTGCAGATGATACAAAGATATGCAACAGGGTAGACACACCGGGAGGGGTCAAACAAATGATTAATGACCTAGGTAGGCTTGAGAAATGGTCAAGAACGTGGCAACTACAGTTTAATGCTAAAAAATGCAAAATCATGCACTTGGGTCTCAAAAACCCAAAGGCTAAGTATAGTATCAAGGGTACTATAATGGAAACTACTGAGGAGCAAAGAGATTTAGGAGTCACTATTTCAAGTGACTTGAAGGCAGAAAAGCAATGCAACAAAGCAATGAAAAAGGCAAGTCAGATGCTTGGTTGCATAGGGAGAGGAATCAGTAGCAGGAATAAAGAAGTGATAATGCCACTGTATAGGTCATTGGTACGGCCCCATCTGGAATACTGTGTCCAGTTCTGGAGACCCTATCTCCAGAAGGATATAAATACATTAGAGAGTGTACAAAGAAGGGCAACTAAAATGGTGCATGGCCTACATCACAAAACTTACCCGGAAAGGCTAAAAGATCTTAACATGTATAGTTTGGAGGAGAGAAGGGAAAGGGGAGACATGATAGAAACTTTCAAATATATAAAGGGTCTTAACAAAGTTCAGGAGGGAAACATTCTTCAAAGGAAAAGAAGTATTAGAACTCGAGGGCATACATTGAGACTGGAGGGGGGGAGGTTCAGGGGAAATTTAAGGAAAAATTACTTTACAGAAAGGGTAGTGGATAAGTGGAATAGCCTCACATCAGAGGTGGTAGAGGCCAAGACTGTAGGGCAATTTAAACATGCTTGGGACAGGCATATGAATATCCTTACAAAGAATCAAGGTTAAAAAAGGGTTGAGATTGCCTAAAGGATAAAATAAAAAAGGGGCAGACTAGATGGGCCAAGTGGTTCTTATCTGCCGTCAAATTCTATGTTTCTATGTTTCTAAGAGGTCTGGTCACAGAGCGAGTGGAAAGGGGACGTCTATGGAGAGACTGTGGAGATCCATGAACCAATGGCGCCTGGGCCAAGCTGGGACTACTTAGATCATGGTGCCGCCTTCCTGCTTGAATTTGCGCAGCACCCTAGGAAGGACAGAAACTGGAAGGAAGAGGTACAACAGTTCTAAGGTCCATTTGACTGCCAGTGCATCCACAAAATCAGCATCAGGGTCTCTTGTCCTGGACCTGTACAGGGGAAGCTTGTGGTTGTGCCATGAGGTCCACCCAATTTGTCCACCAGAATTTGAAAGATGTCTGGATGCAGAGACCACTCTCCGGTATGCATGTCCTGGTGACTGAGGAAGTCTGCCTCCAAATTGAGAATCCTCAGGATGAAGACTGTGGAGATTGCCTGGAGATGGAGTTCTGCCCATTGGAAAATTTGTGCCACTTCTGTCATTGCCGAGACACTGCGAGTGCCTCCCTAATGATAGAAATAAGCAACTGCCAAGGTGATACCTGACTGTACTTGGAACGGACAATCCTGAAGTATGTCCTGTGCTAGAGTAAGAGCTTGGTAGACAGCCTGAAGCTTCAGAACACTGAACAATCCAGAATAGCTGACCCTTGTGTAGGTAGGAGTTCTGCAACCACCACGAGAGAGATGTCCGAATGGTTGAAGAGAGGATCATTGTTTGGGTCTTTATTTGCTCTGGGTGTCCTTTCCACCTGGATAGGATCAGGCGTTGGAGAGGCGTGGAGTGGAATTGAGCATATTCTATCATGTCGAAAGTGGAAACCATGGAACTCAATGTCTGCATTGCTGTGTGAATGGACACCCTGTGACTGTGTAGCAATTTGCACACCCGTAGTTGTAGAGCTGCAATCTTGTCTTGTGGGACAGTGTCTCTGAAGGAAGGCAATAGTAATTTGAAGATGGTGGCTGAGGACCTCCAGAGAGGGCGACAAAAGCAGCAGGTCATCCAAATAAGGGAGTATTCTGATCCCCTGATGATGAAGCTGAGTCACCATGACTGCTATGAGTTTGGTAAAGACTGTTGGGCTGTAGAAAGCCCAAAAGGCAGAGTCTGAAATTGGAAATGCTGGGGCAGAACAGCAAACCAAAGGTATTGCTGATGAAAGGGTACTATAGGCATATGGGGCAGTGTAATGGTTATCATTACTGCCTCACATCACTAGGGTCATGGGTTTGATTCCCGCCATGGCTCTAACTGTGCAGAGTTTGTATATTCTCCCCGTACTTGCGTGGGTTTCCTCCAGGTACTCCGGTTTTCTCCCACAATCCAAAAATATACTGGTAGGTTAATTGGCTTCCAACAAAAAAATTGACCCTAGTGTGAATGTGTCTGTGTGTACATGTGATAGGGAATATAGATTGTAAGCTGCACTGGGGCAGGGACTGATGTGAATGGGCAAATATTCTCTGTAAGGTGCTGCAGAATATGTGTGCGCTATATAAGTAACTGGTAATAATGTAGGTAAGCATCCTGGATGTCCAGAGAGACCATAAAGTCCTCTGGCTGCATAGCCAGGACAATGGAACAGAGGGTTTCCAGAGAAAACCTGGGTACTGTGAGATATTTTTCCCAATTTGAGGTTGAGAATGGGCTGATGGGACTCATTGGGTTTCTGAACCAAGAAAAGGGTTGAATAAAAACCATTGTGATGTTGGAACTGGAACAAGAATACTGGATTGTAGTAGAGTGAACAGCCATCCGCAGCGTCCTTAACTATGTTGAGGTCTATGAGAGGGCTTGTGTGAAAGTACTGTCGGGGAGGTCGTCTCATGAAAGAGAGGGCGCATCATCGGCCTCCCACCCAGGGATGTCCAATGAGTTGGCCCATCCCATCAGACTCAGGGTTTATCCTCGTGATTGGTTGTTGGACGTCTGGCTGCCTAGACCTGTATGGTTTTGGGCTTAGAGGCCTTTGTGGAGTGTGACAGTTGAGGAAAGGCATGACCTCTGGCTTTGCCCTGGAAGCGAAAGGACCAATAGGGGGAAATACGAGGCCGGGAATAGGAGGGTGAGGGTAGGAAAGCTGTTTTAGAGGCTGCAAGAGTAGTGACAATCTTGTCCAGCTCCGGTCCAAAAGGAAGTGCCCCTGAATAAGGGAGGCCCTCAAGGGCTTTCTTGGAGTCTGTTTTCCATGAACAAAGCCAAAGAATTCTGCGAGCACCCACTGATGAAGACAAAGCTTTGGAGGTTAGTAGGGCAGTATCCAGAGCTGCTTCGCCTATATAAAATGCAGTGTCCATAATGTTGGCAATAAAGATGGTTGCTCTCATGAGACATTTAGAGGGAGGCTGTTCTCCAAGGCATCCGCCCAGCTCTCAGTAGCCTTGGCCATCCAGACAGTAGCCGTGGCTAGGTGAAAGATAGTGCCAGTGAGCGCATATTTGGATTTGAGGCATGCACCCACCTGCCTATCCGTAGTCTCTGTAAGAGATGATGCAGTTGGTATAGGTAAAGTAGAGCTTTTCACCAAACGTGTGACGTGGGAATCCACTGTGGGGAAGTTTCCCACTTAGTTCAATCAGCAGTTGGAAGTGGGTAAGTTTTTACTGGGAGTATTCCATGTATCGGCGATGACCTCAGTGTAGTGATGGAGAGTGAAAATTCAGCCAGCACTACTTTTTGGTGTTTGCATAGTGGATGCTTTGCCTAAGGAGCTGGTTCCTCTGTCTCTAATTGGAGAGTAAATTTAACAGCTCTTACTAACGCAGCCACATTAAATTATTACTGGCAGTTGTACTCCCCTGAGAGGGATTCTGCATCGGAGAGGACCGTATTATCTGCTTCTCCAGTGGATTCCTCAGAATCCTACAACGGCATTGACTGTGAGAATGGCACAGCCTGCTTAGTAGTAGTATTGGTAGGCAATGGCCCCTGGCCCTGCAACATCTGGTGAATTGCTGCAGAAGAGGCAGCCAAACTCTGCACCAAGGCAGAAACATGTTCATCCATGGTGGAGGGACTGTTGCGACTGGGTCTGATGTACCTGTTGAGGCACCTGTAGTGCTATACCTGTATAGGGATCTACTGGCAGGCCTGCAATGTGGTCTGCAATTTTAGCCAGCAACTGTGAAAACGAAGCCCATGGGGGTTCTTGTGTTGGTAATGAAGGGGCTAAATGGCTGGCAGTGGAATAATGAGGCACACTGACCGTCTTGTATCATGTCCTGTGGTAACAAACCTGCTGAGCAGGTTCTGCAGGACACTACAGTAGGGGCCAGAGCCTGTTTAGTTCCCTTGCCTTTATTTGACATAGCTGCAAGGAGGTACAATATGCTAATATGGTAATAAGCAGTGTGCAACAGTGCAAATATACAGATATATGTATGTGACAATTGAGCCCCTCCACTTCAGTGAAATGTGAAGCACAGTAAACCCAATACACACCAGTATTCAAAGTGAGAGAGTAAGTGTAAAGAAATATCTGACAGAAGCAAAGTCAAACAGAAGAACTAGAATAAGTCACATACTGTGCAGAAAATAAAACTGCAGTGAGCACTATAATAAACTTCTCAACCGCAGTGGTTGGTAGGAAATAGCGCTATATAACCTTACTCCTAGGAGAGGTATACAGGGAGACTGGACCCAGCATTACCGGAGACCTGTGCAGAGAAGATGGCTGCCTGGTTTCTCACAGAGGGTGGAGGAGTAGCAGCTCAGAGGTGGGAACACTACTGTGGAATTGTGCCCTGGGCTGAGGGAGAGGCCGCTGGGGAAGCGCTTACCTCCTCTTTTAGGCGTAAGGCACCAATACCCTGGCCTTTTTTAAATGGTCCCCAGTGCCAGTATATTGTGCCCTGGTAGTCTAGTGTAGTCTGCTGCTGGATCCCGGGTACACATCAGCACCTATGGTCAGTCTCCCAGGACCGGAGGTTTAGACTGCCAGCGCTCGGGCCTGCCTTACCTGCCCCCATGTGTCCAGCAGCCGTCCGGGTGCCCATGCTAGTGGGGGCATAGGACCAGCAGCAGCAGCACAGGCATCCAAGGGACTGCCTAGTGCTGTCTGCTCAATAGAATAAAGAAGTGAAACAAAATTAAGACTAAAAATATTGCTTGGGCTGCTTAAAAGCAGCCCCACT
This sequence comes from Pseudophryne corroboree, assembly GCF_028390025.1. NCBI lineage: Eukaryota > Metazoa > Chordata > Amphibia > Anura > Myobatrachidae > Pseudophryne > Pseudophryne corroboree. Next base: position 67,849,698 of record NC_086449.1, on the reverse strand, counting down.
GTGCAGATCCTGCTGGCACCAAAACTAAACTGAATAGCCTGAGCTGTGGGCGGGATATGTTGGGAGAAGGACCAGTCCATCTTGGGAGCAAAAAGCTTAACTGTTTGGTGCCCTGATCCTGGTCTCCACCATCATACCCAATGTAATCCCTGTGGGTGGCTATGAACCCTGAAGAAGAAAAGGGTATTTTAAGCATTTAATACAGTTTTGTGTCACAGTATATGCCTCACTCTGTGTGTATTCCAGAGATGATTCTCCTTTAAATGCAAGGGGACTTCTGCTTCCGGAGGTGGAGAAAAGAACAGAAGTTCCATTCATTCATAAAATAAGCATCCAGCGTCAGTATTAAAAATAAAATCCTGCAATCAAACACCAAGATGAAGCAACAAGGCTGCATGATTATAATGGATAATATTAGGAAAATTTATTCCTCTGTATGCTTTTAGTCTGTAGATGAATAAGGCCAATTCTATGCCGTTCTTTTCTGTGTCTCTTTATAGCCTGCGCTGAAATGTAAACACAGGGTCTTCCTGTCAATCAAGAATTGCTCAGTAGAAGGAAAGATTGATAGATATATCTCTCTCTCTCTTTATATATATTTATATATATATAGTATATATCTTTTTCCAAACATGGTCCTCAAGGAACAGTAACGGTCCAGGTTTTAAAGATGTCCATTGCTCAGCACAGATTGTTAAATCAAATTGACTGAGGTACTAATTAAGTCACCTGTAGCCAAGCATGGATATACTTAAAACCTGGACCATAGATTCGTTTTCTCTACTTGCTTCTGTCTTCCCTTGTCTCCTGCACTCCAGGGGAACAACTCAGAGTAAAACAAGTGTCCTGCTCCAAACTGTTCCTAATCATATGTCTCAAAGATGAGTGTAGTAGGTGCAGTATTGAAATAAATTGATCTCTATGCTACACTATTTGTAGGGAAAGTTGGTTCAGAGGGATTTAAAAATGGTGCCACACAGTGGAATGGTGCTGCTGTTTAGTGTTCCTGTCTTCTGTGACTCGTGCCTAGAGACAATTACCAGGGTGGAAGCTGAACCCTTGTCCCAGCAGCAGAGTACTGCCACTACAAGGTAAGCACTAAGGTGCTATTTATTTCCATGCTGGTGTGGATAGTCATCTTAGCATTTGAAAGTCATATTATGTTTATCAAACAATTCTGCACCTTAAGGCCCGTACACACTGGTCGATATATCGTCCGTTCTCCTGAACGGCTGATATATCGCGGGACCGTCGGCCAGTGTGTACGGGCGATACGTCTGTGAACTCCGTCGTTCACAGACGTATCGTGTCGACCCCGCAGCACAGCCGACAGCCAATATATCTAACGATATATTGGCGCGTCGCTGTGACCGCCCGTACACATGCTGCGGCGGCCGGCGGTGATTGACAGGTGAACAGTTCATGACGTCAGTCCCCCGACGGATCGGGTAGTGTGTATGCACAACACACTGCCCGATCCGTACATAGATATATCTTCAGATCAATTGATCTGCAGATATATCTACTAGTGTGTACCCACCTTAAGCCAGGAAGATAGAGCCTCAGAAAAAAGATTGAATCAAGTTTACACAGCTGGTGACCAATCTTTTCCTGTCAATATAGCACAACGGGAGAGATCGGCTGTTGGGTGAAAAAAGAACAGTGACTCTAGAAACTGCTCTCTGATATAATGGGGTTTAGTTGGAATCCCGATGGATGGGATCTCAGATCCTGGGATTAGGATTAGTTTAGTTGAGTGCCCCTATCAGGATAATAGGAAGATGGGATGCCGGTGACCACTGGGATCCTGACTGCCGGTATCCCATACTCAGCCCGATATAACACTTCAGTAATCACACAAAACAGAAACATATTGTAAACTTAAGCAAGATGACAAAAATAGGATTTTAATTACCTACCGGTAAATTCTTTTCTCGTAGTCCGTAGAGGATACTGGGGTCCACATTAGTACCATGGGGTATAGTCGGGTCTACTAGGAGTCTTGGGCACTTTAAGAAATCAATAGTGTGCACTGGCTCCTCCCTCTATGCCCCTCCTACCAGACTCAGTCAAGAAACTGTGCCCGGGGAGACGGACATTCCTTGAGAGAAGGATTTAACAGAATAGTGGTGAGATTCGAACCAGCACACACCAACAAGTGGAAAGCCATGCTAACCAAACTTGAAGAGGAACAGCAACAGCTGAACCAACAACAATACTTAACAAAGTAACAGTGCAGGAAACACGAAGCACTGGGCGGGCGCCCAGTATCCTCTACGGACTACGAGAAAAGGATTTACCGGTAGGTAATTAAAATCCTATTTTCTCTTACGTCCTAAAGGATACTGGGGTCCACATTAGTACCATGGGGAAGTACCAAAGCTCCCAAACAGGGTGGGAGAGTGCTGAGGTTCCTGCAGAACTGATTGACCAAACTGAAGGTCCTCAGAGGCCAAAGTATCGAACTTGTAGAAGTTAGCAAATGTGTTCGAACCCGACCAAGTAGCCGCTCGGCAGAGCTGTAAAGCTGAGACACCTCGGGCAGCCGCCCAGGAAGAACCCACCGACCTAGTAGAGTGGGCCTGAACAGATTTAGGAACCTGCAATCCCGCCGTAGAATAAGTATGCTGGATAGTAAGCCTGATCCAGCGAGTAATAGACTGCTTTGAAGCAGTACATCCAATTTTCTATGGATCATAGAGAACAAACAGCGAGTCAGATTTTCTGTGATGAGCTGTCCACTTCACATAGATCTTCACAGCCCTCACAACATCCAAGGACTTTGAAGTAGCAGAGGTGTCAGTAAGCACCAGAACCACAATAGGTTGGTTGATATGAAACGCAGACACCACCTTAGGAAGAAATTGCTGATGAGTTCTGAGTTCAGCTCTATCTTCATGAAAAATCAAATAAGGGCTCTTGTGAGACAGCGCCCCCAGCTCCGACACACGCCTTGCTGAAGCCAAGGCCAACAATGTGACGGTCTTTCACGTAAGAAACTTTACGTCCACCTCCTGTAAAGGTTCAAACCATTCCGACTGCAGGAACTGCAACACCACGTTGAGATCCCAAGGTGCCGTAGGAGGCACAAAGGGCGGTTGGATGTGCAGAACACCCTTCAAGAACATCTCAGCCTCAGGGAGGGAAGCCAAATGTTTCTGAAAGAAAATGGATAAAGCCGAAATCTGGACTTTTTAGCAGCCCAAGCGTAGGCCTACATCCATACCTGACTGTAGAAAGAGGTCAAAAAGTCCCAGTTGAAATTCCACCGCAGGAAATTTCCTGTTTTCACATCAAGAGACGTATTTTTTCCCAAATACGGTGGTAATGTTTAGACATTACCCCTTTTCTGGCTTGGATCAAGGTTGGAATAACCCTGTCCGGGATCCCTTTCCGGGCTAGGATTTGACGCTCAACCTCCATGCCGTCAAACGTAGCCGTGGCAAGTCTTGATAGACGAACGGCCCCTGTTGTAGAAGATCCTCATGAAGAGGCAGAGGCCACGGGTCCTTTAGGAGCATCTCCAGTAGATCCACGTACCAGGCCCTTCTCAGCCAGTCTGGAGCAATGAGAATTGCTTGAACTTTTTCCCTTTTTATTCTTTTGAGAATTCTTGGGATCAGTGGAAGTGGTGGAAACACGTACACCATCTGGTAGACCCATGGAGTCACCAGAGCGTCCACCGCCACTGCTTGTGGGTCCCTTGACCTGGAACAATACCGCATTAGCTTCTTGTTGAGACGAGAGGCCATCATGTCGATTTGTGGAATTCCCCACTGACGTGTCACGGACTCGAACACTTGCGGATGAAGGCCCCACTCTCCTGGGTGGAGGTTGTGTCTGCTGAGGAAGTCTGATTCCCAGTTGTCTACTCCCGGAATGAAGCCTGCTGACAGCGCCACCCCGTGCATTTCCGCCCTGAGGAGAATCTTTGTTACCTCTGACATTGCTGCTCTGCTCTTCGTTCCGCCCTGTCAGATTATATACGTTACTGCCGTCACATTGTCCGACTGAACTTGAACGGCGTGATCTTGAAGAAGATGTGACACCTGTAGAAGGGCATTGTATATGACCCTTAGCTCCAGAATGTTGATCGGAAGAATGGTTTCCCGACTTGACCATTTTCCTTGGAACTGCTCCCCAACATCTGAGGCTTGCGTCTGTGGTTAGCAGAATCCAATTTTGAATCCCGAACCATCGACCCTCGGTCAGGTGAGAAGTCTGAAGCCACCACAGAAGATAAATCCTGGCTTTCGGCGACTGACGTGTCCTCTGGTGCATGTGAAGATGCGATCCCGACTATATGTCCAACAGATCCATCTGGAAGGGCCTTGCATGAAACCTTCTGTACTGCAGAGCCTCGTAAGAGGCTACCATCTTCCCCAGAAGGCGAATGCATAGATGCACGAGATATCCGGGTTGGTTTTAGAACATCCCACACCATCGACTGGATTACCAATGCCTTTTCCAATGGAAGGAATACCTTCTGCTCCTCCGTATCCAGTATCGTCCCCAGGAACGGAAGCCTCCCAGGTGGGATTTTGGTAGGTTCAGAATCCACTCGTGATCCTGGATTAGTCGGGTTGAGAGGCAATGTTGTCCAACAATCTCTTCCTGGATTGTGCTTTTATCAGCAGGTCGTCAAGGTATGGTATTATGTTCACTCCTTGCTTGCGGAGGAGAAACATCATCTCTGCCATTACCTTGGTGAATTCCCTTGGTGCCATGGAGAGGCCAAATGGCAGGGCCTGGAACTGATAGTGACAGTCCTGTAGTGCAAACCTTAGATAAGCCTGATGAGGCGGCCAAATCAGAATATGAAGGCACACATCCTTGATTTCCAGAGACACCAGAAATTCCCCCTCCTCCAGACCTGAGATCACCGCTCTCAGAGACTCCATCTTGAACTTGAACACCCTTAAGTATGGGTTCAGTGACTTGAGGTGTAAAATGGGCCTAACTGAACCGTCCGGCTTCGGTACCACAAACAGGTTGGAATAATAACCTTTGTTCTGTAGGTGAAGTGGAACTGGGACAATGACCTGAGTCTGTACCAGTTTCTGAATTGCATCCTGTAAAGTCATACTTGCTTCTGGAGAAGCTGGTAAGCCTGACTTGAAGAATCTGTGAGGTGGGAGTTCCTGAAACTTCAGTCTGTAACCCTGGATGATAAGACCTTTGACCCAGGGATCCTGGCATGATGTTGCCCAAATGTGACTGAAATAACATAATCGGGCTCCCACCTGCCTGTCTTCCAGGCAGTGTGGTCCACCGTCATGATGAATCCTTTGAGGAAGCAGAACCGGAGGTCTGTTCCTGAGAACCTGCAGCTGCTGGTTTTCTGGGTTTACATCTATTGCCTTTGAAGGCTGTAGAAGAACCTTTGGATTTACTTTTAAATTTTGCTGTCCGAAAGGAATTCAGAGTTGGAGCAGAATAGGTTTTTCTAGCTGGGGTGCCGCGGAAGGAAGGTATGTAGACTTACCCGCCGTGGCCTTGAATATCCGTGTATCCAGTTCATCTTCAAAAAGGGCCTCACCTGTGAACGGTAGGCTTTCCACGTCTTTCCTGGAATCCACATCCGCAGTGCACTGGCGTAGCCACAATCCCCTGCGTGCTGACACTGCCATTGCAGTGGTGCGTGCGTTGAGCAAACCAATTTCCTTTATGGCCTCCACCATAAAGTTAGCAGAGTCCTGAATATGCTGTAGGAGTAAGATTATCTCCCCCCTGGGTAAGGAATTTAACCCATCAATCAGATTACCTGACCATTTAGCAATGGCCCTAGTGATCCATGCAGAAGCAATAGTGGGTCTCTGGGCCTCCCCAGCAGCTGTGTACAGGGATTTGAGAGTCTTCTCAATCTTGCGTTCAGTTTTTCAACATTAGGTACAATGCAATAGTCTTTTACATAAAGCTGTGCTGTACGGATCTATACACAGAGACACCACCCCTCTCACTTTCTGCAGGGACTTTACCTGGTGTAATGTGTATAAGGAGATCTACCTGGCGTAATTTGAATAATGGACCCTACTGTGCGGTGTAATGTGAATTGGTACTATTCTGTGGCCATGCCCCTTCCTCATGAAGCCACACCCCTATGTTTTTGGCAAGCGCCTTTAGTGTGCACTGTCCCTATTTTAAATATCCTCCCGACCAAAATGTCTTGTTACGGCTCTGCCTGTATAGCCCCCAATAAATTTCAGGAGTTAATAGAGAGGAAAAAATCTTTCTGCTGCGGGGTACACTGGGCTCCACAAGGAATGACATTTGGGTGTAGAGTAGGATTTTGATCCGAGGCACCAACAGGCTCAAAGCTTTGACCTTCTTCCCAAGATGCATAGCGCTGCCTCCTATATCACCCCACCTCCGTGCACAGGAGCTCAGTTTTGTAGTTGGTGCCATGCAGTAAGCAGGCACTTAACAGGGGAGCTGCTCCAGCAGCCGTGAGAGAAGCATTGGCTCAGGAGCTGGAGGCGGAGTTGCCTTCCAATGCTTCTGATCATGCTAGACCACAGGTTCTCAAACTCGGTCCTCAGGACCCCACACAGTGCATGTTTTGCAGGTCTCCTCACAAAATCACAAGTGAAATAATTAGCTCCACCTGTGGACCTTTTAAAATGTGTCAGTGAGTAATTAATACACCTGTGCACTTGCTGGGTTACCTGCAAAACATGCACTGTGTGGGGTCCTGAGGACCGAGTTTGAGAACCACTGTGCTAGGCAATGCCTGCTGTATATTGTTACAGCGTCTCATTACATAAAGAGGCGGCTTCTGTTGCCGGTATTCTGGCGGCCATGGCTTCTACTACGTCCATTTTGGCTCGCCGAATTCTCTGGTTACGGTACTGGTCTGTGGACATGGACTCTAAGAAAACCCTGGAGGTACTCCCCTTTAAAGGAGACATTCTTTTCAGAGAAAACCTTGATAAGATAGTGGTTGACTTAGCATCTGCTAAAACAGCATGTCTTCCTAGTACTGCTCCTTCGGTGCCAAAGGCTAAGAATACTTCCTTTCGCTCCTTTCGTCCTTCAGGGAAAGCAAAAGGTCAGGCGTACCCAAAACAGGTTCACATTTCCACTCCCAATAAGCCCAAACCCAAACGGGCCTGGGCTGCTAATCAGCCTGCTTCCAAAACTGACAAGCCTGCCGCATGATGGGGCAGTCCTCCCTCAGGGGGAATCCCAGGGTGGGGGGCCGACTTCTAGAGTTTACCCAGGAATGGTTGAAGACCACTTCCGATGCCTGGGTACGGGAAGTCGTCACTCGAGGTTACGCCGTATCCTTCAAGAATCGTCCCCCTCATCGATTTTGCCTGACAGACGTTTCTTCGGATCAGGTGAAGGCAAATACTCTTCATTCGGTGGTACAGTCCCTGCTGGACACAGGAGTGGTAGTACAGGTGCCTCTGGCTCAGAGAGGCAAGGGGTATTATTCACCGCTGTTCCTAGTCCCGAAACCAAATGGGTCTTCCCGGCCCATTCTCAATCTCAAGTCCTTGAACTAATTTGTGAAGGTATCCAAGTTTCGTATGGAAACTCTTCGCTCTATTGTTCTGACCTTGGAGCCTGGGGACTATATGGTCTCACTGGACATACAGGATGCTTACCTGCATATTCCCATTGCAGTGTCACATCAGCAGTACCTGGGGTTTGCGGTTGGCAACCTCCATTACCAGTTTTGGGCGTTACCTTTTGGTTTGACCATGGCTCCGCGAGTCTTCACCAAGGTTATGGCGGTCATGACGGCTGTACTCCGTCGTCAAGGGGTCAGGATCCTACCGTATTTGGACGACTTGTTGATCCTGGCAAATTCCCTAGAAATTCTCCTACGTCATCTGGATCTGACTATCCAATTTCTGCAAGCCCACGGGTAGCTCATCAACTGGAAGAAATCCTCCCTGGTCCCTGCTCAGAGCATGGTGCACCTAGGAGCGTTGTTGGACACCCGCAACCAACGGTTGTTCTTGTCTCAGGAAAAAGTCCTGAACCTTCAGGGCAGGATTCAATGCTTCCTATATCGTCCGCAAGTGTCGATACATTCGGCAATGCAAGTGCTAGGTCTCATGGTGTCGGCTTTCGACATGGTGGAGTACGCTCAATTCCATTCTCGCCCTCTCCAAAGGCTAATTCTTGCCAAGTGGGATGGCCTGCGTCACCGGATCAGGTCTCATATGATCTCATTGTCTCCGGAGGTCCGTCTGTCACTAAGCTGGTGGCTTCAGGACCAACGATTGAGCAGGGGTCGTCCCTTCTGGATCTCCAACTGGGTCCTTCTGACAATGGACGCCAGTCTGCGGGGTTGGGGCGCAGTGTTGGAGCAACACTCCCTTCAAAGTCAGTGGACCAAGGGGGAGTCTCACCTCCCGATGAACATTCTGAAATTACGAGCGGTGTTCATTGAACTTGGCCCAGCGTTTGATACAGAACAGACCTGTTCAAGTACAATCGGACAACGCCACCACGGTGGCATACATCAATCATGAAGGCGGCACTCAAAGCCGCTTGGCAATGAGGGAAGTATCACGGATTCTTCAGTGGGCAGAATGCCATCTGCCAGCCTTCTCTGCAGTGTTCATTCCGGGGGTCCTAAACTGGGATGCGGACTTTCTCAGTCATCAGGATGTACACGCCGGAGAATGGAGCCTCCATCCAGAAGTGTTTTCAACTCCTCCTGGAAAAGTGGGGTCTTCCAGATGTGGACCTGATGGCGTCTCGACACAATCACATGGTTCCGGTCTTCGGAGCAAGGACAAGGGATCCTCAAGCAGCGTTCGTGGATGCACTGGCAATTCCATGGAACTTTCAGCTGCCATACGTGTTCCCTCCGGTGTCACTCCTGCCCAGAGTAATAAGGAAGTTCAAGTAAGAAGGAGGAATCCTACTTCTGATCGCTCCAGCATGGCACAGACGGCATTGGTTCTCAGACCTTCAGGGTCTCTCGATAGAGCGTCCCCTTCTACTTCCGCAGCGCCCAGATCTCCTCGTTCAGGGCCCCTGTGTATATCAGGATTTAGCCGGATTGGCTTTGACGGCGGGGCTCTTGAGGCTTCCGTCTTAAGGGCCAAAGGATTTTCTGAGGCGGTCATTCAAACCATGTTGAAGGCCCGGAAACCAGCTTCTGTTCGGATTTATCATAGGGTCTGGAATTCTTACTTTGCTTGGTGCGCATCTAACAATCATGACGCTTACAAGTTTAGTACGGCCAAACTTTTGGCCTTTCTACAACAAGGCCTGGACTTGGGCCTTCATCTGGCCTCCATCAAGGTTTATATTTCTGCCATGTCGGTTTGGTTTCAGATAACTATTGCGACATTACCTGATGTGCATACGTTCACTCAGGGTGTGTTGCGGATTCAACCTACTTATGTCCCGCCGATGGCTCCTTGGGACTTGTCGGTGGTTCTGGAGGTGTTGCAAGGGTCTCCGTTTGAGCCTCTTGAATCTGCAGACCTTAAGTTGCTTTCTCTTAAGGTATTGTTTTTGCTGGCTATTGCCTCTGCTACACGGCTGTCGGATTTGGATGCCTTCTCTTGTAGGTCACCATGGGGGTCATTCCGAGTTGTTCGCTCATTATTTTTTTCTCGCAACGGAGCGATTAGTCGCTAATGCGCATGCGCAATGTCCGCAGTGCGACTGCGCCAAGTAAATTTGCTATGCAGTTAGGTATTTTACTCACGGCATTACAAGGTTTTTTCTTCGTTCTGGTGATCGTAATGTGATTGACAGGAAGTGGGTGTTTCTGGGCGGAAACTGGGCGTTTTATGGGAGTGTGTGAAAAAACGCTACAGTTTCTGGGAAAAACGCGGGAGTGGCTGGAGAAACGGGGGAGTGTCTGGGCGAACGCTGGGTGTGTTTGTGACGTCAAATCAGGAACGACAAGCACTGAAGTGATCGCACTGGCAGAGTAAGTCTCGAGCTACTCAGAAACTGCACAGAGAAGTCTTTTCGTAATATTGCGAATCTTTCGTTCGCAATTTTGATAAGCTAAGATTCACTCCCAGTAGGCGGCGGCTTAGCGTGTGCAAAGCTGCTAAAAGCAGCTTGCGAGTGAACAACTCGGAATGAGGGCCCATATCTGATTTTTCACCGTGATCGGGCGGTTCTTAGAACACGTCCCGGGTATTTACCTAAGGTGGTGTCTTCTTTCCACCTTAATCATGAGATTGTGGTTCCGGCCTTTGTCTCTCCTGATTTGTCTTCCAAAGAACTGTCTTTGGATGTGGTACGGGCTCTCCGTATCTACGTGAAAGGAACTGCCTCCATCAGGAAGTCAGTTTCTCTCTTTGTTCTGTTTGGTTTTCACAAATGTGGCTGGCCTGCTCACAAGCAGACCCTGGCCAGATGGATTAGAATGGTGATTGCACGTGCTTATGTACAGGCTGGTCTTCCAGCTCCTGCTACCATCAAGGCCCATTCTACTTGGTCGGTTGGACCTCCTTGGGTGGCCCGCCGTGGTGTGACCCTTAAACAATTGTGCAAGGCGGCTACGTGGTCCTCAGTGAACACGTTCATAAGGTTCTATGCCTTAGATACTTCCGCCTCCCAGGATGCTTCCTTTGGACGCCGGTACAGTGCGTCCCCTCCCATAAGGAACTGCTTTAGGACATCCCCAATGTCATTCCTTGTGGAGCCCAGTGTACCCCACAGCAGAAATCAAGATTTATGGTAAGAACTTACCATTGTTAAATCTCTTTCTGCGAGGTATACTGGGCTCCACATGGCGCCCGCACTGACGCACTTCGCTTCTTTGGGTTGGTATGGTATTAGCCGCTGACACTTTCTCCTGTCATGAGAGTGTGGTGTATGTACCTACTAGCGGTTGTTGTCTCTTTTACCTGCTACTGCATTGGGCTGGTTAACAAAACTGAGCTCCTGTGCATGGAGGCGGGGTGATATAGGAGGCGGCGCTATGCATCTTGAGAAGAAGGTCAAAGCTTTGAGCCTGTTGGTGCCTTGGATCAAGATCCTACTCTACACCCCAATGTCATTCCTTGTGGAGCCCAGTGTACCTCGCAGAAAGAGATTTAACAACGGTAAGTTCTTACCATATATCTTGTTTTTTGACCTAAAGAGGAATATAGATGTGGGAGGTGCAGGTTTTTTTTTTTCTTCAGAAAATGAGTCTTGTGACCTTGATGAATCTAAGGCAGGCTTTTTCAACCAGTGTGCCGTGGCACACTAGTGTGCCGCGACCAGTTGCAAGGTGTGCCGCGGAGCCAGAGCAGCTTCCTGCACTTTCAGAGTGAACTGTTGGCCCGGGCTCTTCTTAGAGGATCAGTCGTGCTCCGACCGTGACCTATGCCTTGAAGACGCGGCGGTGTGATATCATAGGTCACGGACGCTGCATCTCACCACCCAGCCAGCCCACCCGCCTGCATACACATCTTCCAGTTCCTGCCTGCATACACAGCTTTCCTTGCCCACCCACTTCCACACCTGCCCGACCGCCCACTGCTCAGTATTCGCAGCACTCCACTATGAACAACCCTGCCACTGAGGGACAGGTGACCGGTAGGGGCTAATATTTGTTATTTTATTTCTCAGGTGGGGAACAATAGGATTTATGTGGGGAGAATAAGGATTTAAGGATTTATGGGGGAAATAATGTGAATAATTCATGTGGGGAGCAATAGGATTTATGTAGGGAGCAATATGATTTATGTGGGGAGCAATGTGATTGTTTTTTCTGTGTAGGCCAATGTATGTGTGTTGGGTTTTTTTACTGTGAGGGCCAATGTGTGTTTTTTATTTTTTTTTCTGTGGGGATCTGATGGTGTGCCCTGGCAATTTTAAAATATTGTTCAGTGTGCCGCGAGTAATAAAGGTTGAAAATCACTGATCTAAGGTGATAAAATAACATCCAAGATCATTTAATATAGAATTGGTGGATGGTTTACCTAAAAATAGGAATATAACTATGAAGTATTAAAAAAAGCTTATGCAGTGAATGGAACCTTTATTTGAACATCATTCTAAACCAAAAAGGGTGGACTGTTTACCTTCCATAAGGTTATGATGTGCTTGGTTATTACAGAATGGCAACATGCAGATAGACATCATAGGGAGCAGTCTAGAATTGAGTGAATGCTAAGGATGAGGAGATCATAAAGTGGTACCCTATTCCTAAAGTTGAAGCAGTTGTGGCAGCCCTGACTTCCAGGATTACTATTCCTCTGGATCAGGGTCCTTAAACTATTTAATTAATACAACACTACAGTAACTTACTGCAGATGCCTGCCACACATGCCTGGTCAGCAAACCGCATATGCACAGTAGCACTGTAGAGTCACAGAACAGAAGTGAAGTGACCACTAATGCCATCACTTCCATTTCATACACATCGCCGGGATGAGCTCCTTTTGTAGCTCCTGTCCCTGCATGTGTTTTTAAATAAATTCATGTGAATGTATTAAATATATACACCCTGTGAAGGCTTTGATGGTGGCAGGGAGAGGCAGTGAGTGTTGGGCAGGCTGGGGAGGAGGTGGGTGATAAGTGGGAGCAAAGGGTGGCAGGGAGAATCGGCATGATGGGGAGGAAGTGGGTGGCAGGGAGAGGCAGAGGATGACTAGACTGAATTATTGGGTGTCTAAAAGGGCTAGATATGGGTTAACGGCGGCTGGGATCCCGGCGGTCAGCATCCCGACACCGGGATCCCAGCCGAAGAATGCAGGTGGGGGGGGGGGGGGGAGAGAGAGAGAGAAGCACAACGGAGCCTCTTGTGGGCTCAGTGGTGAGCTGCACTTGCCACAGGTTCTATACCCACACTATGGGTGTCATAGACACCAACGAGGGGGAATAGTCCCTATTAGTCGGCATGCTAACTGTCAGGATTGAGAGCCGGTGGGATGTCGGGATCAGTATTGTGGCTGGCGGTCTCCTGACTGACAGTCACATAACTACATCCCGTCTAAATAATGTGTTAACCGGTTTCATCTTCACTACCTAAACTATGTCCTTCTCTGTTCCAATCCACATCACAGCCCACACTCTGCTTCCCTGTTCCTCCATCCACAAATATACTGTATGGACAAAAGTATTTGGCCACACCTGTTATTTATTGAATTCAGGTGTTTCAATCAGACCCGTTGCCACAGGTTTACAAATCTAGCACCTAGTCATGCAATCTCCATTTGCAAACATTTGTGCTACAAAATGGGTTCTGAAGAACTCAGTGACGTCAAGCGTGGTACTGTGATAGGATGCCACCTTGCAATAAGACAGTTTGTGAAATTTCATCCCTGCTGGATATTCCACGGTTAACTGTGATATTATTAGAAAGTGGAAGTGTTTAGGACCAACAGCAATTCAGCCACCAAGTGGAAGACCACATAAAATCACAGAGAAGGGTTAAGATTAAGAACTGCTAAGGCTCATGGTGCATAAAAGTCGCCAACGCTCTGCTGATACCATAGCTGAAGAGTTCCAAACTTCCACTTGCATTAATGTAAACACAAAAATTACAGCTGGAGCTTAATGAAATGGGTCTCCATGGCCGAGCAGCTGTATGCAAGCATCACATCACCAAGTCCAATGTCAAGCGATGGTGTAAAGCACACCGACACTGAACTGTGGAGCAGTGGGAACGCGTTCTGTGGAGTGATGAATCACGCTTCTCTGTTTGGCAGTCAGATGGGTGTGTCTGGGTTTGGTGGATGCCGGGAGATAATTACCTGCCTTACTGCATTAAGCCAACTGTGAAGGTTGGTGGAGAAGGGATAACGGTATGGGGCTGTTTTTGAGGGTTTGGGCTAGGCCACTTATCTCCAGTGAAGGGCAATCTTAATGCTTTAGCGTACCAAGACATTGTGGACAATGATATGCTTCCAACTTTGTGGCAACTGTTTGTGGAAGGCCCTTTTCTATTCCAACACAACTGTGCCCCAGTGCACAAAGCAAGGACTATAAAAACATGGTTTGATGAGTTTGGTGTGGAAGAACTTGACTGGCCCACACAGAGCCCTGACCTCAACCCCATTGAGCACCTTTGGAATGAGCTGGAATGGAGATTGCAAGCCAGGCCTACTCGTCCAACATCAGTGCCAGAGCCGGCCATAGGCATAGGCAAACTAGGCAATTGCCTAGGGCATTTGATATGCCTAGGGGCATCAGCAGCTTCTGCTGATTAAAATGATATGCGGCATGTCTATATTCTGTATGTAGCATTTCATATGCAGATACAGCCACAGTCTCACACAGTATATTGGCATGCTGCATATCAGTTTAATCAGCAGAAGCTGCTTGTGCATCCTAGCCACATAGCAATGCAAATAAGATGCATTTTCATTTTAAAAAAAAGTGCCCAACGTTAGCATTGATGCAAGATTTGTGAGGACACATCTGTATCCAAGCAGAGGCAGAGGTCACAGTGATAGTGGAAGTGTGAGTGCTGTGTGCATGTGAGTAGGTTAGTTGTGCAGTAGTGTTCAGAATATGTGTAAGGAGCATTATGTGTGTCATGTAAAAATGCATTAATAATGTGCAACATATGTGTAAAGGGCCACTATGTGTGTCATTATGTGTATAAGGGCATTAATAATGTGCGGCATATGTGTAACAGGGTACTACTGTATGTGTGTCATTATGTGTATAGGGGCACTAATAATGTGCAGCAAATGTGTAGGGGGCACTATGTGTGTCATGTGTATAAGGGCATTAATAATGTGCGGCATATGTGTAAGGGACATTATGTGTAAAAGGGCATTAATAAAGGTTGTCATAATGTGTAAGGTGCATTATGTTTATAAGGACATTAATGTGTCTCATATGTGTAAGGGGCATTACTGTGTGGAATTGTGTATAAATGCATTACTAATGTGTGGCATTATGTGTATAAGGTGCTCTACTATGTTGCGTTGCAAATAGAAAGGGCACTACTGTGTCGTCTAATGTGAAAAAAGAGCAATAAGGTGTGGTGTAATGTGAATAAGGATCAATTCAGTGTGATGTAATGTGAATAAGGGGCTCTACTGTGAGGAGTAACGTTTATAAGGTAAAGTGATACTACTGTGGGATGTAATATGAATTATGGACACTATCGCAAGATAAAATGTGAATAAAGTTGCAGTACTGTGTGGCGTAATTGGAATTGGGGTTACTATTGTGTGGCCATGCTCCTTCCCAGCAAGAAGATGCCCCTTTTTGGGTTGTGCGTCAAATGGGGGTCATTCCGAGTTGATCACTCGTTATTTTTTTCCGCTACGGAGCGATTAGTCGCAAACTGCACATGCGCAATGTTCGCAGTGCGCCTGCGCCAAGTAAATTAGCACAAAAGTTTGGTATTTTACTCACGGCGTAACAAAGTTTTTTAATCGTTCTGCTGATCGGAGTATGATTGACAGGAAGTGGGTGTTTCTGGGCGGAAACTGTCAGTTTTCTGGGAGTGTGCGGAAAAACGCAGGCGTTTCAGGGAAAAACGCGGGAGTTGCTGGAGAAATGGGGGAGTGGCTGGGCGAACGCTGGGTGTGTTTGTGACGTCAAACCAGGAACAAAAAGGTCTGAGCTGGTCGCAATCTGTGAGTAGGTCTGAAGCTACTCAGAAGCTGCTAAGAATTTCCTATTCGCAATTCTGCTAATCTTTCGTTCGCTATTCTGCTAAGCTAAGATACACTCCCAGGGGGCGGCTGCTTAGCGTGTGCAATGCTGCTAAAAGCAGCTAGCGAGCGAACAACTCGGAATCACACCCTATGTGCGAACTGTCCCTATTTAAAATATAGGGGGTACAAGGACTGCTATGGGTGAGGGGTGATGGTCCTGGGAAAGAGGTGCAAGGTCAGAGGCAGAACCAGCGGTGGTGCTAGGGGGCACCAGCCAAA
Organism: Pseudophryne corroboree; assembly: GCF_028390025.1. Taxonomy (NCBI): domain Eukaryota; kingdom Metazoa; phylum Chordata; class Amphibia; order Anura; family Myobatrachidae; genus Pseudophryne; species Pseudophryne corroboree. The sequence goes on along the minus strand of NC_086449.1, from coordinate 67,833,880 downwards.
ATCTTGCCTAGGGCATCATATTGGTTAGGGCCGGCTCTGATCAGTGCCTGACCAAATATATGCTCTACATTATGAATGGGAACAAATTCCCACAGAAATACTACAAAAGGGGACCAACTCCATATTAAAGTATATGTATTTGAATACAATGTCATTACAGTCTCTCTTGGTGTAACGGTCAGGTATCTGAATACTGTTGTACATATAATAAATATCCCATACTGTCTGTGATTAGTGCTCCTCCTCCTTCATGCTCCACTGTGGCTGCTTATTACGCCTCTTCCATATCTTTCAACCCACATTTTGTGCTCCCTGACCCCCATATTACCTTTCCGCTCTTACCTTACGTACAACAGCTTCTTCACATTCTTAGATAGAGTCTAACTGTGGTCTGCTGATGGTTGCCTATTTTTCTTTCAGTTTCGGCTACTGCTGGGCGGGACTGAGTATTGTGCTGGGAATGGGGCTGCCTGATGACTCCTCAGATCTTTCAGCCAGTGATCTAAAGTAACATACCTCCCAACATGACCCTCTCCAGGAGGGACACAATGCTCTGCTCCTGGACTTTTCTCTTACTGTATGATTGCCATCACCTGTGCTAAAAGACCTTTCTTATCCATTACCTGTTCAAAACAGGTGTCGGCAATCTTGAATTAAGAGAAAAAATCCAGAAGCAGAGCATTGCGTTCCTCCTGGAGAAGGTCATGTTGGGAGGTATGAAGTAACACAGTTCATACTGAGATTGACATGAACCACTTTGGGGTGATGAGCCGCACTGTGAGAACTGCCGCTCTGGAAGATGGGGTTCATTCAGAGACCTCATGGATAAAAATAAATGGAGATATTTTCAAAAACTACATATATCAACTGCAAATGCAGCCTGTTTTGCACAAAGCACCAATCAGCGGAAAGAGGTTTAATGAACAGCGCTATAAAGGGATTTACAAACAAGCAGCCAGTATTCTGTCTGGGGAAGCCTTTGATGAGGAAATGCGTTATGGTCACTGTACCAGCCACTGCCATGATCTGTACAGTCTGACTACAGACCCTGTACTACAGGATAGTTATAATACCCCTACTGTGTTGCAGACCAAGGACAACCAGTAGCTGGGAGGTGAGAGATTTACTGATCTACAGTATGGAACAGGACAGGCAGCAGCTATATATACTGATATGATATATAAAGCTGTGCAAAATAGGATTTTAATACCTACCGGTAAATCCTTTTCTCTTAGTCCATAGAGGATGCTGGGGTCACATCAAGAGCCATGGGGTACAGACGGAATCCGCAGGAGACATGGGCAAAGTTGTAATGCCGAGACCCCCCGGGCAGCCGCCCAGGACGAGCCCACCTTTCTGGTAGAATGGGCCTTCACCGATTTCGGTAACGGCAATCCAGCCATAGAATGAGCATGCTGAATCGTATGACAGATCCAGCGCGCAATAGTCTGCTTGGAAGCAGGAGCCCCAATCTTGTTGTGAGCATACAGGACAAACAGAGCCTCCGTTTTCCTAAACTGAGCCGTTCTGGCGACATCAATTTTCAAAGCTCTGACTACATAGAGAAACTTCGATTCCAGCAAGGCGTCAGTAGCCACTGGCACCACAATAGGTTGGTTCAAATGGAACGACGAAACTACTTTCGGCAGAAATTGCTGACGAGTCCTCAACTCTGCTCTATCTTCATGGAAGATCAAATAAGGGCTCTTGTGAGACAAGGCCGCTAATTCAGACACCCGCATTGCGGATGTCAAGGCCAACAGCATGACCACTCTCCAAGTGAGGAATTTCTACTCTACCTTCTGTAAAGGTTCAAACCAATGAGATTAAAGGAATTGCAACACCACGTAAAGATCCCACGGTGCCACTGGGGGCACAAAGGGAGGTTGGATGTGCAACACGCCTTTCACGAAAGTCTGAACTTCTGGAAGGGAGGCCAATTGTTTTTGGAAGAAAACCGATAAGGCTGAAATTTGTACTTTAATTGAGCCCAACTTTAGGCCCACATCCACACCAGCTTGTAGAAAATGGAGAAAACGTCCTAACTGAAATTCTTCCGTAGGCGCCTTCCTGGATTCACACCAAGACAAGTATTTTCTCCAAATACGGTGGTAATGTTTAAACGTTACTCCATCTCTGGCCTGAATAAGAGTGGGGATGACTTCCTTGGGAATACCCTTTCGGGCTAGGATCCGGTGTTCAACTGCCAAGCCGTCAAACGAAGCCACGGTAAGTCTTGGAACACGCACAGCCCCTGCTGTAACAGATCCTCCCTCAGAGGAAGAGGCCAGGGATCTCCTATGAGTAATTCCTGAAGATCTGGATACCAAGCCCTCCTTGGCCAGTCTGGAACAATGAGGATCGCTTGAACCTTTGTTCGTCTTATGATCTTTATCACGTTTGGAATGAGTGGAAGCGGAGGAAACACATACACCGAATGAAACACCCACGGTGTCACTAGGGTGTCCACTGCTATTGCTTGAGGGTCTCTCGACCTGGAACAATATCTCTGAAGTTTCTTGTTGAGGCAAGACGCCATCATGTCTATTTGAGGAATTCCTTAAAGACTTGTCACTTCTGCAAAGACCTCTTGATGAAGATCCCACTCTCCTGGATGGAGAGCGGAGAACCTTTGTGGCCTCTGCCATTGCCGCTCTGCTCTTTGTTCCGCCCTGGCGGTTTATGTATGCTACTGCTGTTATGTTGTCCGACTGAATCAAGACGGTCCGATTGCGAAGAAGATGTTCCGCTTGCAGAAGGCCGTTGTAAATGGCCCTTAACTCCAGAGCGTTTATGTGTAGACAAATTTCCTGGCTTGACCATCTTCCCTGAAAGCTTTCCCCCTGTGTGACTGCTCTCCAGCCTTGGAGACTCGCATTCGTGGTCACTAGGATCCAGTCCTGGACCCCGAACCTAGGAGGTGAGAGCTGTGCAGCCACCACAGGAGTGAGATTCTGGTCTTGGAAGACAGGATTATCCTTCGGTGCATGTGCAGATGGGACCCGGACCACTTGTCCAACAGGTCCCACTGAAACACTCTGGCATGGGATCTGCCAAACTGAATGGCCTCGTAGGCCGCCACCATCTTCCCCAGCAACTGAGTGCATTGATAGATCAATACTCTTGTTAGTTTCAGAATTTGTTTGACCAGTTTCTGAATTTCCAGAGCCTTTTCCACTGGAAGAAAAACTCTCTGTAATTCTGTGTCCAGAATCATTCCCAAAAACGACAGCCGTCTCGTCGGAACCAACTGTGATTTTGGCAAGTTTAGGGGCCAACCATTTTGCTGCAGAATTGTCAGGGAGAGCGTAATGTTCTGCAGTGATTGGTCCCTGGATCTCGCCTTTATCAGGAGATCGTCCAAGTATGGGATAATTGTGACTCCTTGTTTGCGCAGGAGAAACCATCTGTCACGATCTAGGTAATTCCTTATCAGTATTTACCTTCCAAATGCCTCCTGAGACTGTCCCAGTGTTCCAAGCCTGGATTCCATCTGCACTGTCTGTGTGCAGCACGCTGCATCTCATTGTCTCAAATCTCTTTACTGTGATTCTGGCAGCTTCATGGTTAAAGCTCACATTCAAGTTACAAACAATCTTTCCCTCCAAAAGCTAACATGGGCGCAGCCATGTTTTCCTAATCACATGTTACCTTTCAGCCTATCAGCTGCACTCTGCTCTCAGCCTGATTACACAGCAGCTGCACTCTGGTCTCTGGTTAATCAGCCAGCCAATCCCTGTTTCCCAGCTGGTATAAATATCTTGTTCCTGGGCTGGAAAGATTGTCAGTGCTTCAATTGTCTTCAGTGATTCTAGTGTGCAGTCCTCCCATGGACTTTCTCTGCAGTACAGTCTGACTCCCTGGTGATTATACTCTGCAGTGTAACCCGACACTCCAGTGATTAACCCTCTACAGTCTACCCTGATTCACCTGTGTCTGAACTCCGGCTTCCCAGCAGCCATTATCCAGCTTCTTCTCCAGCGATCCCCAGCATCACTTCATGCTTCACCTGTGCTTCTAAGTACAATAGTGCATTTCTATCTGCGAACCCCAGCTTCACTCAAAGCTTACCAACGATCCCTAGTCACCATCGGTGTTCCGTCATCGATCCCAAGTCTCCATCGGTGTTCCGCCATCGATCCCCAGTAACCATCGGTGTTCCGCCATCGATCCCCAGTAACCATCGGTGTTCTGCCATCGATCCCAAAGTAACCATAGGTGTTCCGTCATCGATCCCAAGTATTTCTCTGAACTGTGTTTCCTATTACCAGTACCAAGTCATCAGTATTCCTCTGCACTGTGTTTAATAAAACCTTTGAACTTTCCCTTGTTGTCGTGGTCACGCCTTCGGGCATTTGTTCTAAAGGTTCCCTGCATGTCCAAGAACCCTGTACTGCCTCCCAGGTACACATATACCTCAGCCCCTACAACTGAGGCTCCCAGTCACGGTCACCAGCCCTCAGTTGTGACAGTAAGCACTGACCTAATGGATCCGGCCGGAGACCAGGTCCAAGCGACCAGGCCGATGCAAGAACTTGCAGCCTGCCTTGAACGTCAGGAGATTGCACAGGGCCATGTGATCCGCTGTCTCCAGGACCTCTCCTCTCGGCTGGATGGAATACAAGTAACCCTCCGTGGTTCAGGGGCGTCCAGTGTGCTGACTGCAGTACCTTTGGTGGTATCCCCACCCACCATTCCCGTTTCTTCTCCTTGTCTCCATTTACCAACACCTGCCAAGTTTGAGGGTTCCCCAAAAGCCTGTCGGGGTTTCCTAAATCAGTTTGAGATATATTTTGAGTTACAGCCTGGCAGTTTCCCAACTGACCGCACCAAGGTTGCTTACATCATCTCCCTCCTCAGTGGCTCCGCCCTCGATTGGGTATCACCTCTATGGGAGAAGTCTGATGCCCTGCTCTCTTCATATGCAGACTTCGTGGCAACCTTCAGGCGCATCTTTGATGAACCAGGTTGTGTGACCTCTGCCTCCTCTGATATCCTCAGGCTACGTCAGGGGACACGAACAGTCGGTAAATATCTGGTACAGTACCAGATCCTAGCGTCCGAACTTTCCTGGAATGATGATGCTCTTTACTCAGCACAAGGAGGGGCATCTGTGTCTACAGCCCAAGGAGGGGCGTCTGTGTCTACAGCCCAAGGAGGGGCGTCTGTGTCTACAGCCCTAGGAGGGGTATCCAATGTTCAAGCTCTAGTAGGGGCATATGAGTCTTCTCAAAAAGGAGTTTCTGATCTGTCAACCCCAGGAGGGGTGCTGGAGAAAACAACCCTAAGAGAGGTGTCTGATTCATCAACCCCAGGAGGGGTCACCAAAGTTTCAGTCCCAAGGGAAGTATCCAGAGCCAAGTTCCCAGATGGAAATTTTTGTGCTACAGATGCAGTTATGAACTCCTGTTTGCCGTCTTCAGAGAGCACCACCCTGTTGGCATCCAGCATGGACCAGGTCCAGGATGGTCTAACTGAACACTCGGATATCACTCATTCCAGTTCTAACCGGATTCTGACTCCTTCAGTTCCAGCTGATTCAACTGTCTTTAGACTCAATACGGTTCCATCCGTCTGTCTGAAGATTCCTTCGGTTCCAGCCGATTCCGATATCTCTGGACCCAATCCGGTTCCATCCGTAGGTCCAAAGACTCCTTCGGTTCCAGCCAATTCCAATATCTCTGGACCCAATCCGGTTCCATCCGTAGGTCCAAAGAATCCTTCAGTTCCAGCTGATTTAACCGTCAATCCGAAGACTCCTCCGGTCCCAGCCGGTTCAAGCTTTTCTGGACCCAATCCAGTCCCATCCATCTGTCCGGATCAGCCTCCTTCGGTTCCAGCCGATTCCAATACCTTCGGATCTAATCCGGTCCTATCCGTCGGTCTAAAGTCTCCGCCGGTCTCAACCGGTTCAAGTTTGTCTGGACTTAATTTGGTCTCGTCCATAGGTCCGGTACAGTCCCCTCTGGTCCCAGCCAGTTCAAGTTCATCAGGATTCAATCTAGATCCTTCCATTTGTCCAGGTAAAGAATATATAAGAAGTGTCCTGGGGCCACTCCTAAAGGAGGGGGTGCTGTCACGATCTAGGTAATTCCTTATCAGTATTTACCTTCCAAATGCCTCCTGAGACTGTCCCAGTGTTCCAAGCCTGGATTCCATCTGCACTGTCTGTGTGCAGCACGCTGCATCTCATTGTCTCAAATCTCTTTACTGTGATTCTGGCAGCTTCATGGTTAAAGCTCACATTCAAGTTACAATCTTTCCCTCCAAAAGCTAACATGGGCGCAGCCATGTTTTCCTAATCACATGTTACCTTTCAGCCTATCAGCTGCACTCTGCTCTCAGCCTGATTACACAGCAGCTGCACTCTAGTCTCTGGTTAATCAGCCAGCCAATCCCTGTTTCCCAGCTGGTATAAATATCTTGTTCCTGGGCTGGAAAGATTGTCAGTGCTTCAATTGTCTTCAGTGATTCTAGTGTGCAGTCCTCCCGTGGACTTTTTCTGCAGTACAGCCTGACTCCCTGGTGATTATACTCTGCAGTGTAACCCGACACTCCAGTGATTAACCCTCTACAGTCTACCCTGATTCACCTGTGTCTGAACTCCGGCTTCCCAGCAGCCATTATCCAGCTTCTTCTCCAGCGATCCCCAGCATCACTCCATGCTTCACCTGTGCTTCTAAGTACAATAGTGCATTTCTATCTGCGAACCCCAGCTTCACTCAAAGCTTACCAACGATCCCTAGTCACCATCGGTGTTCCGTCATCGATCCCAAGTCTCCATCGGTGTTCCGCCATCGACCCCCAGTAACCATCGGTGTTCCGCCATCGACCCCCCAGTAACCATCGGTGTTCCGCCATCGATCCCAAAGTAACCATCGGTGTTCCGTCATCGATCCCAAGTATTTCTCTGAACTGTTTCCCCTATTACCAGTACCAAGTCATCAGTATTCCTCTGAACTGTGTTTAATAAAACCTTTGAACTTTCCCTTGTTGTCGTGGTCACGCCTTCGGGCATTTGTTCTAAAGGTTCCCGCATGTCCAAGAACCCTGTACTGCCTCCCAGGTACACATATACCTCAGCCCCTACAACTGAGGCTCCCAGTCACGGTCACCAGCCCTCAGTTGTGACACCATCATTTCGGCCATTACTTTGGTGAAAACCCTCGGAGCCGTGGACAGACCAAACGGCAACGTCTGAAATTGGTAATGACAATCCTGAACTGCAAACCTCAGGTATGCCTGATGTGGAGGATAAATGGGAACATGAAAGTAGGCATCCTTTATGTCTACCGACATCATAAAATCCCCCTTCTCCAGACTGGAGATCACTGCCCGGAGAGATTCCATCTTGAATTTGAATTTTCTCAGGTAGAAATTGAGGGATTTGAGGTTCAGGATTGGTCTGACTGAGCCGTCTGGCTTCGGGACTGTCACGATCCGGGTATCTGGACGCCATTTCTTACCCATCAGATGCCTCCTAAGGCTGGCTCAGTGCTCCAGGACCGGATCCCATCTGTTATCCTAATGTTCACATTCCTGCATCCTCTCCTGTCTCTCTGAGACGCTGTCACAGTAACGCCATATTACATCTGGCATGGCGTCTCCCGCGGCCTCCGCCGCCGTCCCTGAGCTTCTGTATGCAGAGTGTCAGAGTGGCGATTACGTCAGCCGCGGCCTCCGCTGTGTCCGCGTGGTTGGATGTGCACTTGTCAGCCTGGCGTCTCCTGTCTCCAGTGGCCGGCGCCGCCATTACTGTTTTCATTACCACATGGATTACAAACCAAACTTCCCTCCAAGTGTCTGCATGGGCGCAGCCATCTTGGATTCTGTCAGCTGATCATTTCCTCCAATCTGTTGTCAGTATTGTTAATCTGCATAATTGCCTAGCCAATCCCTTCCTTGCTGCAGGTATAAATACACTGTGCCTGAGCAAGGAAGGCGTCAGTGCTTTGGTTGTCAAACCTAGTTCCTGTTTGTCTCTCTCCTGTGATTGTCTTCCAGGTTCCAGCTCCTGTCTCAAGACTTCCACCATAGAGACCCGCACCAGCATTCCACCTGCGGTGTAGCCTGACTCTCCAATCCATTGTGGATTCATCTGTTTCCAGCTACAACATTACCTGCTTCCAGCTCAGCTTCCAGCAGAGTACAGCTTCCCTTAAAGGGCCGGTGTCCTTTCTACACTTTACCACTCTCCACCGGTATTATTATTTCTCCGCTCTCAAGTTCTACATTTCAGTTCATATTTCATCGCTCCCAAGTTCATTTATTATTTAACTGGTTCCAGCCAGTATCCACTCCGTGCTAACAACAGTCTGGTTCCAGCCAGTATCCACAGCAGCTGTTTTATCTTCAGCAACCCAGCTTTTCCTGGAACACCAGCTGGCACAATCCTGGGTTATCTCCATTGCTACAGTCGGGCCTGGTAAGGACTTTCCATCTAGAAGATCATAAGAACTATCTCACACTACCAGTGCCCTGTGGCTCCTGCCATCCTGTAGTACCCAGGAACTGTATTTATTCTTTGCTGACTTTTATGTTTTCTTTTACTGCTGCTGTGTTGCGGAGTTGTCATAATAAACATCATTGACTTTTATCCAAGTTGTCGTGGTCACGCCTTCGGGCAGTTATTATTCATGTTACTTACATGTCCAGGGGTCTGATACAACCTCCCAGGTTCCGGTACATCTCAGCCCCTACAACTGAGGCTGCCTCCCGTCAGCTCAGGCCCTCAGTTGTGACAGTAAGCACTGACCTAATGAATCCAGCCGGAGACCAGGATCAAGCGGCCAGGCCGATGCAAGAACTGGCAGCCCGACTAGAACATCAGGAGGCTGCACAGGGCCACATCATCCGCTGTCTCCAGGATCTCTCTACTCGGCTGGATGGGATTCAGACAACTCCCCGTGGATCAGGCGCGTCTGGTGCGTCAACCACAGTGACTCCAGCTATAACCCCACCCACCTTACCCATTTCTGCTCCACGTCTTCATCTTCCAACGCCAGCAAAATTTGACGGATCTCCAAGATTCTGCAGGGGATTTCTCAACCAGTGTGAGATTCAGTTTGAGCTACAACCTGGCAATTTTCCCAGTGACCGTACAAAAATTGCCTACATTATTTCTCTTCTCAGTGGCTCAGCCCTTGATTGGGCATCACCGTTATGGGAGAGGTCCGACACCCTGCTATCTTCCTACACTGCCTTCGTGTCAACATTCAGGCGCATCTTCGACGAGCCAGGCCGGGTAACCTCAGCTTCATCCGAGATTCTCCGTTTACGCCAGGGGTCACGTACTGTAGGACAATATCTGATACAGTTCCAGATCCTGGCATCCGAACTGGCATGGAACGACGAGGCCCTGTATGCTGCATTCTGGCATGGCTTATCTGAGCGTATTAAAGATGAGTTAGCTACCAGAGACTTACCTTCTAAGTTAGATGAGCTAATCTCACTCTGCACGAAAGTTGATTTACGTTTCAGAGAGAGAGCAACTGAGCGTGGAAGATCATCTGCTCCAAAATCTTCTGCTCCTCCTCCTCGTCAACTGTCACCATCTAAAGATGAGCCCATGCAACTTGGCCGTTCCCGTTTAACTCCTGCTGAGCGCCGAAGACGTCTCTCCGAGTTTCTCTGTCTCTATTGTGCAGCTCCGTCTCACACCATTAATGCCTGTCCCAAACGTCCGGGAAACTCCAAATCCTAGCTCGCCAAGGAGAGGGCCGGCTAGGAGTAATGATCTCCTCTCCATCTCCTCAAGATTGTAATCTCCCAGTCTCGCTTCAAGTTGCTCAACGTTATCGGAACGTCATTGCCCTCCTTGATTCCGGAGCAGCTGGGAACTTTATTACCGAAGCCTATGTTAAACGGTGGTCCCTACCCACCGAGAGACTTCCTTCGTCCATTTCTTTAACTGCCGTGGATGGCAGCAAAATTTTTGATGCAGTTATTTCTTTAAGGACTCTACCAGTTCGTCTGAGAGTGGGAGTTCTTCATTCCGAACTTATTTCTTTTTTAGTGATTCCAAGAGCCACACATCCTGTGGTCCTGGGCCTTCCATGGCTCCGTCTTCACAATCCTACAATTGATTGGACGACTACGCAAATCCTGGCATGGGGTTCCTCCTGTGCTGAGACATGTTTGTTTAAAGTATTGCCTGTCTGTTCTTCCTCCCCCAGGTCGTCTGATGTTCCACCTCCTCCATATCAAGATTTCACGGATGTGTTCAGTAAAGCTTCTGCTGATATCCTTCCTCCTCATAGAGAATGGGACTGTCCGATTGATCTCGTTCCAGGGAAGGTTCCACCTCGAGGCCGAACTTATCCGTTGTCTCTGCCTGAGACGCATTCTATGGAGGAATATATTAAAGAGAACCTAGCAAAGGGGTTCATTCGACCTTCTTCTTCTCCAGCCGGCGCAGGCTTCTTTTTTGTAAAAAAGAAAGATGGTGGTCTGCGGCCGTGCATCGACTACAGAGGTTTGAACGACATTACCATCAAGAACCGTTATCCTTTACCCCTGATTACTGAGCTCTTTGACAGAGTTAGCGGAGCTACCATCTTTACAAAGCTGGACTTGCGAGGTGCATACAATCTCATCCGGATCCGTGAGGGTGACGAGTGGAAGACCGCCTTTAACACCCGTGACGGACATTATGAGTACCTCGTCATGCCCTTCGGATTGAGCAATGCTCCAGCTGTCTTCCAGCATTTTGTCAATGAGATCTTCAGAGACATTCTATACCGTCATGTCGTGGTCTATCTAGACGATATCCTCATTTTTGCCAACGATTTAGAGGAACATCGTTTTTGGGTTAAAGAGGTTCTGTCCCGTCTCCGTGTCAATCATCTCTATTGCAAATTAGAAAAATGCGTCTTTGAAGTCAAGTCCATTCCGTTTCTAGGGTACATTGTGTCCGGTTCCGGACTAGAGATGGATCCTGAGAAACTACAAGCAATCCAAAATTGGCCGGTACCCTTAACCCTCAAAGGGGTCCAGAGGTTCTTAGGGTTCGCCAACTATTACCGAAAGTTTATACGAGACTTTTCCACCATTGTGGCGCCTATTACTGCTTTCACTAAGAAGGGTGCTAACCCGTCCAAGTGGTCTGAAGAAGCCATGCAAGCATTTCATCTTTTAAAACAAAGGTTCATCTCTGCGCCTGTTCTGAAACAGCCTGACATCGACTCTCCTTTCATCTTAGAGGTGGATGCCTCCTCCGTTGGAGTAGGAGCGGTGTTATCTCAGAGGGCTAAAGATGGCCATTTACACCCTTGCAGTTTCTTCTCCCGGAAGTTCTCCCCAGCTGAGCGCAACTATGCCATTGGCGACCAGGAGTTGCTAGCCATCAAGCTCGCTCTAGAAGAGTGGAGGTATCTGTTGGAGGGAGCTTCTCATTCAATCACCATACTTACAGACCACAAGAACCTTTTATACCTGAAGGGCGCACAATGTCTCAACCCTCGTCAGGCCAGATGGGCACTTTTCTTTTCCAGGTTCGACTTTAAACTCCAGTTCTGTCCGGGCTCTCAGAATCGCAAGGCCGATGCCCTTTCCCGCTCATGGGAGCAAGAAAATGAGTCAGAGTCTTCAGACAAGCATCCTATTATAAATCCGTTGGCATTCTCCACGGTAGGGATGGACTCTACGCCCCCATCAGGGAAAAGTTTTGTGAAGCCGATGCTAAGGAAGAAGCTCATGCATTGGGCCCATGCTTCCCGTTTTGCCGGACATACAGGTATCCAAAAAACCCTGGAGTTTATCTCTAGGTCCTATTGGTGGCCAACTCTGAAAAAGGACGTCTTGGAGTTTATTGCATCTTGCCCAAAGTGTGCCCAACATAAAGTATCCCGCCAGTCGCCTGCGGGGCAACTGGTTCCACTATCCGTTCCCCGTCGACCATGGACCCACTTGTCGATGGATTTCATTACAGACTTACCCATGTGCAACAAGTTCAATACCATCTGGGTGGTAGTTGACCGGTTCACCAAGATGGCACACTTCATTCCTCTCACCGGTCTTCCGTCAGCTTCCCAGTTGGCTCAAGTATTCATACAAGAGATCTTCCGACTCCACGGTCTTCCTGAAGAAATTATCTCAGATCGAGGAGTTCAATTCACAGCCAAATTCTGGCGAAGTTTATGTCAAGTCCTCCAAGTCAAGCTAAAGTTTTCCACGGCTTACCATCCTCAGACCAATGGTCAAACCGAGAGGGTGAATCAGGACTTGGAGGCCTTCCTCCGCATCTATGTGTCCTCCTCTCAAGATGACTGGGTTCAATTACTTCCCTGGGCCGAGTTCTGTCATAACAACCAGTATCATTCTTCATCTGCTTCAACACCATTCTTCACTAACTTTGGATTCCACCCTAAAGTCCCTGAGTTCCAACCGCTTCCAGCAACTTCTGTTCCCGCAGTGGATATCACCTTGCATCAGTTTGCCAATATCTGGAAGAGCGTACGATCAGCTCTGCTCAAGGCATCGTTCAGGTACAAGAAGTTTGCGGATAAGAAGCGTCGAGCAGTTCCTGCTCTCAAGGTGGGTGATCGGGTATGGTTATCCACGAAGAATTTGAGGTTAAGAGTTCCCAGTATGAAGTTTGCACCTCGCTATATCGGTCCTTTCAAGATTGAACAAGTCATCAATCCTGTTGCTTACAGACTCCAGTTGCCTCCCTTCTTAAAAATACCCAGGACATTCCATGTTTCCCTGTTGAAACCGCTGATCTTGAATCGGTTTCATTCCTCACTTCCTCCAACTCCGAAAGTCCAAACTCAACGAGGCGTTGAGTATGAAGTGGCCAAGATCCTGGACTCACGTCACCGTTACGGTCAACTACAATATCTTATTGACTGGAAGGGTTATGGTCCTGAGGAACGTTCATGGACCATTGCTTCTGATGTCCATGCTCCTGCCTTGGTCCGGAGATTCCATTCCAAGTTTCCTCAAAAGCCAAAGAAGTGTCCTGGGGCCACTCCTAAAGGGGGGGGGGGGTGCTGTCACGATCCGGGTATCTGGACGCCATTTCTTACCCATCAGATGCCTCCTAAGGCTGGCTCAGCGCTCCAGGACCGGATCCCATCTGTTATCCTAATGTTCACATTCCTGCATCCTCTCCTGTCTCTCTGAGACGCTGTCACAGTAACGCCATATTACATCTGGCATGGCGTCTCCCGCGGCCTCCGCCGCCGTCCCTGAGCTTCTGTATGCAGAGTGTCGGAGTGGCGATTACGTCAGCCGCGGCCTCCGCTGTGTCCGCGTGGTTGGATGTGCACTTGTCAGCCTGGCGTCTCCTGTCTCCAGTGGCCGGCGCCGCCATTACTGTTTTCATTACCACATGGATTACAAACCAAACTTCCCTCCAAGTGTCTGCATGGGCGCAGCCATCTTGGATTCTGTCAGCTGATCATTTCCTCCAATCTGTTGTCAGTATTGTTAATCTGCATAATTGCCTAGCCAATCCCTTCCTTGCTGCAGGTATAAATACACTGTGCCTGAGCAAGGAAGGCGTCAGTGCTTTGGTTGTCAAACCTAGTTCCTGTTTGTCTCTCTCCTGTGATTGTCTTCCAGGTTCCAGCTCCTGTCTCAAGACTTCCACCATAGAGACCCGCACCAGCATTCCACCTGCGGTGTAGCCTGACTCTCCAATCCATTGTGGATTCATCTGTTTCCAGCTACAACATTACCTGCTTCCAGCTCAGCTTCCAGCAGAGTACAGCTTCCCTTAAAGGGCCGGTGTCCTTTCTACACTTTACCACTCTCCACCGGTATTATTATTTCTCCGCTCTCAAGTTCTACATTTCAGTTCATATTTCATCGCTCCCAAGTTCATTTATTATTTAACTGGTTCCAGCCAGTATCCACTCCGTGCTAACAACAGTCTGGTTCCAGCCAGTATCCACAGTAGCTGTTTTATCTTCAGCAACCCAGCTTTTCCTGGAACACCAGCTGGCACAATCCTGGGTTATCTCCATTGCTACAGTCGGGCCTGGTAAGGACTTTCCATCTAGAAGATCATAAGAACTATCTCACACTACCAGTGCCCTGTGGCTCCTGCCATCCTGTAGTACCCAGGAACTGTATTTATTCTTTGCTGACTTTTACGTTTTCTTTTACTGCTGCTGTGTTGCGGAGTTGTCATAATAAACATCATTGACTTTTATCCAAGTTGTCGTGGTCACGCCTTCGGGCAGTTATTATTCATGTTACTTACATGTCCAGGGGTCTGATACAACCTCCCAGGTTCCGGTACATCTCAGCCCCTACAACTGAGGCTGCCTCCCGTCAGCTCAGGCCCTCAGTTGTGACAGGGACCATGAACAGGCTCGAATAAAAGCCTTTTCCCTGTTGCGACGGGGGAACCCTGACAATGACTTGATTGTGACACAATTTTTGTATTGTGGCGCATACCACCTCCCTGTCTGGAATAGTAGCTGGCAAGGCCGATTTGAAAAATCGGCGAGGGGGAACGTCTTGAAACTCCAGTTTGTACCCCTGGGACACTATTTCTAAAACCCATAGATCCAGGGGCGAACGAGCCCAGCACTGACTGAAAAGTCTGAGACGTGCCCCCACCTGTGCGGACTCCCGCAGAGGAGCCCCAGCATCATGCTGTGGATTTGGCAGAAGCCAGGGAGGACTTCTGCTCCTGGGAACCGGCCACGGCCGGTGATCGTTTACCTTTTCCCTTTCCTCTAGAAGCAAGGAAGGAAGATCCTCAGCCTTTTCTGTATTTATTGGGCCAAAAGGACTGCATCTGATAGTGGTGTGCTTTCTTTTGCGGTGCAGGCACATAAGGTTAAAATGATGACTTACCCGCGGTAGCCGTAGATACCAAGTCAGCGAGGCCGTCACCAAACAATACACCAACTTTATACGGTAGAGACTCCATAGCTTTCTTAGAGTCAGCATCAGCATTCCATTGATGAATCCACAATGCTCTCCTAGCTGAGACTGCCATGGCATTGGTCCTTGATCCAAAGAGGCCAATATCCCTCGCAGCTTCCTTTAGGTAGACTGCAGCGTCCCTGATATAACCTAGTGTCAAAAGAATGCTATCCCTATCCAGGGTATCTATTTCAGATGACAAGTTATCTGCCCATCTTTTGATAGCACTACTCACTCACGCAGATGCAATGGCTGGTCTGAGTAGCGTACCCGTGGTGACATAAATGGATTTCAATGTATTTTCCTGCCTACGATCCGCAGGATCCTTTAGGGCTGCCGTGTCAGGGGACGGAAGAGCCACCTTTTTGGACAGCCGTGATAGAGCTTTGTCCACAATGGGGCGTGTCTCCCATTTTTCCCTATCCCCAGAGGGAAACGGATACGCCACTGGAATCCTTTTGGGAATCTGAAACTTTTTGTCAGGATTTTCCCAAACCTTTTCACAAAGCGTGTTCCGTTCATGAGAGGGAGGAAACGTTACCTCAGGTTTCTTTCCTTTATACATACAGACCCTAGTATCAGGAACAGTACGGTCCTCAGTGATATGTAATACATCTTTTATTGCCACAATCATGTACTGAATGCTCTTTGCCAGTTTTGGATCTAATCTGGCATCACTATAGTCGACACTTGAGTCAGTGTCCGTGTCTGTATCCGTGTCTGCCAGGTGGGCAAATTAACGTTTTTGTGACCCCGAGGGGATCTGGACTTGTAACAACACATCCTCTACGGATTTCTTCCATGCCTGGTTCTGAGACTCAGATTTATCCAATCTCTTATTTATCAGAGGCACATTAGCATTCAAAGCACTCAACACATTCACCTAATCAGGTGTCGGCGGTGCCGACAGAGTCACTCCCACAGCCGTTTGTGTCCCTAACATAGGGAGTAATTCTGAGTTGATTGCAGCAGAAATTTTGTTAGCAGTTGGGCAAAACCATGTGCACTGCAGGGGAGGCAGATATAACATGTGCAGAAGGAGTTAGATTTGGGTGGGTTATTTTGTTTCTGTGCAGGGTAAATACTGGCTGCTTTATTTTTACACTGCAATTTAGATTGCAGATTGAACTCACCACACCCAAATCTAACTCTCTCTGCACGTTATATCTGCCCCCCCCCCCCCCCCCCTGCAGTGCACATGGGGGGTAATTCCAAGTTGAGCGCAGCAGAGCGCAGCAGGATATTTTTTAGCAGTTGGGCAAAACCATGTGCACTGCATGGGGGGCAGATAATAAGAATTTACTTACCGATAATTCTATTTCTCGTAGTCCGTAGTGGATGCTGGGGACTCCGTCAGGACCATGGGGAATAGCGGCTCCGCAGGAGACAGGGCACAAAAGCAAGCTTTTAGGATCACATGGTGTGTACTGGCTCCTCCCCCTATGACCCTCCTCCAAGCCTCAGTTAGGTACTGTGCCCGGACGAGCGTACACAATAAGGAAGGATCTTGAATCCCGGGTAAGACTCATACCAGCCACACCAATCACACCGTACAACTTGTGATCTGAACCCAGTTAACAGTATGATAACAAAGAAGTAGCCTCTTAAAAAAGATGACTCACAACAATAATAACCCGATTTTTGTAACAATAACTATGTACAAGTAATGCAGACAATCCGCACTTGGGATGGGCGCCCAGCATCCACTACGGACTACGAGAAATAGAATTATCGGTAAGTAAATTCTTATTTTCTCTAACGTCCTAGTGGATGCTGGGGACTCCGTCAGGACCATGGGGATTATACCAAAGCTCCCAAACGGGCGGGAGAGTGCGGATGACTCTGCAGCACCGAATGAGAGAACTCCAAGTCCTCTTTAGCCAGAGTATCAAATTTGTAAAATTTTACAAACGTGTTCTCCCCTGACCACGTAGCTGCTCGGCAAAGTTGTAATGCCGAGACCCCTCGGGCAGCCGCCCAAGATGAGCCCACCTTCCTTGTGGAGTGGGCTTTTACAGTTTTAGGCTGTGGCAGGCCTGCCACAGAATGTGCAAGTTGAATTGTGCTACAGATCCAACGAGCAATCGTCTGCTTAGACGCAGGAGCACCCATCTTGTTGGGTGCATACAAGATAAACAACGAGTCAGATTTTCTGACTCCAGCTGTCCTTGAAATATATATTTTCAATGCTCTGACAACGTCCAGTAACTTGGAGTCCTCCAAGTCGCTAGTAGCCGCAGGCACCACAATAGGCTGGTTCAAGTGAAAAGACGAAACCACCTTAGGGAGAAAATGAGGACGTGTCCGCAGTTCTGCCCTGTCCGAATGGAAATCAGATATGGGCTTTTGTACGATAAAGCCGCCAACTCTGAAACTCTCCTGGCTGAAGCCAGGGCCAATAGCATGGTTACTTTCCATGTAAGATACTTCAAATCTACCGATTTGAGAGGCTCAAACCAATGAGATTTGAGAAATTCCAAAACTACGTTTAGATCCCACGGTGCCACTGGAGGCACAATTGGGGGTTGTATATGTAGTACACCCTTGACAAAAGTTTGTACTTCAGGCACTGAAGCCAATTCTTTCTGGAAGAAGATTGATAAGGCCGAAATTTGAACTTTAATAGACCCCAATTTGAGGCCCATAGACAATCCTGCCTGCAGGAAATGTAGGAATCGACCCAATTGAAATTCTTCCGTTGGGGCCTTCTTGGCCTCACACCACGCAACATATTTTCTCCAAATGCGGTGATAATGTTGTGCGGTCACTTCCTTCCTAGCTTTAATCAAGGTAGGAATAACTTCCTCTGGAATGCCCTTTTCTTTTAGAATCCGGCGTTCAACCGCCATGCCGTCAAACGCAGTCGCGGTAAGTCTTGGAACATACAAGGTCCCTGCTGAAGCAGATCCCTTCTTAGAGGTAGAGGCCACGGATCTTCCGTGAGCATCTCTTGAAGTTCCGGATACCAAGTTCTTCTTGGCCAATCCGGAGCCACTAGTATTGTTCTTACTCCCCTTTTCCGTATAATTCTCAGTACCTTTGGTATGAGAGGCAGAGGAGGAAACACATACACTGACTGGTACACCCACGGTGTTACCAGAGCGTCCACAGCTATTGCCTGAGGGTCTCTTGACCTGGCGCAATATCTGTCCAGTTTTTTGTTGAGGCGAGACGCCATCATGTCCACCTTTGGTTTTTCCCAATGGTTCACAATCATGTGGAAAACTTCCGGATGAAGTCCCCACTCTCCCGGGTGAAGGTCGTGTCTGCTGAGGAAGTCTGCTTCCCAGTTGTCCACTCCCGGGATGAACACTGCTGACAGTGCTATGACATGATTTTCCGCCCAGCGAAGAATCCTTGCAGCTTCTGTCATTGCTCTTCTGCTTCTCGTGCCGCCTTGTCTGTTTACGTGGGCGACTGCCGTGATGTTGTCCGACTGGATCAACACCGGCTGACCCTGAAGCAGCGGTTTCGCCAAGCTTAGAGCATTGTAGATTGCTCTTAGCTCTAGTATATTTATGTGAAGAGACGTCTCCAGGTTTGACCATACACCCTGGAAGTTTCTTCCCTGTGTGACTGCTCCCCAGCCCCGTAGGCTGGCATCCGTAGTCACCAGGACCCAGTCCTGTATGCCGAACCTGCGGCCCTCTAACAGATGGGCACTCTGCAACCACCACAGGAGAGACAACCTTGTCCTTGGTGACAGTGTTTTCCGCTGATGCATGTGCAGATGCGATCCGGACCATTTGTCCAGCAGATTCCACTGAAATATTCGTGCATGGAATCTGCCGAATGGAATTGCTTCGTAAGAAGCCACCATCTTTCCCAGGACTCTTGTGCATTGATGTACTGACACATTTCCTGGTTTTAGGAGGTTCCTGACAAGTTCGGATAACTCCCTTGCTTTCTCCTCCGGGAGAAACACCTTTTTCTGAACCGTGTCCAGAATCATTCCCAGGAACAGCAGACGTGTTGTCGGGGACAATTGAGATTTTGGAAGATTCAGAATCCACCCGTGTTGTTGAAGCACTACTTGGGTTAGTGCTACACCGACTTCCAGCTGTTCTCTGGACTTTGCCCTTATCAGGAGATCGTCCAAGTAAGGGATAATTAATACGCCTTTTCTTCGTAGAAGAACCATCATTTCGGTCATTACCTTGGTAAAGACCCGAGGTGCCGTGGACAACCCAAACGGCAGCGTTTGAAACTGATAATGACAGTCTTGTATCACGAACCTGAGATACCCTTGGTGTGAGGGGTAAATTGGGACATGCAGATAAGCATCTTTTATGTCCAGGGACACCATGAAGTCCCCTTCTTCCAGATTCGCTATCACTGCTCTTAGTGACTCCATCTTGAACTTGAATTTCTGTATGTACAGGTTCAAGGATTTCAGATTTAGAATAGGTCTTACCGAACCGTCCGGCTTCGGTACCACAAATAGTGTGGAATAATACCCCTTTCCCTGTTGTAGGAGGGGTACCTTGACTATCACCTGCTGAGAATACAGCTTGTGAATGGCTTCCAATACCGTCGCCCTTTCTGAGTGAGACGTTGGTAAAGCAGACTTTAGGAAACGGCGAGGGGGAGATCTTTCGAATTCCAACATGTAACCCTGAGATACTATCTGCAGGATCCACGGGTCCACCTGTGAGCGAGCCCACTGATTGCTGAAAATCTTTAGTCGACCCCCCACCGCTCCTGAGTCCGCTTGTAAAGCCCCAGCGTCATGCTGATGGCTTTGTAGAACCCGGGGCGGGCTTCTGGTCCTGGGCAGGGGCTGCTTGCTGCCCTCTCTTACCCTTTCCTCTGCCTCGTGGCAGATAAGACTGTCCTTTTGCCCGCTTGTTTTTATAGGAGCGAAAGGACTGCGGCTGAAAAGACGGTGTCTTTTTCTGTTGGGAGGGGGTCTGAGGTAAAAAAGTGGATTTGCCGGCAGTTGCCGTGGCCACCAGATCCGATAGACCAACCCCAAATAATTCCTCTCCTTTATATGGCAATACTTCCATATGCCTTTTGGAATCCGCATCACCTGACCACTGTCGCGTCCATAAACTTCTTCTGGCAGATATGGACATCGCACTTACTCTCGATGCTAGAGTGCAAACATCCCTCTGAGCATCTCGCATATAAAGAAACGCATCCTTTAATTGCTCTAGAGTCAATAAAATACTGTCCCTATCCAGGGTATCAATATTTTCAGTCAGGGAACCCAACCACACTACCCCAGCACTGCACATCCAGGCTGAGGCTATTGCTGGTCGGAGTATAACACCAGTATGCGTGTATATACTCTTCAGGGTAGTTTCCAGCCTCCTATCTGCTGGATCCTTGAGGGCGGCCGTATCTGGAGACGGCAACGCCACTTGTTTTGATAAACGTGTGAGCGCTTTATCCACCCTAGGGGGTGTTTCCCAGCGCGCCCTAACCTCTGGTGGGAAAGGGTATAATGCCAATAACTTCTTAGAAATTAGCAGTTTTCTATCTGGGTTAACCCACGCTTCATCACACACGTCATTCAATTCCTCTGATTCTGGAAAAGCTACAGGTAGTTTTTTCACCCCCCACATAATACCCCTTTTTGAGGT
Source organism: Pseudophryne corroboree (assembly GCF_028390025.1). Taxonomy (NCBI): domain Eukaryota; kingdom Metazoa; phylum Chordata; class Amphibia; order Anura; family Myobatrachidae; genus Pseudophryne; species Pseudophryne corroboree. The sequence goes on along the minus strand of NC_086449.1, from coordinate 67,813,409 downwards.
ACCTGCAGTATCAGAGATCTGCAAAGCCTCCTTCATTGCCGTGATCATATAACGTGTGGCCCTATTGGAAAATACGTTTGTTTCTTCACCGTCGACACTAGATTCATCTGTGTCGGTACCTGTGTCGACTGACTGAGGTAAGGGACGTTTTACAGCCCCTGACGGTGTCTGAGACGCCTGAGCAGGTACTAACTGGTTTTCCGGCCGTCTCATTTCGTCAACTGACTTTTGTAATGTACTAACATTATCACGTAATTCCATAATTAAAGCCATCCATTCCGGTGTCGACTCCCTAGGGGGTGACATCACCATTACCGGCAATTGCTCCGCCTCCACACCAACATCGTCCTCATACATGTCGACACACACGTACCGACACACAGCAGACACACAGGGAATGCTCTTATCGAAGACAGGACCCCACTAGCCCTTTGGGGAGACAGAGGGAGAGTTTGCCAGCACACACCAAAAGCGCTATAAAATGTATATAAACAACCCTAAAAGGTGTTGTTTTTGTTATATGCGCTTTAAATATATAAATATCGCCAAAATATGCCCCCCTTCTCTTTGTTACCCTGTTTCTGTAGTGCAGTGCAGGGGAGAGTCCTGGGAGCCTTCCTCACAGCGGAGCTGAGCAGGAAAATGGCGCTGTGTGCTGAGGAGAATAAGCCCCGCCCCCTTTTCGGCAGGCTTTTCTCCCGGGTTTTGAGATATCTGGCCTGGGTTAAATACATACATATAGCCTCAATGGCTATATGTGATGTATTCTTTGCCATCAAAGGTATTAAATATTGCTGCCCAGGGCGCCCCCAGCAGCGCCCTGCACCCTCCGTGACCGTTCAGTGTGAAGTGTGTAGCAACAATGGCGCACAGCTGCAGTGCTGTGCGCTACCTTCATGAAGGCTGAAGAGCCTTCTGCCGCCTGTTTCCGGACCCTCGATCTTCAGCATCTGTAAGGGGGATCGGCGGCGCGGCTCCGGGACGAACCCCAGGGTGACCTGTGTTCCGACTCCCTCTGAAGCTATGTCCAGTAGCCTAAGACTCCAATCCATCCTGCACGCAGGTGAGTTGAAAATCTCTCCCCTAAGTCCCTCGATGCAGTGAGCCTGTTGCCAGCAGGACTCACTGAAAATAATAAACCTAAAAACTTTTTCTAAGCAGCTCTTTAGGAGAGCCACCTAGATTGCACCCTGCTCGGACGGGCACAAAAACCTAACTGAGGCTTGGAGGAGGGTCATAGGGGGAGGAGCCAGTACACACCATGTGATCCTAAAAGCTTGCTTTTGTGCCCTGTCTCCTGCGGAGCCGCTATTCCCCATGGTCCTGACGGAGTCCCCAGCATCCACTAGGACGTTAGAGAAATAACATTTGCAGAGAGAGTTAGATGTGGGTGGGTTATTTTGTTTCTGTGCAGGGTAAATACTGGCTGCTTTATTTTTACACTGCAATTTAGATTGCAGATTGAACTCACCACACCCAAATCTATCTCTCTCTGCACGTTATATCTGCCCCCCCCTGCAGTGCACATGGTTTTGCCCAACTGCTAAAAAATTTCCTGCTGCGATCAACTTGGAATTACCCCCATGGTTTTGCCCAACTGCTAAAATTCCTGCTGCGATCAACTCAGAATTACCCCCATAGTCTCCTCCTGGGAAGAGCACTCCACCTCAGACATGCCGACACACGTGCACCCAACACACCCAGACACACTGGGCCTATAGGGGACAGACCCACAGTAAAGCCTGTCAGTGGGACACAGAGGGAGTTATTGCCACCTCACACCCCAGCGCTCAATCCCGGTCCGAAACACCACAGAAAATGCCCCAGACCTGCAGCGCTTTCATAATTAACATATAATGCACCAAAATAACTGTGCCCCCTCCCCTTTTTTAACCCTGATACATATGCAGCAGTGTGAGGAAGGACCAGCGTCTCTGCAGCCTTGTGTAGAGAAAATGGCGCCAGGTTGTGTGCTGTGAGGGCTAAGCTCCGCCCCCGTAATGGCGCACTTCAGACCCGCTCTTTTCAAATACATTTTTATACTGGCGGGGGTCCGGACAGTGCCCTGGCACTATGTCCGCTCTTGCCAGTTACTTATAGAGGTCATATATGCTGCCCAGGGTACCCCCCCCCCCACCCTGTAGTGTCGCTGTTTGTGAGAGCATGGCGCGCAGCGTGCGAGCGCTGCGGTACCTCAGAAGCCGTCGCTGAAGACTTCTTTTCTTCTTCTACTCATCTTTCTTCTGACTTCTGGCTCTGCAAGGGGGGGTGACGGCGGGCTCTGGGAATGAGCATCTAGGCGTACCTAGCGATCAGACCCTCAGGAGCTAATGGTGTCCTGTAGCCAAAGAAGCAGAGCCTTTAAACTCACAGAAGTAGGTCTGACTTCTCTCCCCTAAGTCCCACGAAGCAGGAAGACTGTTGCCAGCAGTCTCCCGGAAAATAATCAACCTAACATAAGTCTTTTTCAGAGAAACTCACTAGAGCTCCTCAGAGTGCATCCAGTCTCACTGGGCACAGATTCTAAACTGGAGTCTGGAGGAGGGGCATAGAGAGAGGAGCCAGTTCACACCCTTTGAAAGTCTTAAAGTGCCCATGTCTCCTGCGGATCCCGTCTATACCTCATGGTTCTTGACGTCCTCTAGAACGTATGAGAAATGTCAATGTCTTTTCTTCAACAAGTAGATCTTACTAACTTTGGGGGTCATTTACATTTAGCTGTAAGTCATTTTTATGACACGCCTCTCAGATGTATCAGTACACGTCCGCGCTGCTAGGTGTCACTTTCACAATCTCCCTGAAATTATTTTTCAAAAGTAGGCAAGTATAGGATGGGGTCATAACTACCTACCTGACCCTCTCCATGAGGGAGAAAATGCTCTGTTCCTGGACTTTCCTGGTAATGAATGATTGCATACCTCCCAACTGTCCAAATTTTCGCGGGACAGTCCCGTTTTTTGGGGACTGTCCCGCTGTCCCACCCGCGGGCCGCAGTGTCCCGCGGTGGGGGGGGGGGCAGTTGGGAGTCTCTGTGTCTCGCTGCCCTGCTTAGCAGAGCAGCGGTGAATAGACGCTGTGCGCATGCGCACAGCGGCTGTTCACTGGATTCAGAGGGAGAGGGGGCATGCCAGCAGCTCACAGAGCTCTGGGCATGCCCCCTCAGTGACAAAAAATGGGGGCGTGGCTTGCGAGCGCAGGTCATCATGTGAAGCCACGCCCCTTTTCTTAGGGCACACCCCTTTTTCGGGAGCACGCGCGGCTGAGCCGCGCCTGTGTCCCTCCTTGGGGAGCTGTAATTGGGAGGTATGTGATTGCCATCACCTGTGGTGAGCTAGGTAATTGATAAGAAAGGTGTTTCACCACAGGTGATGGCAATCACACATTACCAGGAAAGTCCAGGAACAGAGCATTTTCTCACTCATGGAGAGGGTCAGGTAAGCAAGTATGGGATGGGGTGTGTGGGGGACATGATGGAGGAGAGCAGGAGTAGGCTACGTCTGGAACACGCTGTGGGTGAGGAGGATGGGACAGGTAATTAGTGGAGGCAGGTATGCACAGTCCTATATAAAAATAAGAAATCATTTTAAAACAGGTACACAGCAGTGACAGTCACATGACATTGTGACGTCAGCTCCAGTGCAGCGAGGACCCCAGCTCTTAGCTACTGAGACCTGTCTGTCACGTGTTAGCGCCATTCCTCCTATTCGGTGCCCCGCCCAATCTCCTCCCCCCTCATCATCTTTTTCTATCCAGCCTCCTCCCCATCTCTCGTGTCCCCGCCCCGTTTTCTCTTGGACTCTGAGTCACAGCCGTGTCTCCGCCCCCTGTCACCGCCTAGTCTCCGCCCCCTACCAAGTGTCTCCGCCCCATTTTCTCATGATCACGGAGTCGCAACCGAGTCTCCTCCCCCTTTCCCGAGTCTTCGTCCAATCTCCTCTCCTTTGACGATCTCGGCATGTGCTGGTGACGTGTTCTGGATGTAGCGGAGGGACGTAGGAGTGACGGTGACCGGCAGTGAGGTGAGCGCTGTGCCCGGTGTATCAGAGCCGCCTGTAGCCGCCATGCTTGATCTGTGTGAGCGGCTCCCGCACAGGGATGGGGGGTGAGTGAGCGGCGGGCGGGGGATGTGCTGCTGCGTCATAATAAAGTGCACGCTATACCCCATAGGATGACGTCACCCAGCTGTACTCCCTGCCAGCCTGAGGGGTATAGTGACAGCAGCATCACCTCCAGTCTCAGCAGATAACAAACATGGCGTCCTCAAAATAAAAATTAGATATGATTAATATATATATATATATATATATATCATACCTCCCAACATGACCCTCTCCAGGAGGGACACAATGCTCTGCTCCTGGACTCCCCTCTTAATTTATGATTGCCCTCACCTGTGGTGAAACGCCTTTCTTATCCATTAACCTGTTCAACGCAGATGCTGGCAATCATACATTAAGAGAAAAGTCCAGAAGCAGAGCATTCTGTCCCTCCTGGAGAGGGTCATGTTGGGATATATATATATATATATATATATATATATATATATATATATATATATATATATATATATATATATATATAATTTTTTTGGGGGGCCAAAAAGTCTCTCACTCTAATCTGTGACAGATTAAAGGTACGGTGCACCCAATGGGCCCCAAGGGAGGGTTCTCTTCAATACGTAATCTTCCACCGTTGTGGAAAGGGGCACTCACTAATGAACTGTCTCAATTTAAAAGTTCATATTTCATTTTTATTTGCTTGTTTTCAATATTGCCATTACAGTCGATGTTTCGATCCCCCAAGGTTTTTTTTTCAAGACAGGCGTAGTATCAACATCCAAATATTTCAATAAAGAGGATATAAAGTGTCAATATGGTCACCATAGCAACATCAAGTATGAGGCATGTAGAACCAGTGGGCTGTCAACATAACAGGGAAATTACAACGATAGAGTCAAGCTTCTCCAATCGAAGACAATAGTCCAATCTGGTGGTATAAAGCATGGTGTGCTCTGATGAAGGGATGCTTTATACCCCCAGTTTGGACTATTGTTTTTATACCCCCAATTTGGACCATTGTCTTTGATTGGAGAAGCTTGACTCTATCTTTGTAATTTACCAGTTATGTTGACAGCCCGGTGGTTATACATGCCTCATACTTGATGTTGCTATGGCGACCATATTGACACTTTATATCTTCCCTATTGAAATATTTGAATGTTGATACTACGCATGTCTTGAGAAAGATCCCTTGGGGGATCGAAACATCGACTGTATTGGCAATATTGAAAACAAGCAAATAAAAATGAAATATGAACTTTTAAACTGAGACAGGTCATTAGTGAGTGCCCCTTTCCACAACTGTGGAAGACAAGTGTGCGTGAGTATGTATATATGTGAGTATGTATGTGTATATGTGTATATATAATATATATATATATATATATATATATATATATATATATATATATATTTCCAGACCCGGCACTCCTAAGATAATTCAAATTAAACGCCCGGTGCCTTCATAAGCAAAAGCAATTGCATGTATAGTTACGAGTAAAGCGGCACTCTCGGGTCTTCATTCAAGAAAGACAGGACATCAAGCAACGTTTCGGTTTTATTTCAAAAAACCGTCTTCAGGCTTACATAACAGTACACAAACAAAATTCTTACCTATATAGCAGCATATCACCATGTGCAGATCGTGCCAGGTGTGCACAGCGTCCATTTCCGCCAAAGCGTCAATTTCCGCTGACATCACCTGGAACGCAAAGTAACCACTGTGTATTAACCCTTCACCAACAAATCATGTTCAAGTGACAGAGACATGGACACATATATTTCAAAAGTCAATAAACACAATAGTGCAAATTAACTAATTCATTATTACATAATGATGACTATATGCAGTCAGACATGTAAGGATACAAATACTTATGCAACGGTGATTGTTTTTGTAGTTAAAAACTAAAACATAACTCATTACAACCAGCCTTTAAAACAAAAAACTGGAGAAAGACAATGTTTCATTTAATCCATGTGGGGCTATGGTATTTAGAAAATAGATCCACCTGGTTTCACACCGCAACAACGCTTTGTTGCGATCACCCCCCCTGCGTCCTTCAGGGATGTGATCGATCACTATTGTGTTTATTGACTTTTGAAATATATGTGTCCATGTCTCTGTCACTTGAACATGATTTGTTGGTGAAGGGTTAATACACAGTGGTTACTTTGCGTTCCAGGTGATGTCAGCGGAAATTGACGCTTTGGCGGAAATGGACGCTGTGCACACCTGGCACGATCTGCACATGGTGATATGCTGCTATATAGGTAAGAATTTTGTTTGTGTACTGTTATGTAAGCCTGAAGACGGTTTTTTGAAATAAAACCGAAACGTTGCTTGACGGGGTGATGTCCTGTCTTTCTTGAATGAAGACCCGAGAGTGCCGCTTTACTCGTAACTATACATGCAATTGCTTTTGCTTATGAAGGCACCGGGCGTTTAATTTGAATTATCTTAGGAGTGCCGGGTCTGGAACTGTATATATCTTGCATCGCAGTATGCTTAAATGACCAGGGCACCCTCTCAAGATTTTGTGGCATGTTTACATTTTTCCTGAATCAAGGAGTGATTTTAACCTGCACAATTTGACTGCACTTTACTTCACGTTTGTTGTATATCATGGAAAGTGGCAAAGATGATGGCATGGGGTTACATGTTGCAACATACCCCCAAGGTGAACTTTTATAATTGTCTGACATAGATGCGGAGCGCATCTTAATTAAGGATAAACTGGCTACCACCACTAGACTGAATTCTAATGAATCCTACTTTTTCCAATTGCTTAAATTAAAGAAAAAAGAAACGGATTTTTATTACCATGGCGTGTCATTGTCCGATTATTATCGGGAACGGAAAATCCCACGTGGTTTCCGTATTAAAAATGTACCGACAATTGGCCGTAATAATGCTGAATTCTGCCGCAGGTGGGCAGCTGTTTTAAACAAAGCCTCATTTGACTTGATCTTACTCGTAATTGAGGAGGCGACTAGAGAACTTAATATTGTTCGTGAAAAAATCAAATGCTTAGAGGCAACATGTTTGGAAGGTTTGAGCTCTGATAAGGATAATGGATGGCTGTTAAAATTACAGAATCAGTCAGAGAAATATCGAGATGATTTGATAGCATTCAAAACAAAAAAATTTTCAGCTGTTACACGTGATTATGAGGACAATCGAGTATACAATTTCTCTAACCCACAATTCAATAGATCTAAGCCTTATCGTCCTAGATTTCGTGGAAATCCCAGACAATTCCCATTGGAGACTGATGCTTCCAGTGGGACATCTCAAAGTGACACGGATAAACCAACTACGAGTAGGAGATATAACAAAGCAAAAGTCCCTTTAGGGATAAAGACCAGGGCACAGAGGGACGCCCTACCAGAGGACGAACCAGAAGGGGAAGGCAGTGTGAAAGAGAGTGCAAAAAAAACGGGAAGAACAAAGAAGTGATCTACAATTTATCATCTGTCCCTTTATCAGATATTGAAGTACGCGTACTTCAACGAGGACTGAGTTTCATTCCTACAACTAAACATCAAAGTTTTGAGAGTAAGGTGGACTTGGCACGCTTCAATAGACAGCTACGATTGAAAGAGTTCTTTTCTAACAAGGACTCAAAAGTGGTTTCTATTAGTGATTGTCCTATACCATGGGTCTTCAACCTGCGGCCCTCCAGCTGCTGTGGAACTACACATCCCAGAATGCCCTGCCTCAGTTTTAGCATACCTTAATAGCAAAACTGTGGCAGTGCATGCTGGGATGTGTAGTTTCACAGCAGCTGGAGGGCCACAGGATGAAGACCCATGTCCTATACGTTCTAAATCACAGTTTGATCCTATGTCTTCCAATGCAGCCATTCGTTCATACACCAGAACCATGCATAATGAAATTGACAAATTGACCTCTAATCCTGTTAAAATTAAGGGTAATTTAACTTATTCTGAACGTAAAGCTCTGACTAATCTTTCGGGTCGTAAAGATATCACTATCCGCCCCGCCGACAAGGGGGGTGGGATAGTGATTCAAGATCTGAAGGATTATATCAGCGAAGCTGATCGTCAATTATCTGATATTAATGTCTACATTAAACTGATGCGTGATCCTACAGATGAATTCATTAGTGATTTAAGCTATGTATTGCAGGGTGCGGACAGGGATGGTCTGATTGACTCTGATACAGTCGTAGCTTTAATGAATAAAACACCAGCCATACCTGTTTTTTATTTGATCCCAAAACTTCACAAGAGTGCGACCCATCCACCCGGTCGCCCGATCATTGCTGCCCGCAACTCGTTATTCTACCAAGTTTCTAGATATCTAGATAATTATTTACAACCTGTCATTCAAAATCAGAGCACATATTTAAAAGATACTTTTTCATTTCTGGAGAAATTGAATAGTGCTAATGTACCAACTGGGGAATGTTGGTTATGTACAGCTGACATTGTCAGTCTGTACACCAACATACCACATGATAGGGGTGTTCCTGCGGTCAGAAAATTGATCGAGGATAATCCGCAATTATATCATGGACCAGACGTTAATGTTTTCATTGATCTTCTTAACTTGGTTCTCACACGCAATTATTTCTTATTTAATAAGTGTTATTACCTGCAAGTGCTTGGCTGCGCGATGGGGTCCCCTGTGGCCCCCGCGTATGCGAACGCATTCATGTTTGATCTTGAGAAACAACTCTTTTTTGCTAAAGAGGAATATAAGAGGTATATTCCGTTTTTTCTTAGGTACATAGACGACGTGTTTTTATTATGGACTGGTACCCGGGAGTCCTTTGTTCTAATGATGACAGAGATTAATATGAGAGACCCCAATATTAAATTCACATTCAACATTCAGAAAGACAATATCCATTTCCTTGACGTCAGTATTAATAGATCTGCTACTGGCTTTAACACCTCTATATTTAGAAAACCAACAGATTGTAACAATTATTTATTAGCTTCCAGTTTTCACCCAGAACCCCTAAAAAGGGGACTTCCTTATTCCCAATTGCTCAGAGTGCATCGCATCTGTAGCAATGAACAAGATAAATTGAATCAAATGGATTTGATGATCCAGAGATTCTTACAACGGGGCTATCCGAATAAATTGTTACAACAAGCTAAAATGAAGGTATTAGCTACCCCTAAGTGTAAGTCAACTAGCAAGAGTAAGGGTGACCAAGAAGCATTGGTATATGTAAGCAAATTTACTACTGCAAGTAAAAAGCTGACTTCTAAGGCAAAAAGGATTTGGCCGGTATTGCAAGCTGACCCCGATTTAAAATCTCTATCCAGTACCAAGCTGTTACCTTGTTATCGGAGAGGTAGAAATCTGCGTGACATGCTGGTGCACTCGGATATTTCAGATTTCTCATCTCCACAATCCAGTAATTTTTTGAGTAAAAAGCCTGGCAATTATAGATGCCTAGGCTGCACAACATGTATTTACTTGGAAACTGGTGATACATGTTATCACCCGCATTCGGGTAAAGCAATCAAAATAACACACTGTCTAACTTGTACCACTCGTTTTGTAGTATACTACATAAAGTGTCCATGTGGACTCCTTTATGTAGGTAAAACCTCTTGTACCTTCAAAGAGAGGATGGCACAACACAGGAGTGCCATCAAATTAGCCCTAGAAGGCAGGGTTTCGGAACAACCTGTTGCCAAGCACTTCAAAGCTAAGGGTCACAATTTATCTAGCTTAAGGTATAAAATGATCGATCACATCCCTGAAGGACGCAGGGGGGGTGATCGCAACAAAGCGTTGTTGCGGTGTGAAACCAGGTGGATCTATTTTCTAAATACCATAGCCCCACATGGATTAAATGAAACATTGTCTTTCTCCAGTTTTTTGTTTTAAAGGCTGGTTGTAATGAGTTATGTTTTAGTTTTTAACTACAAAAACAATCACCGTTGCATAAGTATTTGTATCCTTACATGTCTGACTGCATATAGTCATCATTATGTAATAATGAATTAGTTAATTTGCACTATTGTGTTTATTGACTTTTGAAATATATGTGTCCATGTCTCTGTCACTTGAACATGATTTGTTGGTGAAGGGTTAATACACAGTGGTTACTTTGCGTTCCAGGTGATGTCAGCGGAAATTGACGCTTTGGCGGAAATGGACGCTGTGCACACCTGGCACGATCTGCACATGGTGATATGCTGCTATATAGGTAAGAATTTTGTTTGTGTACTGTTATGTAAGCCTGAAGACGGTTTTTTGAAATAAAACCGAAACGTTGCTTGACGGGGTGATGTCCTGTCTTTCTTGAATGAAGACCCGAGAGTGCCGCTTTACTCGTAACATTATATATATATATATATATATATATAATATATATATATATATATTTTCTCTAACGTCCTAAGTGGATGCTGGGGACTCCGTAAGGACCATGGGGAATAGCGGCTCCGCAGGAGACTGGGCACATCTAAAGAAAGCTTTAGGACTATCTGGTGTGCACTGGCTCCTCCCCCTATGACCCTCCTCCAAGCCTCAGTTAGATCTCTGTGCCCGAACGAGAAGGGTGCACACTAGGGGCTCTCCTGAGCTTCTTAGTGAAAGTTTTAGTTTAGGTTTTTTTATTTTCAGTGAGACCTGCTGGCAACAGGCTCACTGCATCGAGGGACTAAGGGGAGAAGAAGCGAACTCACCTGCGTGCAGAGTGGATTGGGCTTCTTAGGCTACTGGACATTAGCTCCAGAGGGACGATCACAGGCCCAGCCTGGATGGGTCCCAGAGCCGCGCCGCCGGCCCCCTTACAGAGCCAGAAGGCAGAAGAGGTCCGGAAAATCGGCGGCAGAAGACGTCCTGTCTTCAACAAGGTAGCGCACAGCACTGCAGCTGTGCGCCATTGCTCTCAGCACACTTCACACTACAGTCACTGAGGGTGCAGGGCGCTGGGGGGGCGCCCTGAGACGCAATAATAAACACCTTGGATGGCAAAAAATGCATCACATATAGCTCCTGGGCTATATGGATGCATTTAACCCCTGCCAAAATACATAAAAAAACGGGAGATAAGGCCGCCGATAAGGGGGCGGAGCCTATCGCCTCAGCACACTGGCGCCATTTTCCCTCACAGCTCCGTTGGAGGGAAGCTCCCTGTCTCTCCCCTGCAGTCACTACACTACAGAAAGGGTTAAAAAAGAGAGGGGGGGCACTAATTACGCGCAGTATTAAAGATACAGCAGCTATAAGGGGAAAAACACTTATATAAGGTTATCCCTGTGTGTGTGTATATATATATATATATATATATATATATATATATATATATATATATATATATATATATATATATAGCGCTCTGGTGTGTGCTGGCAAACTCTCCCTCTGTCTCCCCAAAGGGCTAGTGGGGTCCTGTCCTCTATCAGAGCATTCCCTGTGTGTGTGCTGTATGTCGGTACATTTGTGTCGACATGTATGAGGAGAAAAATGATGTGGAGACGGAGCAGATTGCCTGTAATAGTGATGTCACCCCCTAGGGGGTCGACACCTGAGTGGATGAACTGTTGGAAGGAATTACGTGACAGTGTCAGCTCTGTATAAAAGACAGTGGTTGACATGAGACAGCCGGCTACTCAGCTTGTGCCTGTCCAGACGTCTCATAGGCCGTCAGGGGCTCTAAAGCGCCCATTACCTCAGATGGCAGATATAGACGCCGACACGGATACTGACTCCAGTGTCGACGGTGAAGAGACAAATGTGACTTCCAGTAGGGCCACACGTTACATGATTGAGGCAATGAAAAATGTTTTTACACATTTCTGATAATACGAGTACCACCAACAAGGGGTATTATGTTCGGTGAGGAAAAACTACCTGTAGTTTTCCTGAATCTGAGAAATTAAATGAGGTGTGTGATGATGCGTGGTTTTCCCCCGATAACAACTGATAATTTCTAAAATGTTATTGGCATTATATCCTTTCCCGCCAGAGGTTAGGGTGCGTTGGGAAACACCCCCTAGGGTGGATAAAGTGCTCACACGCTTGTAAGGGCTCTACCCTCTCCTGAGATGGCCGCCCTTAAGGATCCTGCTGATAGAAAGCAGGAGGGTATCCTAAAATGTATTTACACACATACTGGTGTTATACTGCGACCAGCAATCGCCTCAGCCTGGATGTGCAGTGCTGGGTTGGCATGGTCGGATTCCCTGACTGAAAATATTGATACCCTAGATAGGGACAGTATATTTTTGCCTATAGAGCATTTAAAAGATGCATTTCTATATATGCGTGATGCACAGCGGAATATTTGCCGACTGGCATCAAGTCAAAGTGCGTTGTCCATTTCTACCAGTAGAGGGTTATGGACACGTCAGTGGTCAGGTGATGCGTATTCCAAACGGCACCATATTTGGGGTCGGTCTTTCAGACCTGGTGGCCACGGCAACAGCTGGGAAATCCACGTTTGTACCCCAGGTCGCCTCTCAACATGAGAAGACGCCGTATTATCAGGCGTAGTCTTTTCGTGGACAAGCGGGCAAAAGATTCCTCATTTCTGCCCCGTGACAGAGGGAGAGGAAAAAGGCTGCAGAAATCAGCCAGTTCCCAGGAACAGAAACCCTCTCCCGCCTCTGCCAAGCCCTCAGTATGATGCTGGGGCTTTACAAGCAGAATCGGGCACGGTGGGGGGCCCGTCTCAATGAATTTCAGCGCGCAGTGGGCTCACTCGCAAGTAGACCCCTGGATCCTTCAGGTGATATCTCAGGGGTACAAATTAGAATTCGAGACGTCTCCCCCTCGCCGTTTCCTAAAGTCGGCTTTACCGATGTCTCCTTCTGACAGGGAGACTGTTTTGGAAGCCATTCACAAGCTGTATTCCCAGCAGGTGATAACAAGGTACCCCTCCTGCAACAGGGAACGGGGTATTATTCCACACTGTTGTGGTACCGAAGCCGGACGGCTCGGTGAGACCGATTCTAAATCTAAAATCTTTGAACACTTACATACAGAGGTTCAAATTCAAGATTGAGTCACTCAGAGCAGTGATTGCGAACCTGGAAGAAGGGGACTACATGATGTCTCGGGACATCAAGGATACTTACCTTCATGTCAAAATTTACCCTTCTCATCAAGGGTACCTCAGGTTTATGGTACAGAACTGTCACTATCAGTTCAGACGCTGCCGTATGGATGGTCCACGGCACCCCGGGTCTTTACCAAGGTAATGGCCGAAATGATGATATTCCTTCGAAGGAAGGGAATTTTAGTTATCCTTTACTTGGATGATTCCCTGATAAGGGTAAGATCCAAGGAACAGTTGGAGGTCGGTGTAGCACTATTTCAGGTAGTGTTGCGGTAGCACGATTGGATTCTCAATATTCCAAAATCGCAGCTGGTTCCGACGACTTGTCTTCTGTTCCTAGGGATGATCCTGGACACAGTCCAGAAAAAGGCTTTTCTCCCGGAGGAAAAAGCCAGGGAGTTATCCGAGCTAGTCAGGAACCTCCTAAAACCGAGCCAAGTCTCAGTGCATCAATGCACAAGGGTTCTGGGTAAAATGGTGGCTTCCTAAGAAGCAATCCCATTCGGCAGATTCCACGCAAGAACTTTCCAGTGGGACCTGCTGGACAAATGGTCCGGGTCGCATCTTCAGATGCATCAGCGGATAACCCTGTCACCAAGGACAAGGGTGTCCCTCCTGTGGTGGTTGCAGAGTGCTCATCTTCTAGAGGGCCGCAGATTCGGCATTCAGGACTGGGTCCTGGTGACCACGGATGCCAGCCTGCGAGGCTGGGGAGCAGTCACACAGGGAAGGAATATCCAGGGCTTATGGTCAAGTCTGGAGACATCACTTCACATAAATATCCTGAAGCTAAGGGCCATTTACAATGCTCTAAGCTTAGCAAGTCCTCTGCTTCAAGGTCAGCCGGTGTTGATCCAGTCGGACAACATCACGGCAGTCACCCACGTAAACAGACAGGGTGGCACAAGAAGCAGGAGGGCAATGGCAGAAGCTGCAAGGATTCTTCGCTGGGCGGAAAATCATGTGATAGCACTGTCAGCAGTATTCATTCCGGGAGTGGACAACTGGGAAGCAGACTTCCTCAGCACGACCTCCACCCGGGAGAGTGGGGACTTCACCCAGAAGTCTTCCACATGATTATAAACCGTTGGGAAAAACTCGACAGGTATTGCGCCAGGTAAAGGGACCCTCAGGCAATACCTGTAGACGTTCTGGTAACACCGTGATGTGTACCAGTCAGTGTATGTGTTCCCTCCTCTGCCTCTCATACCCAAGGTACTGAGATTGATAAGATGGAGAGGAGTAAGCACTATATTCGTGGCTCCGGATT